>NC_137192.1:36838789-36988789 GCF_960531495.2 Zeus faber
CATATCCACTCCAACATCCCATGACAGGAAGTCATGAGAGCCAGACAAGAAGCAGAGCGTCAGGCAGAAAGAGAGACAGGCGGGAAGAGAGACGGGCAGAGAGAGAGACAGGCGGAAAGAGAGACGGGCAGGAAGAGAGACGGGCGGGAAGAGAGACAGGGGGGCGGGCAGCAGATGGACTGAGCATCCTGCCCCTGCTGGACGCCTGGAGAACTACTTCAACCATGGTGACCATGCACGTCACAAACAATCACCATTTAAGACTTTCCCACCTGCGTGTTGGAACCAGGAACAGGAAGTGGAACTGGGAACAGGAAGTGTTTGGTGGAACTGCACGTCTGAACTGGGAAGGTCAGATGCAGGTTGATCTGCTTTTGAGCTTCATGGTTAAAACAAGCTCAGTTTGTAGTGAATCTACCACTCCAAATTAATGTACTGTAGTACTACTGTAGTACTAAATGTAATCACATGAACATATATGCAAACACATAATGAGGAACACAACCAGATGTGTATTTTCAGCACACAGTGTTACCTCCCAGACATCCCAGCATTCACAACGGACTCGTGTCCTCACTTGGGGACATGTTGAAACGCTCGTTTGTGACCTGGAGGACGATGACCTTCACCGACACCATCCTCCACACTGAACACACCTAAGAGACACACCAAAGGGACAAAGACCATGAACAAGATCGAAAGAAACAACGTGAGTCCCAGACCCAGATGACCACGCTCGCTCAGGCCGTCAATCAAGGACAGCGAGGTCCGTCAGGGCCTCCTCAAAACCCCTCTCGCCGGTTTCAACAAGGCAGAGGGTTCCGTGGGAGCCGTATCGATCGCCAAGGCCGAGGAGGTGACAACACAGGCCGCAACACCTGCTATCGCTGTGGCCAGGATGGACACTGGGCCCGCGACTGTTTCCTGCCACGACACAGACGACTACAGGCCAACCGGGGTCAATCGGGACAATATCAGAGTTGACGCCGGGAGGAGGGGACCCCAGGGAACGACCCAAGCCGTGGCTCTGCACACCCTGATCAGGTTACACGCACACACACACGCAGCAAGGCAGTTACGCAAAATGTGTTGGAAACTGATAGTCGACTACCAACCACAACATTCAAAATTGAAGGTCTTCATTTGGAATTTCTTGTGGATTCAGGCGCTGTCCGTTCTGTTGTTAGTACAAGCGATTCACCGCTCACTCCCACACTCAGCACCGACACATGCACTGTCGCAGGCTGTGCCAATACTCGCATGCGCAAACACTTTACAGAACCTCTAGACTGTTCCACCCCGAACCGAAACCTCAAACACAAATTGATAAGGTCTAAAACGTGTCCGATTAACCTCCTAGGCCGTGATTTAATGTGTGCGTTTGGCATAAGTGTGATATCACGTGACAGCCATCTTAAGGTCACCTTTCTACCAGAAAGGTTTACCCCCTCGTGGCACGCACCATTTTCAAATGGCGTATTATCGATTCCAATTTCACCGCCAATTTAGTAAAAACAGCTCGTATGAAGGTCATGTCGGCTGACGTCTCCTTTATGCGACCCGCCGATGTACACTGCACTGCCTCTGTGCAACTAAACGACAATCCTGACTACCTGTTTCAGTGGACTGATGTTTCACCACAACCAGAAACTCTCATACTGTGTGTTTGTACTATGACTGTTCCCATGCACCATGCTCCATTTCTCTCTGTACACCACAACAGTCAAAATTGGCATGGATCCAGCCACCACATGTTTCACTCGGGAAACCCCCCTCCTCTGCCTGGAGGGATCCGGGTCCCTGGCTCCGTTGTGCTTTAAGTGCCTCGGACTGGGAACCCTCTGCCTCCACGGCCAACATGCTTTACAGCCTGTCCACCGACATCTACACCCCACCATTGCAGCACGTTACACCTGTCGAACGATTTATGCTGCGAACCGTTAATAGGCGTATTAACAGAAGACGATTTAAGAACTCCCCAACACCTTTGGGCCACCGGTCCCGCTGATATGGGCTTAAAAGAAGCCACTCCCTACGTGGTTCAACAAAAATGATCTTATTTCCCTCGTCAGTCTCAGTACCCCCTTCCGCGCGACGCTGTAGACGGCATAACCCCCTTTTCAATCACTCACACAAATTGGCGATTTGGCCAAGATTTGCGACCCGTCAATGCGGCTGTGTGTGCTCCCATTGCGGCAAACCCACGTACAATCCTCACACAACTTCCCCCGGGAGCCGCCTGTTTCTCTCTGATGGACCTGAAGAATACTTTTTTCTCTGTCTCTTTCTTTCGTGGACGAGGCTTCCTTGGGGCTTTACAGGCAGCCCGACCGTTTTCCACACCGTCTCAGCACATAACCTCACTAAGGTCACACCTCCGACTGGTTCCACTATTTTGCAGTATGTAGACGATCTCCTCGTTGCCAGCACATCCACAAAACAATGTCGCACGGATACAATTGCTCTCTTACAGTTTCTCGCTGACATCGGCCATAAAGTCAAGATGACAAGCTTCAACTGGTACAGGAGCAGGTCACCTATTTGGGTCACGTGCTCTCTGCCCAGGGGAAATATTTGTCCTCAAAATGTGTTTCTGCTATCCAAGCTATTGAGCTCCCACACACAAAATGCCAACTCATCTCTTATCTTGGCACTATGTCATACTGCCGCCAATGGATCCCTGACTATAGACTCCCGTTTACTCAGTTTTTGGATCAATAGGGTGGATATATGCAATCGGTGCTGTGTCAACCCCATGGGGGAAAACTCCGCCTGGTTACATATTTCTCTTCTAAATTAGAATTGATCCCACAAACTGGTAAATCAACACAAATGACACCACAAAGATTTTTGCGTTATCCTGTGCGTCTGCTTGACACGGCAGACGTAAAAATCCAATTCTGTTCTCCACTCAACCAAGCCACACCACCCCCCCACTGACGTCACAGAAAGTAAAAGTTTGAACACATCTCACCTGTTCTTACATCTCTACCTTGGCTCCCTGTTAAAACCAGGATTGATTTTAAGATTCTGCTACTTGTAAATAAAGCTATAAATGGCCTCGCACCTCAGTATATAAAATAAATGCTTATTATACAGGAAGCAGCAAGAGCTCTCAGGTCCACAGGCGGTGGTCTTTTAACTTGGCCCTCGTTGTGCCAAAAGAGTCAAATAGGTTTGAGTCTTTGTGGCCTGTGGCCAGGTCAGAGGAACACAAGACGATATCACAGCTCTCTAGATATAGTGATGCAATTCTTAGAATATAGTGAGTACAGGCCGTGGGTTATTCTTTGTTCTTTTATTCCATTTTTATTTAACGCTAAACAATTCTGTATTGTGTTTTGTATCTGTATTTCTCCTTCCAACCAGGAGTGCAGAGCCAGCTGTTATGTGCTCACTAGCACCATTCTCAGAGCTTGTTTTATCAACAATCTCCCAGCAGCGGAGTTGTCACAGAACCAGAAGCCTCCACCTTTTCAGGACCAGCCAAACACAAACATGCAGATACGGTGGAAAGTTCCTGTGCAGAGAATAGAATCTGTGTGTTAAGTGTTGTATGAATTATTGTTGTGTTTTGTGTGTAAACGGAATCTGTGAGAGTGTGGAGGTTTGTTGTATGTTCTGAACCACGGACCATGGTCTGAGCCACGACTCGGCCAGTAAACAGGGCCCATAGGAAACAAGGTGCACAGAGCCATTGTGAAAACCTGTATTAGGTTTTCAAAATGGCTGGGACGGGGTAAGACTTTGGTAGTTGTAGAATGTGTGTGTCCTCCTCGTGTGCACTGTATTTTGTGTTGCAGGGTTATTGCTGAAATGAATGTTGTTGGACTGCTGTTGGATAAAGATGACGGAAATATTATTGTATTGTGAGAGAAACATAACGACACGGAAAAGTGGATGAGAAAAGGACTGTTAAGCGTCACGGACGGAGATAGGAGGAAGTGAACGGTTAGAGGGTCGGAGCGTACTGAGGGAAATTTCTGGAAGGGATTTCAAGTGTATGTGCTTTGCTGATGACGTGTGAATGTGTGTGTGTGGGGAACCCTGGATCCACAGCTTAGCCACCACACGGCAAGATCATAATTAAAACACTGAGGTCCAACCACTCCAAGCTACACACATTTGGCATAAGATAATAGCGCTGTTCATGAACTAACAGCCACATATAACCACAACAAACTTACAACTGACTGAACCCACCTGACCCCAACTGAAGCACCAGAACCGTCTCGCCCGCTACCGCACGTCCCTTGAAAAGGTGAAAGCAGCTCAACATCCGCCTGAGCACAAACCCCTCCATCGGTTCCAACCTGGAGACTGGGTCCTAGTAAAGAACCTACGACGGTCAACTTGGCACAATCCCCGTTTCCTGAGACCGTTCCAAGTCCTGCTTGTCACTAACCCAGCCCTCACGCTGGAAGGTCGAGCCTCCGGGGTTCACGCCTCCCACAGTAAGAAAGTTCCTCCTCCCCTCCAGCTACTTGTTGAGGAGACAGCGTGAGTGTACGTCAAACGCTGCTCACCCTGCAACTGCGATGGAACCACGTCAACCACACCTGCGGCAATGGCACCTTACTGGAAGGAGTTACCGAAGGGGTTTACAGAACTAACATTGGCAACCCACAGGCCCCTCCACCGTTGGATTTCTGCGCCCCATTTGACCAAGCCTGGCCCACAGCAATTCAACCCGCAGTTCTGGCTGTTGCAAGACTCCAACCAGGCGCTAGGCTTGATGCTTGCTATGTCGTCAATGGTTTCCTACATGACATGTGTCGATGCACATACTTTACCGTCCTGGGAATAGAACTGTCCCAAACACTGTTAATAAAATATTTGTTCCAGGTACTGGAACACATGCTGACACATAGCACTGACTCAGCTCCCGGCCTTAACGGCACTCATCTACTAATCGGTATTATCTGGTTGTGTGGCCATAATGCATACACTCATCTTCCAGTCGGCTGGAATGGCATTTGCACCCCAGTTTGGCTGGCCAATCACTGCTGACGTCCATGCCACTCGCACTAAACCCGCCCGCGCTACCCACCTTCAGCCCCCATGACCCCGTTTGGGGCTCCGACGTCCCAGATGATCACAAATTATGGACCCTTCTTCCCTTCGTCTGGGGTTGATACAACAATGCTCCGCATTGAAACTTTACATTATCAATTTACCGCCTTTATGAATGAACCTCTCCTCATAACCGACGCCATGACACAAGAACTTTCGTCCCCGACAACGACGCGGACGGCCATGTCATAGACCAAGCTTTACATAGGCTTACCCAATTGCGCGACGTCACTGGGAAGGAGGAGGTCAACGACACTCAGAGCGGGTTCTGGTGCTTTCTCATAAATTGGCGCCACCGGCTCACCCTTAGTGCCACTGCTTTAGTCGCCATCCTCATTTTTCTATGCGCTTGTTTGGTTTCTAAATACCATTACGACACCACTTGAGCACCCAAATCGTTAAGACCTTTGTTGCCATCCCTTTTGACGACCCTGAGCCCCCTCTGGAATCTTGGTCTCCCCCTGATGCAAGCCTTGACGACAATTTGGACACCACCTCCTCACAGGACACGGAGATTAAAACCACACATGAGGCACGACATTGAATCTTCGTGACTTTGGAGTGTTGATGTTTTTTTCTGGTTTCTGGTTTAAACTGTATGAAAAAAAATTGTATTTTTTTAATGTGATTTTATGTGATTAAAAGGGTGTAATGTAACAAAATAATGTCACTATATATATATATATATATAAATATATATGTATATATATATATATATATATATGAATCACTGCTGAGAGCACAACCCTGGTACAAGTAAAAAGCAGCGTCCGTCTGCCTCTTTATTTAAAGCAGCCACTGACAACCTGCAGGTGGAGCCCTCATCCACCTGCAGGTGGAGCCCTCACCCACCTGCAGGTGGAGCCCTCACCCACCTGCAGGTGGAGCCCTCACCCACCTGCAGGTGGAACCAGCCTTTCATTCCTGCACCAGTGCTTTGTTGAAGGAGAAGATGGAGCCACCAACCAAGTCAACAGAGCAGCAACACATCCAGGCTGAAAGGACATGCTCCTCTTCCTCCTCCTCTTCTTCCTTCTCCTCCTCTTCCTCCTCCTCTTCTTCCTTCTCCTCCTCCTCTTCTTCCTCTTCTTCTTCCTTCTTCCTCCTCTTCTTCCTTCTCCTCCTCCTCTTCTTCCTCTTCTTCTTCCTCCTCTTCTTCCTTCTCCTCCTCTTCTTCCTCCTCTTCTTCCTTCTTCCTCCTCTTCTCCCTTCTCCTCCTCTTCTTCTTCCTCTTCTTCCTTCTCCTCCTCTTCTTCTTCCTCTTCTTCTTCCTTCTCCTCCTCTTCTTCCTCCTCTTCTTCCTTCTTCCTCCTCTTCTTCCTTCTCCTCCTCTTCTTCCTCCTCTTCTTCCTTCTTCCTCCTCTTCTTCCTTCTCCTCCTCCTCTTCTTCCTCTTCTTCTTCCTTCTCCTCCTCTTCTTCCTCCTCTTCTTCCTTCTTCCTCATCTTCTTCCTTCTCCTCCTCTTCTTCCTCCTCTTCTTCCTTCTTCCTCATCTTCTTCCTTCTCCTCCTCTTCTTCCTCTTCTTCTTCCTTCTCCTCCTCTTCTTCCTCCTCTTCTTCCTTCTTCCTCCTCTTCTTCCTTCTCCTCCTCCTCTTCTTCCTCTTCTTCTTCCTTCTCCTCCTCTTCTTCCTCCTCCTCCTCCTCTTCTTCCTCTTCTTCTTCCTTCTCCTCCTCTTCTTCCTCCTCTTCTTCCTTCTCCTCCTCCTCTTCTTCCTCCTCTTCTTCCTTCTTCCTCCTCTTCTTCCTTCTCCTCCTCTTCTTCCTCTTCTTCTTCCTTCTCCTCCTCTTCTTCCTCCTCTTCTTCCTTCTTCTTCCTCTTCTTCCTTCTTCCTCTTCTTCTTCCTTCTCCTCCTCTTCTTCCTCCTCTTCTTCCTTCTTCCTCCTCTTCTTCCTTCTCCTCCTCTTCTTCCTCTTCTTCTTCCTTCTCCTCCTCTTCTTCCTCCTCTTCTTCCTTCTTCTTCCTCTTCTTCCTTCTTCCTCTTCTTCTTCCTTCTCCTCCTCTTCTTCCTCCTCTTCTTCCTTCTTCTTCCTCTTCTTCCTTCTCCTCCTCCTCCTCTTCAAACTGTGTTTTTTTTGTTCACCTTTTCCACTGTACAGCAGTAAACTGGCCCATGATCATGTTCTTGTCAATATTGAGAATAATAAACGGTGGTTATGAAAAATATTATGAAATATATTATGACATATATTATGAAAAATATGATGAAATATATTATGAAATATATAATGAAAAATATGATGAAATATATTATGAAATATATTATGAAATATATAATGAAAAATATGATGAAATATATAATGAAATATATAATGAAAAATATTATGAAATATATTATGAAATGATATGAAATATATTATGAATTATATTATGAAATATATTATGAATTATATTATGAAATATATAATGAATTATATTATCAATTATATTATGAAATATATTATGACATGTATTATGAAATATATTATGAAATATATGATGAAATATATTATGAATTATATTATGAAATATATTATGAAATATATTATGGAATATATAATGAAATATATGATGAATTATATTATGAAATATATTATGAAATTATATGAAATATATTATGAAATATAATATGGATTATATAATGAATATTATATGAAATATATGATGAATTATATGATGAATTATATTATGAATTATATTATGAATTATATTATGAAATATATGATGAAATATATGATGAAATATATAATGAAAAATATTATGAAATATATTGTGAAATATACAATGAATTATATTATGAAATATATAATGAAAAATATGATGAAATATATAATGAAATATATAATGAAAAATATTATGAAATATATTATGAAATATATAATGAATTATTATGAAATATATTATGAAATATATGATAAATTATAATATGAATTACATTATGAAATATATTATGAAATATATTATGAAATATATTATGAATTATATTATGAAATATACTACGAATTATATTATGATATATATTATGAAATGATATTAAATATATTATGAAATATATTATGAAGTATATTATGAAATATATACTGAATTATTTTATGAAATATATTATGAAATATATTATTAATATTATTATGAAATATATAATGAAAAATATAATGAAATATATTATGAAATATATTATGAAATATATTATGAGTATTATGAAATATATTATGAAATACATTATGAAATATATAATGAATTATTATGAATTATATGATGAAATATATAATGAAATATATAATGAATTATATTATGAAATATATAATGAATTATTATGAATTATATGATGAAATATATAATGAAATATATAATGAATTATATTATGAAATATATTATGAAATATATTATGAAATGATATGAAATATATTATGAATTATATTCTGAAATATATTATGAATTATATTATGGAATATGTAATGAAGTATATTATGAAGTATATTATGAATTATATTATTAAATATATTATGAAGTATATTATGATATATATTATGAAATGATATGAAATATATTATGAAATGATATGAAATATATTATGAAATGATATGAAATATATTATGAATTATATTATGAATTATATTATGAATTATATTATGAAATATGTAGTGAATTATATTATGAAATATATTATGAAGTATATTATGAATTCTATTGTGAAATATATTATGAAATATATTATGAAAAATATGATGAAATATATTATGAAATATATTATGAAATATATAATGGAAATATTATGAAATATATTATGAAATATATAATGAATTATATATTGAAATATATAATGAAAAATATTATGAAATATATAATGAAATATATAATGAAAAATATTATAAAATATATTATGAAATGATCTGAAATATATTATGAATTATATTATGAAATATATTATGAATTATATTATGAAATATATTATGAATTATATTATGAATTCTATTATGAAATATATTATGACATGTATTATGAAATATATTATGAAATATATGATGAAATATATTATGAATTATATTATGAAATATATTATGAAATATATAATGGAATATATAATGAAATATATTATGAATTATATTATGAAATATATTATGAAATTATATGAAATGTATTATGAAATATAATATGGATTATATAATGAATATTATATGAAATATATGATGAATTATATGATGAATTATATTATGAATTATATTATGAATTATATTATGAAATATATGATGAAATATATTATGAAATATATAATGCAATATATAATGAAAAATATTATGAAATATATAATGAAAAATATGATGAAATATATTATGAAATATATAATGAATTATATTATCAATTATATTATGAAATATATTATGACATGTATTATGAAATATATTATGAAATATATGATGAAATATATTATGAATTATATTATGAAATATATTATGAAATATATTATGGAATATATAATGAAATATATTATGAATTATATTATGAAATATATTATGAAATTATATGAAATATATTATGAAATATAATATGGATTATATAATGAATATTATATGAGTTATATTATGAATTATATTATGAAATATATGATGAAATATATGATGAAATATATGATGAAATATATAATGAAATATATAATGAAAAATATGATGAAATATATAATGAAAAATATGATGAAATATATTATGAAATATATTATGAAATATATAATGAAAAATATTATGAAATATATTATGAAATATATAATGAATTATATTATGAAATATATTATGAAAAATATTATGAAATATATTATGAAATATATAATGAATTGTTATGAAATATATTATGAAATATATAATGAATTATATGATGAAATACACTATGAATTATAATATAAATTATATTATGAATTATATTATGAAATATATTATTAAATATATAATGAAATATATAATGAATTATATTATGAATTATTTGATGAAATATACTATGAATTATATAATGATATATATTATGAAATGATATGAAATATATTATGAAATATATTATGAAGTATATTATGAAATATATAATGCAATATATAATGAAAAATATTATGAAATATATAATGAAAAATATGATGAAATATATTATGAAATATATAATGAATTATATTATCAATTATATTATGAAATATATTATGACATGTATTATGAAATATATTATGAAATATATGATGAAATATATTATGAATTATATTATGAAATATATTATGAAATATATTATGGAATATATTATGGAATATATAATGAAATATATTATGAATTATATTATGAAATATATTATGAAATTATATGAAATATATTATGAAATATAATATGGATTATATAATGAATATTATATGAGTTATATTATGAATTATATTATGAAATATATGATGAAATATATGATGAAATATATGATGAAATATATAATGAAATATATAATGAAAAATATGATGAAATATATAATGAAAAATATGATGAAATATATTATGAAATATATTATGAAATATATAATGAAAAATATTATGAAATATATTATGAAATATATAATGAATTATATTATGAAATATATTATGAAAAATATTATGAAATATATTATGAAATATATAATGAATTGTTATGAAATATATTATGAAATATATAATGAATTATATGATGAAATACACTATGAATTATAATATAAATTATATTATGAATTATATTATGAAATATATTATTAAATATATAATGAAATATATAATGAATTATATTATGAATTATTTGATGAAATATACTATGAATTATATAATGATATATATTATGAAATGATATGAAATATATTATGAAATATATTATGAAGTATATTATGAAATATATAATGAATTATATTATGAAATATATTATGAAATATATTATTAATATTATGAAATATATAATGAAAAATATTATGAAATATATTTTGAAATATATTATGAAATATATTATGAAATGTATTATGAAATATATAATGAAATATATTATGAATTATTATGAAATATATTATGAAATATATTATGAAATATATAATGAATTATATTATGAATTATATGATGAAATATATAATGAAATATATAATGAATTATATTATGAAATATATTATGAAATATATTATGAAATGATATGAAATATATTATGAATTATATTATGAAATATATTATGAATTATATTATGGAATATGTAATGAAGTATATTATGAAGTATATTATGAATTATATTATGAAATATATTATGAAGTATATTATGATATATGTTATGAAATGATATGAAATATATTATGAAATGATATGAAATATATTATGAATTATATTATGAATTATATTATGAAATATGTAGTAAATTATATTATGAAATATATTATGAAGTATATTATGAAATGATATGAAATATATTATGAATTATATTATGAAATATGTAATGAATTATATTATGAAATATATTATGAAGTATATAATGAATTATTATGAAATATATCATGAAATATATTATGAATTATATTATGAACTGTATAATGAAATAGATAATGAATTATCTTATGAATTATATTATGAAATATATTATGAATTATATTATGAAATATATTATGAAGTATATTATGAATTATATGATGAAATATACTATGAATTATATTATGAAATATATTATGAATTATATTATGAAATATGTAATGAATTATATTATGAAATATATTATGAATTATATTATGAATTATATTATGAACTGTATAATGAAATATAAAAGGAATACTATTATGAATTATATTATGAAATATATTATGAATTATATTATGAAATATATAATTACTTATATTATGAAATATGACTATTATGAAATATATTACGAAATATATAATTACTTATATTATGAAATATGACTATTATGAAATATATTACGAAATATATTATGAATTACATGATGAAATATATTATGAATTATATTCTGAAATATATTATGAATTATAATATGAATTATATTATGATATGTATTATGAAATATATTATGAAATACATTATGAATTATATTATGAATTATAAGATGAAATATATAATGAAATATATAATGAATTATATTATGAAATATATTATGAATTATATTATGAAATATGTAATGAATTATATTATGAAATATACTATGAAGTATATAATGAAATATTATGAAATATATCATGAAATATATTTTGAATTATATTATGAACTGTATAATGAAATATATAATGAATTATATTATGAATTATATTATGAAATATATTATGAATTATACTATGAAATATATAATTACTTATATTATGAAATATGACTATTATGAAATATATTATGAAATATATTATGAAGTATATTATGAAGTATGTTATGAAGTATGTTATGAATTATATGATGAAATATTCTATGAATTATATTATGATAAAAAATTATGAAATGATATGAAATATATAATAAATTATATTATGAAATATATTATGAATATTATATGAAATATATGATGAATTATATTATGAAATATATTATGAATATTATATGAAATATATGAATTATATAATGAATTATATGATGATATATATAATTACTTATATTATGAAATATGACTATTATGAAATATATAATGGAATATATTATGAATTATATGATGAAATATATTATGAAATATATTATGAATTACACGATGAAATATATTATGAATTATATTATGAAATATATTATGAAATATATTATGAATTATATTATGAAATGAATTATGAATTATATGATGAAATATATGATGAAATGTATGATGTCATGAAATATGATATATGATTATTATTTCCTGTTCAGGTAAAAACACACTGGAGTCCAACACTTGATCTGGGTTGAACCACATGTTGATGCAAACATTTTAATAAACATCTTGTGGAAAATCACATCAACAACTTAAGTTTAAATAACAGCGTTATAATCTGAACATAAACAACAACAACAACAGAATGATCATAAAAAACACTGAAAACTAATTATTACAATTATTGAAAAGCAGATTGTTCCAGCAGCTTGTGTGTGTGTGTGTATAGTGTGTCTGTGTGTGTATATTGTGTCTGTGTGTGCGTGAGTGTATAGTGTGTGTGTGTATAGTGTGTGTGAGTGTATAGTGTGTGTGTATGTGTGTAAAGTGTGTGTGCGTGAGTATATAGTGTGCGTGTGTATAGTGTGTGTGTGTGTGTGTGTGTGTATAGTGTGTGTGTGTATAGTGTGTGTGTGTATTGTGTGTGTGTGTGTGTATAGTGTGTGTGAGTGTATAGTGTGTGTGAGTGTATAGTGTGTGTGTGTATATAGTGTGTGTATATAGTGTGTGTGTGTGTGTATAGTGTGTCTGTGTGTATATAGTGTGTGTATATAGTGTGAGTGTATATAGTATGTGTGTATATATAGTGTGTGTATAGTGTGTGTGCGTGAGTGTATAGTGTGTGTGTGTATAGTGTGTGTATAGTGTGTGTGTGTGTATAGTGTGTGTGTATAGTGTGTGTGTGTGTGTATAGTGTGTGTGTATAGTGTGTGTGCGTGAGTGTATAGTGTGTGTGTGTATAGTGTGTGTATAGTGTTTGTGTGTGTGGGTGTATAGTGTGTGTGTGTGTGTGTTTGTAGTGTGTGTGTGTATAGTGTGTGTATATTGTGTGTGCGTGTATAGTGTGTGTGTGTGTGTGTATAGTGTGTGTGTGTGAGTGTATAGTGTGTATGTATAGTGTGTGTATAGTGTGTGTGTGTATAGTGTGTGTGTGTAGTGTGTGTGTGTGTATAGTGTGTGTGTGTATAGTGTGTGTGTGTATTGTGTGTGTGTGTGTGTATAGTGTGTGTGTGTATAGTGTGTGTGTGTATAGTGTGTGTGTGTATAGTGTGTGTGTGTAGTGTGTGTGTGTGTGTATAGTGTGTGTGTGTATAGTGTGTGTGTGTATAGTGTGTGTGTGTAGTGTGTGTGTGTGTGTGTATAGTGTGTGTGTGTGTAGTGTGTGTGTGTAGTGTGTGTGTGTGTATAGTGTGTGTGTGTATTGTGTGTGTGTGTGTGTGTATAGTGTGTGTGTGTATAGTGTGTGTGTGTATAGTGTGTGTGTGTATAGTGTGTGTGTGTATAGTGTGTGTGTGTAGTGTGTGTGTGTGTATAGTGTGTGTGTGTATAGTATGTGTGTGTGTATAGTGTGTGTGTGTATAGTGTGTGTGTGTATAGTGTGTGTGTGTATAGTGTGTGTGTGTAGTGTGTGTGTGTGTATAGTGTGTGTGTGTATAGTGTGTGTGTGTAGTGTGTGTGTGTGTATAGTGTGTGTGTGTATAGTGTGTGTGTGTGTATAGTGTGTGTGTGTATAGTGTGTGTGTGTATAGTGTGTGTGTGTGTAGTGTGTGTGTGTGTGTGTATAGTGTGTGTGTGTGAGTGTATAGTGTGTATGTATAGTGTGTGTATAGTGTGTGTGTGTAGTGTGTGTGTGTGTATAGTGTGTGTGTGTATAGTGTGTGTGTGTATTGTGTGTGTGTGTGTGTATAGTGTGTGTGTGTATAGTGTGTGTGTGTATAGTGTGTGTGTGTATAGTGTGTGTGTGTATAGTGTGTGTGTGTAGTGTGTGTGTGTGTGTATAGTGTGTGTGTGTATAGTGTGTGTGTGTGTATAGTGTGTGTGTGTAGTGTGTGTGTGTGTGTGTATAGTGTGTGTGTGTGTAGTGTGTGTGTGTAGTGTGTGTGTGTGTATAGTGTGTGTGTGTATAGTGTGTGTGTGTATTGTGTGTGTGTGTGTGTATAGTGTGTGTGTGTATAGTGTGTGTGTGTATAGTGTGTGTGTGTATAGTGTGTGTGTGTATAGTGTGTGTGTGTAGTGTGTGTGTGTGTATAGTGTGTGTGTGTATAGTGTGTGTGTGTGTATAGTGTGTGTGTGTATAGTGTGTGTGTGTATAGTGTGTGTGTGTATAGTGTGTGTGTGTGTATAGTGTGTGTGTGTAGTGTGTGTGTGTGTATAGTGTGTGTGTGTATAGTGTGTGTGTGTAGTGTGTGTGTGTGTATAGTGTGTGTGTGTATAGTGTGTGTGTGTGTATAGTGTGTGTGTGTATAGTGTGTGTGTGTATAGTGTGTGTGGACTGTCTGTCCTGTCAATCTGTATTTGTCTCATTGCTCCGCCCCCATGTGCAACATTATGTGACCTGCCCACTCCCACAGGCTCCGCCCCCTTTCACAGCCCATTATGAGAGTATGTTGTAGGCTCCGCCCCCTCTAGCAGTCCAATCAGGATGTCTCAGGCCCCGCCCCCTCAAGCGGTACTTTCCAGCGGCAGTTCACGGCGACACGGCGCCTCCGGCTGGCCACGCCCCTCCAACGGGCTCCACCCCCTCAGTTGGTCAGCTCCAGGCTGAGCGGCGCCCGCACACTCCGCCCCCTCAGCGCCCTCATTCAAGGCGCCTCCCACTGGCTCCGGCCCCTCAGCCGGTCAGCTCCAGCGGCAGCTCACGGCTGCACAGCGCCTCCCACTGGCGGGCCAGCAGCGCCACCAGCCGCTCCCTGCTGTCGGCCGCCGGGACGTAGATGCACCACTGCACCTCCTGGGGTCCGCCCAACGGCCCGAAGGACCCCGCCCCTCCGCCGCGCTCCGCTCCGGCCGCGAAGTGGTCCATGGTCATGTGACAGAGCAGGTCCGGGCCCGGCAGCTCGTCGAACACCAGCGTCAGGGCCTGCGGGTACAGCTGGTCCCCCAGGAGGACCCGGTCCACGTCGCGGACCCGGCGGGAATCCAGCAACCTGTAGCGCTCCCTGTGGACACACCCTGTTACTACACCACTACTGTCCTGCGTTTAACATTTCCTGTCTCTGTGACCTCACTTCCCGTCCTACTTCCTGTCTCTGTGATGTCACTTCCTGTCTCTGTGAATCATATCCTGTCCTACTTCCTGCCTCAGTGACTTCACTTCCTGCCTGTCTCTGTGACATCACTTCCTGTCTCACCTGGGCGGCGGCTCCTTGGCAAAGTCGGGCAGCGGGTAGCTGACGTAGTCCTCGTCCAATAGGAAGAGCTCGCTGCTCGTCAGGATCAGGGTCCTGGGCTGCAATACGGCGCAGGGGGCGGGGCCAGGAGAGGGGGCGGAGTCCTGCATCTGGACCTCGAAGGAGGAGAGAGGGAGCGTATTTAGAGTGGGACAGGAAGTTGGAAACAGTTGACAGGAAGTGGGGGCTCTACCTGGAAGACCAGCAAGTAGAGCAGGATGTTGAAGGATGTGGGGGCGGGGTTTGTGGCGCTCCGCCTCTCAGCCACGATGAAGGTCAGGTCTCCAACCTCCTCCTCGCTGGGGTAGACGAACCCCACCCTGCTGCTGTGGCCTGAAGGGAGCGTTACTACACCTTAACACCACCATGTAGTTCTACATCTGGCCTACGGGGGGCGCTTCTAGACCTTAACACCACCCTACCTGCTCCCTGGGGGGTGAACTGGGTGTAGAAGTCCTGCTCAGAAGGTTCTGGAGCTGGAATCTGTCGCTGGAGACTCAGCACCGACATCAGCTCCTTCAGGAAACAGGATGTAGCGTAGCTGTCCCTGCTGACGCAGCTCAGCACCTGCTCCGCCCTGCTACCTGAACCCATAGAAACACAGTCAACATGCTAAGCTAAGCTAGCTCGTCCATATGACAGACGATATAAGACAAAGACACTTTATCAAGCCGCAAAACAATCTGTTGTTTTCTTATTATCATGAATGACTGGATCAGCGCTGCCACGCCCACATCCTTCGGCCACGCCCACTGACCTACGACTCGGAAGTACTGGTCAAACAGTCCCACGTTGACAGACAGGAGGTCAGACAGTCTGATGGACAGACAGGAGCACTGAGACAGGTCGCTGTCTGTGTGGTCCGGAAAGTCCCAAACTGAGAGACAGAAAGGTAGAAGTAGAGAGACAGACGGGTAGAGACGGAGACACAGACAGGTTAAATGGGCATCCTTCACAAACAGGGTAAAAGTGCAGGACTCTTCAACCAATCAGAACGCAGCGTCTTACTGCGGCTCTGCGAGGGGGCGGAGTCTCCCAACAGGAAGTAGAGGGCGCTGGTGGAGAGCAGCAGACAGGAAGTGACCTCAGCCTCAGGAGCCGTGTAGAGAACCACAGACAGCCACAGGACCTGCCTCACCTCCTCGGCCTCCGCCTGGTAGACATGTATTAGTACCTGGGCTATGTAATACTGGAAGTAGACCTGCGGGGTACTAGTACCTGGGCTATGTATTACTGGAAGTAGACCTGCAGGGTACTGGTACCTGGGCTATGTAGTACTGGAAGTAAACCTGCAGGGTACTGGTACCTGGGCTGTGTAGTACTGGAAGTAGACCTGCGGGGTACTAGTACCTGGGCTACGTAGTACTAGAAGTAGACCTGCTGGGTACTGGTACCTGGGCTGTATAGTACTGGAAGTAGACCTGCGGGGTACTAGTACCTGGGCTATGTAGTACTGGAAGTAGACCTGCTGGGTACTGGTACCTGGGCTATGTAGTACTGGAAGTAGACCTGTGGGGTACAAGTACCTGGGCTATGTAGTACTGGAAGTAGACCTGTGGGGCACTAGTACCTGGGCTATGTAGTACTGGTAGTAGAGCTGTGGGGCACTAGTACCTGGGCTATGTAGTACTGGAAGTAGACCTGTGGGGCACTAGTACCTGGGCTATGTAGTACTGGAAGTAGGCCTGTAGGGCGGCTCCCTGTAGCCCAGCCAAGAGCTTCATTCCTGGGCAGAGTGAGGAGCAGAGGTGGGGCGGAGCCTGGTTCTCCAACAAACTGGAACCAGAAGCCCCTGGAGGTTACTTCTACTACCTCGACTCCCATCTATATATTTATATTACATTGTATTTATATATTTATTAGTAAGGGTGCTGTAATCGATCACAGCACCCTTCTTAATAAATACATATTTTGGATATATATTATACCGTAAATGGTGTTGAGTGGGTCAGTACCTGCTGGAGTTCTGGCTTCTGCTGCAGTTGTCACCAGCGGCCAGCAGGGGGCAGCACCAGCTGGAAGGACCTGATACACAAACCATAGATCTAAAAATACTATTACAGTAGTACTGTGCTGTGTAGTACTGTGCTGTGTAGCACTGTGGTGTAGTATTGTGGTGTGTAGTACTGTGGTGTAGTACTGTGATGTGTAACTGTGGTGTTTAGTACTGTGGTGTAGTACTGTGATGTGTAACTGTGGTGTTTAGTACTGTGGTGTAGTACTGTGCAGTGTAGCACTGTGGTGTCGTACTATGGTGTAGTATTGTAATGTATTACTGTGGTGTAGTGCTGTGATGTAGAACTGTGGTGTGTAGTACTGTGCTGTGTAGTACTGTGGTGTAGTACTGTGAAGTGTAGTACTGTGGTGTTTAGTACTGTGGTGTGTACTATCCCTACAGGCGGCGGTCGGCATGGCAATGCTCCTGCAGCCCAGCAGTGTGGCGCTCTGGAGGTCCAGGTCCAGCAGGAAGCGCTCCCTGTGCTGGGTCAGAGGGAAAACCAGGTCCAGCCTCCACCGGCCCAGCAGCAGCTGCACAAGATGGCCGCCACCCCTGGGGAGACAGGGCGGAACTTAGGGCACCCCCTACGGGCCGACGCCCACATGACACCGGGCGGAGCTGGAAACGCCCCCTACGGGCCGACGCCCACATGAGCTGCTTCACTAAACACTTAAGTTAAACTGCACAAAGTTAAATTCTTTCGAATATTTGACTGATGGTTCTACAATAATTATGTATAAAACGTTTTTAAAACCTGGAGTTGAGTTTTAAACAGTAAAGATGTAAAGAAATGAATAGAGATCAGAACAGAATCATAATAACAGCAACAAAAAGTAACAGTGATAAATAGTAATGAACATGAAGAGCGAGGCTCCTCCCACTCAACCTGTGGGACTCCGCCCCCTGGAACAGGCGGCTCCTGTATCGGGGGTGAAGGGCCATGGAGCCCAGAGGGACCCGGCTCAGCTTGGACCATGGCGAGGACCAGGAGCCGGGACCGGGACCGGGACCGGGGTCAGCCAGCGCGGCGGTGTCCGCCTTCAGGACCCAGAGGTGTCGGCGGGTGAGAAAGAAGAGGGAGGCGGCCCCGGGATGGGACAGGAGGTCCAGCAGCGGTTTGGGGGCCATGGATGGGCTGGGGGGCAGCAGGAGGTGGACCGGGAAGCCCCCCAGGGCCCCACCCAGCTCCTCCAGCTCCCAGGGGCTGAGGAGGGGCTTCAGGAACAGAGGAGGATTCTGGGAAGGAAGGGGCGTGGCCTCAGTATCCACAGGAAGCTAGAAAAACAAAACAGGAAATTCAAAACACTTCAAAATGTCACATCAGCGAGGATACTTCTCAGGAAGGGAGCAAGGACACTGCCTAGGTAGGGTTAGAGGATACTTCCCAGGAAGGGAGATGATCAAGTGGACCTGCCGGGCCTGGTACCTGGTGGTGGACCAGCGCTGTGAGCTGGGTCCTGGTCTGGTTCAGGTCCTTGGGGTCTGAGAAGAGGAACCAGCAGACGGGTCTGGTTCTGGTTCCCAAGACGAGGCAGGAGTCCGGGAGCAGAGCGTCGGAGGAGGCGAGCAGCAGGTCTGAGTACGGCAGCAGGAACTCTGTCTGCGTACCCGGCACAACCTGGTCCGGGTCCAGATCCGGGTCGGGATCCAGGACCTTGTCCAGAACAGGACTGACTGCCTGCTCTGAGACACAACAAAGATGTTTGATCAGAGAACGGACAGAACCTGGTTCTGTGAAAGGTCCAGAACAACTGGACCCAGATGTCGCTTCCTATGTTCTGAGAAGATCTAGACATAGAAGAGCTGAGGCTGTGGTGGCCATCTTTGAAACCTCAAAACTGAGACAATGAAGACCTGGGCCACAGCACCAGGTCCTGGTCCTGGTCCCAGGTCATGTGGTTCAACCCCTCAGTATTAGAACCAGACCAGCTGCTGTTCATGGTTCCTACCTGCATTCTGATTGGTCCAGGAGGAGTCAGCTGATGGGGAGAAGAGGCCCAGTAGCCGGTCACTCAGAACCAGACACGCCTCCTTCTGCCGCACCGCCCGCTGCTGAACCTCAACACAGTAGCACCACAGAACCTTCCGTACGGATTGGCCGGAGTCCCCTAGGGGGGCGGAGTCCACTTTGAGGGCGGAGTCCCTTGGGGGGGCGGGGCCTGACAGGACCTCCTCCCCTGACTGGTCCAGCCCCATCTCGAAGTAGCCGTCCCTAAGACGAGATGAGATGAGTTAAGTCCTGGAGGATCCTGGGGACCGACCAGAGGCTGCTGGTTGAACCACCTGGGGCTGCCGCTGCCTTGCTCCTGCTCCTCCACCGGGGGCGCTGCTCCTCTGGGCTCAGGACTCTTCCTCCCTCGCTCCTCCTCCTCCTTCTGCCGTTTGAGGGCGGAGTCAAAGTAGCGGGCAAGCTTAGAGACAAAGTCCTGATTGGAGGAGAGGAAGTGGGCGGAGACTACCGGGCAAGAGGACCTGAAGGAGGCCACCTCAGGGTCCGCAGCGCTGCAGGAGAGGAGACACTATGATCTAGCGCCTACTTACTCAACAGGCGGCCCATGTGGTCACGACATCTGGGTCTGAAAGAAGGAGCTCGAATCTGCTTCCTGTCACTCTAGATCTGCTTCCTGTTGATGTGCTTCCTGTTGCTCAAGTTCTGCTGCCTGTTATGCTTCCTGTTGCTCTAGATCTGCTTCCTGTTGCTGTGCTTTGTGTTGATCCAGATCTGCTTCCTGTAAATCTGTTTCCTGCTACTCTAGATCTGCTTCCTGTAGATCTGCCCCCTGTTGCTCTAGATGTGTTTCCTGTAGATCTGCTTCCTGTTGCTCTAGATCTGCTTCCTGTTGCTCTGCTTCCTGTTTCTTTAGATCTGCTTCCTGTTGCTTTAGATCTGCTTCCTGTTGATCTGCTTCCTGTTGCTCAAGATCTGTTTCCTGTTGTTATGCTTCCTGTTGCTCTTGATCTGCTTCCTGTTGCTCAAGATCTGTTTCCTGTTGTTATGCTTCCTGTTACTCTTGATATGTTTCCTGTTGCTCTAGACCTGATTCCTGTTGCTGTTCTTTGTGTTGAGCTAGATCTGCTTCCTGTTGCTCTTGATCTGCTTCCTGTTTCTCTAGATCTGCTTCCTGTTGCTCTTGATCTGCTTCCTGTTGATCTGCTTCCTGTTGCTCTAGATCTGTTTCCTGTTGCAGTGCTTCCTGTTGCTCTTGATCTGCTTCCCGTTGATCTGCTTCCTGTTTCTCTAGATCTGCTTCCTGTTGCTCTTGATCTGCTTCCTGTTGTTGTGCCTGCTGTTGCTCTTGATCTGCTTCCTGTTTCTCCAGATCTGCTTCCTGTTGCTCTAGATCTGCTTCCTGTTGCTGTGCTTCCTGTTACTTTAGATCTGCTGCCTGTTGATCTGCTTCCTGTTTCTCTAGATCTGCTTCCTGTTGCTCTAGATCTGCTTCCTGTTGCTGTGCTTCCTGTTGCTCTTGATCTGCTTCCTGTTGATCTGCTTCCTGTTGCTCTTGATCTGCTTCCTGTTGCTCTTGAGCTGCTTCCTGTTGCTGTTCTTCCTGTTGCTCTAGATCTGCTTCCTGTCGATCTGCTTCCTGTTTCTTTAGATCTGCTTCCTGTTGCTGTGCTTCCTGTTGCTCTAGATTTGCTTCCTGTTACTCCTGATCTGCTTCATAACTTTACTCACAAAGGGTCAAAGGTTGAACTTCAAACAGTTTTTTTTATGATGTTTCTCAAGTTAAGGATCAGTTTTTAGCAGCTGAACAGTAAAAGTACTAGCAGAACTAGTAGAATAGCACAGGTCATAGTACAAATAGTATAGTAGTACTAATACTAGTATTAACAGAAGTAGTATAGCACTAGTAATAGTACTAATAGTACAGAAGTACTAATACTAGTACTTACAGTAGCAGTATAGCACTAGTAGTAGTACTTATAGTATACAAGTACTAATACTAGTACTAACAGTAGCAGTATAGCACTAGTAATAGTACTAATAGTATAGTAGTACTAATACTAGTACTAACAGTAGTAGTATAACACTAGTAATAGTACTAATAGTATAGTAGTACTAATGCTAGCACTTACAGTAGTAGTATAGCACTAGTACTATTAGTATAGTAGTACTGGTGGTTGTGGTGTGGTTTGAGCAGCCACACTTGCCCTGGGTCTAGGTAATTGATCCCTGATCAGTGTGGCTGTACAGCTGTTGCTTGTTAGAGTAACCAAGCCCATCCCCACAGCCCTGTCCGCTCTACAACAAACTGCTTTGTTTTCTACTCCACAAGGGCCCTCAAAATACCACTGAGTTGGGCGTGGCAGGGGCCTACAGTGGCACGGGAAGGGCCACAGAGGAGCCACCAGCGGGTTTATTGGCGGCCCCAGCGCCACAGTGGTATGACTAGTAGGACTAGTACTAGTACTGGTACTTACCCGGTATTTTCAGGGCCACAGTGTGCATGCATGTTATTGGTCGGTAGACAGATAAGAGGGGGCGGCGCTGGGGGCGGAGCCTGGACCTGCACCCAATCAGCACAAAGCTCCGTTAAAACACAGCAATTTAACAACGGACAGACAGGTATTGTGACCAGTACCGACCTGTTTAGTGCAGACAGACAGGTTGCGGGTCCTGGCAGAAAGATGGGTTGCGGGGGGTGAGACATCCACAGGAGACACGGTGTGAGGCGAGACGGATTTTACTTCTGAAACAAGAAACGGCTCAGAGTCACCGAGCGCTCCCATTGGCTGACACCCCCCTTCCGAGACCACGCCCCTCGGAGGCGGAGCACCAGGAAACGACGACAAAGCACAACGTTGATCATCAAATGAGAGGAATGGAAAGAGGATGAAGAGCGACGCCTGGAGGTTACCTGGGCCGAGGCAGGAGGCCTGCAGACAGGGGAGGTGCAGAGAGGTGGAGGTGGAGGTGGAGGAGGAGGCAGGAGGAGCGACAGCACAGGAAGAGGAGGAGCAGCAGGAGGAGGAGGTGGAGGCAGGAGGTCTGAGCTCCTCCCCGATCTGAGCGAGAGACAGAGGAGGTCTGTCAGCGAGCGACTGAATGAAATGAACGACTGTTTTTACTGAGTGACTCTTTAGAAGGCAGCGTGGAGCTCCGCTGGGACAGTCAGTACAATCTTACAATATTTTCAGGAATAAATACATCATTCTAATCTCATCTACTTTGTTCAAGTACAAACAAACATCTGACCTTTTCAACTCCACCACGACCTTCCATGACCTTGTATCTGCTACTTTAACACCAGGCTACATCAGCACAGTATGGTGTACATGTGACCACTAGAGACTCACTAAATATATCAGTATATCTGACCTTGTATCCACTACTTTAACACCAGGCTACATCAGCACAGTATGGTGTACATGTGACCACTAGAGACTCGCTAAATATATCAGTATATCTGACCTTGTATCCACTACTTTAACACCAGGCTACATCAGTACAGTATGGTGTGCATGTGACCAATAGAGACTCACTAAATATATCAGTATATCTGACCTTGTATCCACTACTTTAACACCAGGCTACATCAGCACAGTATGGTGTGCATGTGACCACTAGAGACTCACTAAATATATCAGTATATCTGACTCAGAATCAGACACTGATCGGCCGATCGATCAGTGAAGATCTCGTGAAGAAATATAAAGGAAGAAGAAAAGTGTGTAACTGAACAAGTTAAAGGATGAAGCTTGATTGATCATTAGTGTGTACTTGTGTGTACACTAGTGTGTACTTGTGTGTACTTCACCTTCTTGTCTTTGGCATCTTTGGCTTTCTGAATGGCTTTGAGTACTTCAACAGTGTCCAACTCCTTTTGGGTAGTGAGGACTCCATCCAGACACACCTGGTACACAGAAAACAGTACAAGTACACCATACTACACAGTACTAGTACACAGCAGTACTACACAGTACACAATAGCCCGCAGTAGCCGTACCTCTCTGGCCCGGTCCCTGAACTGGACCAGGACTCTGGTTCTGTAGTCGGGGACGACACTCAGCGGGTTGTGGAGCAGAGAGAGATTCTCCAAACAAGGAAGAGAGGAGACGCTCTGCACCTCCTCCAGCTGAGAAGAACACCACAACAACAACGTTACAACACAACGACAATCTCACAACACAATGTCACAACAAAAACGTCATAACACAACAACAATGTTACAACACAAAAACGTTACAACACAGCGTTACAGCAAAACAATAACATTAAAACACAACAGTCACAACACAATGTCACAACACAATGTGACACACCACATTGCAACACAACAACAATGTCACAACACAACAATAACATTACAACACAACAATAACATTAAAACACAACATAGTTACAACACAACAACAACGTTATAATGCACCACATTGCAACACAACAATAACATTAAAACCCAACATTATGTCACAACACAACATTATAACAAACCACATTACAACACAACAACAGTGTCACAACACAACAACAGCATTACAACACAACAATAACATTACAACACAACATAGTCCCAACACAACGTCACAACAACACTATTATAACATAACACATTACAACACAACAATAACATTACAACACAACATAGTCACAACACAACGTCACAACAACATTATAACATAACACATTACAACACAACAATAACATTACAACACAACGTCACAACAACAACATTATCACACAACACATTACAACACAATAATAACATTACAACACAACAACAATGAGAGAACTGATGTAGAACACATTTAGAAAAAGCTTTTCTCAAAAACAATCAATGCAGCGAGATCTGTGTGTGGACAGAAGTCCCCTCAGGGGGAACAGGGACCTCAGGGGGTACAGAGTCCCACAGAGGTCTCCGTCCCTACTGAGGTCCTGTCCCAAATAATCCTGGTTCTGAGGTCAAGTGGTTCTGTTGCCGTGTCTGGTCTAGCTAGACTAGTGGTCTGGTACCTGTTCTATTCCTGCTCTGGCTGTGACTCTGGTCTAGTACCTGGTTCTGGTCCAATGTCACAAACCTTGTCTATGTGTCCATTGGTCAGGTACCTGGTCTATGAGGTTGTGGGCTAGATCCAGGCTCTCCAGGGAGTAGAGCTTCCTGAGGCCGCTGAGTCTCTGCAGCTGGTTTCCCGCCAAGTTCAGGGTCCGGATGTTCCCCAGGCGGGTGTGGGCGGAGTCCAGCAACCGCAGTGCATTGTGGGAAAGGTCCAGGTGCACCAGGTTGTACAGGTGCTGCAGGTCAGAGCATCTCGTTATTAATGGTCAGATCAATACACACTACAGTACTAATAGAAGTAGAAGTATTACTACTAGTAGTAGTACTAGTAGTGGTCCTAGTTCTACTAATGGTAGTTGTACTCCTGCGTACTACAATAGAACCAGTGGGACCAGTAGAACCAGTGGGACCAGTAGAACCAGTAGAATTAGAGGGACCAGTAGAACCAGTGGGACCAGTAGAACCAGTGGGACCAGTGAGATCAGTGGGACCAGTAGAACCAGTGGGACCAGTGGGACCAGTGGGACCAGTAAACTGACCTGGAGGTGCTCCACAGACTGCAGCTGGTTGTGGCTCAGGTCGAGATACTGCACCTTTGGAATCACTTTCTGAACAGACAGACAGGCCATAGTCAGACAACTGAGAGAGACAGACAGGTAGAGAGACAGGCAGTGTGACGTACTCACCACAGACAGGTCAATGCAGGTGATGTGGTTGCTGCTCAGGTCCAGAGTTGTCAGGGTGCCCCATAGAGGAATCACAGCAGTGACGGGAGACTCCACCCCCTCGGCCTCCCACTGGGGGAACTCACTGGCCTCCGGGACCAGGACACTCTGTGGAGAACAGAGCAACACAGCAACTCAACTACAACAACACAGCAAGTCAACAACGGCACAGAGCAAGTCAACTAGAACAGCACAGCAACTCTACTAGAGCACAGAGCAACTCAACTAGAGCCGCTCAACTATAGCAGAGGAACTCAACAAGAGCACACAGCAACTCAACCAGAGCAACTCAACTAGAGCAAAGGGCAACTCAACAAGCGCACATAGCAAGTCAACTAAAGCAACACAGCAACTCAACCAGAGCAACTCAAGTAGTGCAACACAGTAACTCAACCAGAGCAACTCAAGTAGTGCAACACAGTAACTCAACAAGAGCAACTCAAGTAGTGCAAGAGAGCAAGTCAACAAGAGCAACTCAACTCGAGCACAGAGCAACTCAATGAGCAACTCAACCAAAGCACAGAGCAGCTCAACCAGAGTAACTTAACTAGAGCACAGAGCAACGCAACTATAGCACAAAACAACTAAACTAGAGCAACAGAACACCTCAACTAGTGCACATGGCAACTAAACTAGAGCAACAGAGAAACTCAACCAGAGCAACAGATCAACTCAACCAGAGCAACTCAACTAGAGCACAGGGGAACTCCCTCACCATCATGGAGTCGGTGCTGTTGTGGACGCTGAGCGTCTCTAGACGGTGTCGCAGCGATGCCAGACCCTGTATCTTCCGAGCGCAGCACTCAGTGATCTGGAACAGGAAGTGGAGAGACCAGCAGTGGAGAGACAGGAAGTGGAGAGACCGGAAGTGGGGAGACCGGAAGTGGAGAGAGGAGCATTGACCTGCATTGACTCACCTCTATTTGCAGCAGAGACTTGAACAGCGACAGGTCAAAGGTCAGGTTGTTCTCCTGGATGTTGCTGGAGCCCACGGTGCCCCTGCTGCCCTGGACCTGTACAGCAGCAGCAGCACGTCAGGCTCTACCTCCACCCTCTACACCCAACCCCAGCGCCCCCCGCCGCTCACCTTGAGGCAGCGCAGGCGGCAGCTGAAGTCCAGGATGTGAGACAGGTCGCAGCGGGCGTCCGAGCTCCAGCCCGAGGGTTTGACCAGACGAAGGCTGACGGAGTGAAGCTGGAGCGGGCGAAGGGAGAACACTTCCCCACCTGAGAGCAGCTGGTCCCCTGGGGGGAGGGGGTCAGATCACTGCTGCACTGCACTGAACAACTCAATGGTGAAAGGTCAACAGGAAGCAGTAAACAGGAAGCAGGAAACAGGGAGCAGGAAAGAGGGAGCAGGAAGCAGGAAATAGGAAACAGTGAACAGGAAGCAGGAAACAGGGAGCAGGAAAGAGGGAGCAGGAAGCAGGAAATAGGAAACAGGGAACAGGAAACAGGAAACAGAAAGCAGGAAGCAGGAAACAGTAAAGAGTAACCAGGAAACCGGAAGCAGGAAACAGGGAGCAGGAAGCAGGAAATAGGAAACAGGAAACCGGAAGCAGGGAGCAGGAAGCAGGAAATAGGAAACAGGAAACAGAAAGCCGGAAACAGAAAGCAGGGAGTAGGAAACAGGAAGCAGGAAACCGGAAGCAGGGAGCAGGAAAGAGGGAGCAGGAAGCAGGAAATAGGAAACAGGGAACAGGAAACAGGAAACCGGAAACAGAAAGCAGGTAAGAGGGAGCAGGAAGCAGGAAATAGGAAACAGGAAACAGGAATCAGGAAACCGGAAGCAGGAAATAGGAAACAGAAAGCAGGAAACAGAAAGCAGGGAGCAGGGAGCAGGAAGCAGGAAAGAGGGAGCAGGAAGCAGGAAATAGGAAACAGGGAATAGGAAACAGGAAACAGAAAGTAGGAAGCAGGAAACAGTAAAGAGTAACCAGGAAACCGGAAGCAGGAAACAGGGAGCAGGAAGCAGGAAATAGGAAACAGGAAGCAGGGAGCAGGAAGCAGGAAATAGGAAACAGGAAACAGAAAGCCGGGAACAGAAAGCAGGGAGTAGGAAACAGGAAGCAGGAAACCGGAAACAGGGAGCAGGAAAGAGGGAGCAGGAAGCAGGAAATAGGAAGCAGGAAATAGGAAACAGGGAACAGGAAACAGGAAACAGAAAGCAGAACGCAGGAAACAAGGAAACCGGAAGCAGGAAACAGGGAGCAGAAAATAGGAAACAGGAAACAGAAAGCCGGAAACAGAAAGCAGGGAGCAGGAAAGAGAGAGCAGGAAGCAGGGAATAGGAAACAGGAAACAGGAATCAGGAAACAGAAAGCAGAAAAGAGGGAAGCAGGAAACAGGAAACCGGAAGCAGGAAATAGTAAGCAGGAAGCAGGAAACCGGAAACCGGAAGCAGGAAAGAGGGAACAGGAAACAAAAAGCAGAAAGCAGGAAACAGGAAACCGGAAGCAGGAAACAGGGAGCAGGGAGCAGGAAATAGGAAACAGGAAACAGAAAGCCGGGAACAGAAAGCAGGGAGCGGGAAACAGGAAGCACGAAACAGGGAGCAGGAAAGAGGGAGCAGGAAGCAGGAAATAGGAAACAGGAAACAGGAAACAGAAAGCAGAAAGCAGGAAACAGGAAACCGGAAGCAGGAAGCTCACCTCTGTGGAACAACAGCTCAGCCAGCGACGCCGCGATGCTGTTCATCTCCTGCGGAGGAGAAGGTCACGTGACTCATATCAGCACTGGTGGAGGGTGAGACAGGTGGTGGTGTAGTGGTGTAGAAATAGACAGATGGTGTGAGATGGGTGTAGCAGTAGACGGATGGTGCTCACATAGAGGTGGTAGTGCAGGAAGCAGGCCAGGGCCTTGGGCGTGGCGCGGCGGGCGTAGTGCTGCAGCAGCGCCTGCAGGTAGTGCTCCAGCTCCACCTGCCTCCGCTCCACCTGCCGCTTGGAGTTCTTCCACAGGGTCTTCCTGGGGAGCAGCAGGTGGAGCTGGTCCCCCTGGTGGTCTGACAGGAGCTGGGTGGAGGAGATCCACGGTGAGAAACAGGGAGTGGGGCGCTCGGAGCCACTTCCTCTTCCTCTCCTTTCACTCAGATCAGTTATGAATAAAAACATAAAATAGATTAAAATGTGTAAGTCCTTAAAGAGGCTGCGTGGCCAGTCTGGTTCTGGTTCTAGTCTGGTTCTAGTTCTAGTCTGGTTCTAGTTCTAGTCTGGTTTTAGTTCTAGTCCGGTTCTAGTTCTTGTCTGGTTCTAGTCTTGTTCTAGTTCTAGTCTGGTTCTAGTCTGGTTCTAGTTCTAGTCTGGTTCTAGTTCTAGTCCGGTTCTAGTTCTTGTCTGGTTCTAGTCTTGTTCTAGTTCTAGTCTGGTTCTAGTCTGGTTCTAGTTCTAGTCTGGTTCTAGTCTGGTTCTAGTTCTAGTATGGTTCTAGTTCTAGTCTGGTTCTAGTTCTAGTCTGGTTCTAGTTCTAGTCCGGTTCTAGTTCTTGTCTGGTTCTAGTCTTGTTCTAGTTCTAGTATGGTTCTAGTCTGGTTCTAGTTCTAGTCTGGTTCTAGTTCTAGTCTAGTTCTGGTTGTAGTCTGGTTCTAGTCTGGTTCTAGTCTGGTTCTAGTTCTAGTCTGGTTCTAGTCTGGTTCTAGTTCTAGTATGGTTCTAGTCTGGTTCTAGTTCTAGTCTGGTTCTAGTGTGGTTCTGGTTCTAGTTCTAGTCTGGTTCTAGTCTGGGTCTGGTTCTAGTCTTGTTCTAGTCTGGTTCTAGTTCTAGTCTGGTTCTAGTCTGGTTCTAGTTCTAGTCTGGTTCTAGTCTGGTTCTAGTTCTAGTATGGTTCTAGTTCTAGTCTGGTTCTAGTTCTAGTCTGGTTCTAGTTCTAGTCCGGTTCTAATTCTTGTCTGGTTCTAGTCTTGTTCTAGTTCTAGTATGGTTCTAGTCTGGTTCTAGTCTGGTTCTAGTTCTAGTCTAGTTCTGGTTGTAGTCTGGTTCTAGTCTGGTTCTAGTTCTAGTCTGGTTCTAGTCTGGTTCTGGTTCTAGTATGGTTCTAGTCTGGTTCTAGTTCTAGTCTGGTTCTAGTGTGGTTCTGGTTCTAGTTCTAGTCTGGTTCTAGTCTGGGTCTGGTTCTAGTCTTGTTCTAGTCTGGTTCTAGTTCTAGTCTGGTTCTAGTCTGGTTCTGGTCTGGTTCTAGTTCTGGTTCTAGCCTGGTTCTCGTCTGGTTCTAGTTCTAGTCTGGTTCTGGTTCTAGTCTGGTTCTAGTTCTAGTCTGGATCTAGTCTGGTTCTAGTTCTAGTCTGGTTCTAGTCTGGTTCCAGTCTGGTTCTAGTTCTAGTCTGGTTCTAGTTCTAGTCCGGTTCTAGTTCTAGTCTGGTTCTAGTTCTTGTCTGGTTCTAGTCTGGTTCTAGTTCTAGTCTGGTTCTAGTTCTAGTCTGGTTCTAGTTCTAGTATGGTTCTAGTTCTAGTCTGGTTCTAGTTCTAGTCTGGTTCTAGTTTTAGTCTAGTTCTGGTTCTAGTTCTAGTCTGGTTCTGGTTCTAGTCTGGTTCTAGTTCTAGTCTGGTTCTAGTTTTAGTCTGGTTCTAGTTCTAGTATGGTTCTAGTCTGGTTCTAGTTCTAGTTCTAGTCTGGTTCTAGTCTGGTTCTGGTCTGGTTCTAGTTCCGGTTCTAGTTCTGGTTCTAGCCTGGTTCTAGCCTGGTTCTTGTCTGGTTCTAGTTCTAGTCTGGTTCTGGTCTGGTTCTGGTTCTAGCCTGGTTCTCGTCTGGTTCTAGTTCTAGTCTGGTTCTGGTTCTAGTCTGGTTCCAGTCTGGTTCTAGTTCTAGTCTGGTTCTAGTTCTTGTCCGGTTCTAGTTCTAGTTCTTGTCTGGTTCTAGTCTGGTTCTAGTTCTAGTATGGTTCTAGTCTGGTTCTAGTTCGGTTCTGGTTCTAGTCTGGATCTAGTCTGGTTCTAGTTCTAGTCTGGTTCAGGTTCTGGTTCTAGTCTGGTTCTGGTTCTAGCCTGGTTCTAGTTCTAGTCTGGATCTAGTCTGGTTCTAGTTCTAGTATGGTTCTAGTCTGGTACTAGTTCTAGTCTGGTTCTAGTCTGGTTCCAGTCTGGTTCTTGTTCTGGTCTGGTTCTGGTTCTAGTCTGGTTCTAGTTCTAGTCTGGTTCTGGTTCTAGTCTGGTTCTGGTTCTAGTCTGGTTCTGGTTCTAGTCTGGTTCTAGTTCTAGTCTGGTTCTAGTTCTAGTCTGGTTCTGGTTCTAGTTCTGGTCTGGTTCTAGTTCTGGCCTGGTGCTAGTTCTAGTTCTGGTCACCCACCTTCTCCTGCAGATCATGGAAGTCACTGTAACGATGTTTCACTGTCCACTTGTGGGCGTCGTCCGTCACCTCGATGATGTAAACCTGCAAACAGGGTCAGACTGAGCACCACGCTGCTCCACCCAGGGCAGCATTGCTCCACCAGGGGGCAGCACCAGGCTGCTTCACCCGGGGCAGCACTGCTCCACCCGGGGTAGCGCCACGCTGTACCACCCGGGGAAGCACTGCTCCACCAAGGAGCAGCACCGGGCTGCTCCACCCAAGGAAGCACCAGGCTGCTCCACCCGGTGCAGCACTGCCACACCGGGGTCAGCATCCCGCTGCTCCAACCAGGGCACCACCGGGCACGACAAGCCTCTCATACAGTTTCACAGTCTCCGTTTCCATCTCCTTCTAACCCATAAAGATGAGCTTGTGAGCCGCTCCCAGCAGCTAGGCTAGCTGAACCCGTCCGCGGCCATGCACGGGGCTAACACGGCTAGCGTCCCCCGTAAAGAACAACATGACCGCGGTGTCCCGCTCCTTCCGAGCCGCACCGTGTAGTTCTCCACCGGCTCCGAGCCGCTGATCCGCACGGCGCGATCCGCCGCCTCCTCCGGGAAACTTCCGACCTCCATGTGGATCACAGCGCGACGGTCCGGAGGGAAGCTAACGGCTAGCTGCTAGCCGGGGCCGCCATGTCGGATGTGACGTCAGAGGCAGCTGACTGCTTCAAACTGATCAAAGCTTTATTGACAAACATTTATTTGTTATAATTATTATTATAATGATTTTTGGTAATATTATGATTCTAATTATTGCCATTATTATTAATCATAATATAATTATTAATATACATAATACAATTATTAATAACAATATATTTATATAAATATTTAGTTTAATTACTAAAGAAGCACAACAAACTGTCATCCTCCATCACATCACCCCTGTCATCCTCCATCACATCACTCCTGTCATCCTCCAAGGACCTCCACCCTAAACATGCACACATCATGGTGTGACCAGCGAAGGACACCTGGTACCAGGTGCCCGGGCGTCGACCAACGCTGCCCCCTGCTCCTGGCTGCCCCCCCAGAGGGAGCACAAGCCAGGATGGTTCAATGCAGAGGAAGCGTTTCACCAGCACCACCCAAAAACAAGCGTGGGCGACAATTAAAGATTCTTCTGCCTGTCATCCCTTCAAGCACGCCATAGGGCTGATTCCCTAGATAAAAAATCGCCACAAACTGAATCATTTCATTTATTTCAGATTCAGACAAATACAAAATCAACAATTTCTCATGATTTCAGAACTACACTGGATTCTGTCATTTCCTGTGGTCACGCGATGTCACTTCCTGCCACCTTGTGTCTGGGCTCCAACACGGCGTCCCAGTTCCTTCCCATGATGCTCAGCGCCGCTGGCTGAACTTCCTGCGAGCCTTCCTGTGCGTGCGGCGGAAATCCTTCACGGCAAAAACATTTTCAAATGTTGCAGTTATATAACCCTAACAATATAATAAAAAAAAATATATATATACATAACAATATAATACTAAAACAATACAATATAACAATAATAACTGAATATATTAACAATATAATATCAATAAATAATATAATAAAATAGTAATAATAAAATAATACTAGAATAACAATTCTAAAAATTATATAATAAAATAATAATAATACATATATATACTATAATATGCTGAGGACCTGAAGGAGAGAAGTCCTCCTCTCCTGCCACTCGTCCTTCTGCTCATCTAGCCGAGAAGAGCGACAAAACAAACTGGGACCCTCTGACGGGGAGGGAGAGAGAAAGGCAGACAGACAGGTTACATCATGCCACTCCATCTGTCCTCTAATTAGAGCGGCAGCAGGAGGGAGTTTCAAACCGGAAGTGACATCAGTGAAGCTGAAAGAGGCCGACCGCGTGTCCTACCTGCCAGTCTGTCGTCCTCCGCACAGAAGAAGAAACTTTGTTTGTTTTCTGGAGTCAGGTCCCTGCAACACAGCACGGGTCACCATGCTAGCTCACAAAGCTGTGTGTGTGTGTAGTGATGTTTATGTGTGTATGTCTGTATATGTGTGTATATGTTTGTATGTATGTATTTACGTGTATGTATTTATGTGGGTGTGTATGTATATGTGTGTACTTATGTGCATGTATATGTGTGTACTTATGTGCATGTGTATGTATGTGTGTGTGTACTTTTGTGCATGTGTATGTGTGTACTTTTGTGCATGTGTATGTGTGCATGTGTGTATGTATATATGTGTGTGTATGTATGTGTGTTTGTGTGTATTTATGTGTATGTATTTATGGCTGTGTGTATGTAAAAGTGTGTATTTATGTGTGTGCATTTATGGTAGTGTGTATGTAAATGTGTATTTATGTGAATGTGTGTATGTATTTATGTGTATGTATGTATTTATGTGTTTGTGTGTATTGATGTGTATGTGTGTATTGATGTGTATGTGTGTATTGATGTGTATATTGATGTGTATGTATATGTGTATGTATTCATGTGTGTGTATGTAGTGGGATGTGGGGATGGTATCTCAGGAGGTAGAGCTGGTCATCTAGTCATGTAAAGGTTGCTGGTTGGATCCCAGGCTCCTCCTGCTAGCATGCTGTAGTGTCCTTGAGCAAGACACTTAACCCCTCATTGCTCCTGATGGCTGCGTCCGTCGCTGTTTGAACAATTGTAAGTCGCTTTGGATAAAAGCTTCTGACCTCTGATCAATGCAATGTAATGTGTGTATGTGTGTTTGTGTGTGAGCTCCACCCACCCTGGGTTGGTGGAGCTCCTCTGCTGGCTCTCAGCTTCCTCCTCTTCCTCCTCAGAGCTGCTGTCATGGACACCAGCGTCCAGTTTCCATGGAAGCTTGAGCCCCTGGACGGACTGGTCCCGGTCCTGGTCCCGGTCCTGGTCCCGGTCCTGGTCCCGGTCCTGGTCCCGGTCCCGGTCCTGGTCCCGGTCCTGGTCCCGGTCCTGGTCCCGGTCCTCCCCTGTGACACAGAGTGAGGTGTGGTTGAATGCAGGCGTCTTGGACCCATGTGGACAGCGAAGACATGATAACACTTCACTTCCTGTTTGAGGTTCATCACATCCACCTGTATGAAGCACCAAGACACTGTGGACAGGACAGCAGCAGCCAGGAGGAGGAAGAAGATGGAGAGGAGGAAGATGGAGCGGAGGAGGAAAAGGAAGAGGCTGGGACTCAGCTCCGCTGCTTTAAACGATGCAGATTTCAACCAACACAACATTTCAATCCATCAACTTGAGGAAGATTTACAGACAGGCCGTGAGACAGAGACAGGCAGCGAGACAGAGACAGACAGGCAGCGAGACAGAGACAGACAGGCAGCGAGACAGGGACACAGACAGGCAGCGAGACAGGGACACAGACAGGCAGCGAGACAGAGACATGGACAGGCAGCGAGACAGAGGAAGTTGAGCCGTACCTGTCTCCCTGCTTCCTGTGTCAATCTCGTTTCCAAAGAAGGAGAACTGGAATCCAGATGACTGCTGTCTGTCTGTACTGCAGACAGACAGGCTGGGCGGCAGCTCCTCCTGCTCCTCCTCCTCCTCCACCTCCGTCCTTCCTCCAAACACCTTTTTCAGATCGGTTGAAACCTCAAAGAAGATTTCTCTGGAAACTTCTGGAAGCTCCGCCTCCAACTTCCTCTTCTTCCTCCTGCTGCTTTGACTGAAACCACAACAGGAAGTGACGCTGCAGCTGTGCTCTACTACTTCCTGTCCAGTCCAGTGACCAGAGCGGATGGAGAGCTGGTGTCAACCAAGTCTCCTGACATAGGGTCTGGGTTCAGAACCACACCCTAACTACGCCCGCTACATCCACAATGTCCTTCTACACCCACTACGTCCCCCTACACCCACTACATCCTCCTACACCCACTACGTCCCAGCTACACCCACTCTGCCCCCCTACACCCCTATGTCCCCCTAGGCCCTCTACCCCCACTACATCCTCCTACACCCTCTATCCCTACTACCTACTCCTACGCCCACAAAGTCCACCTATGCTAATGTTCTGGTCCAATCAGAACCCACGCACCTCTCCTTGGCCCCGCCCTCTGGCCGGCTCTCGAAGGAGGCGTGGTCTGGCCGGGTGGGGTCGTAGTGCAGTGCGGACACGTCCCTGGAGGACCAATCACAGCGCAGCATCAGCAACACCTCAACCAGTCAGATCAGACCCTGCAGCAGGTTGACATGAATACTCATTGTGACCTGAACGTCTGGCTCTTGCTCTTGGCGGCCATCTTGGTGCTCAGAAGGTTCTGCAGGATGGACAGATTTCTCTTCTTCTCTTTGTGCAGAGCGTCCTCCTCTTCCTCTTCTCCACCCCTCCTCTTCCTCCCTGGAGGAACAACACAAGGAGGCTGGAACTGTGTACTGTGTACTGTGTACGCCAACACAGTAACCAAGATGGAGTCATCTGTACCTGACTCCTCCTCCTCCTCCTCCTCCTCCTCTTCGTCGCTCTCCAGGAAACGAGCGTCCATTCGAAACCTCTCGTCTGTTCCAAAGCCAGACTGAATCTCCATCAGCTGGAGAGACACGCAGGCAGACAGGCAGACAGACAGACAGACAGGACATAGGTCATGTGCTTCAATTCCATGTGGCTCCACTGCTCCCGTTTCCTGTTTCTAGTCTCTCATGGAAGTTGCTTTGGACACAAGCGTCTGATCAATAAACACAAGGAAAATGTGAATGTAGTGATAAGGGTTGGTTAGCAGTAACTAAGCCCCAAGCACCAGGAGCTTATTACAGATAACCAGGGTGAACATGATTACTACACAATACCAACTGCATACAATAGTACACTGAGAGGGATTTACAACTAGTACGTCTAGTTTATAACTAGTAAGTCTAGTTTCTAACTAGTACAACTAGTTTATAACTAGTACGTCTTGTTTATAATTAGCATGTCTTGTTTATAACTAGTATGACTAGTTTATAACTAGTATATACTTGTCTACATATGAATAAGCTCTCATGTAATAACTGTTCTTTCGCAGAATAACAACCTGTCTTGATGACATCATTGTCCTCCATGGTTTCTATGGAGCGTGGCTCTGAGATCATGTGACTCACCCTGCGTCCTGCTCCACCTTCAAACTGAGGTTTGATCTGAAACATGGCGTCCACCTCGTCATCCTCCTCTTCATCACTGCCAAACAACCTGGAAGCCTACACACACACACACACACACACACACACACACACACACACACACACACACACACACACACACACACACACACACACACACACACACACACACACACACACACACTTCAAATCGACTGTGTCAGTCGTCATTAAATCAGTATAAATACAATATATCCTTTAGTATTGATGTATTTATTTAGTAACGGTCATCCATCCTTCTAGACTCACCCTCCCTCCAGCTGCTGCTTGCTGATTGGCCGGTGCTGCAGCTCGTCCCGACTCCGCTCCGTCTGATTTGCCGTCCTGATCTGGGGTTTTCCTGGAGCTCCGTTTGTCCTCGTCCTCCTCTTCCTCCTCAGAGCCGAAAACAATGTGTTTCCCAGAGCGCGACGCTGGAGCGTCCTGAGGAAACATCTCATCAGTTATTACATTCCATTAATCACTTCATTGATTGATATTATTATATCTATAGTGATTTATATGTAATCACTTCCCTTCATTACCCAGAAAATTCTGCTATTTTCCATATGAGTACACACCTCCCAGCCCCCCCCCCCCCAGGCTGAAACCCTGTGGAGGAGCCTGGTTGCTGCCCCCTTGAGGGCAGAGGGTGGAAGTGCTGCTTTTAGTAACAGAACATTCCTTAACCTGTCTCACTCTCACCAGTGCAGACAGCGCCCCCTGGATCAGCGTGCGGTGTTGCTGCGTCTCCCTGCGTCGCTGCTCCAGCGCCGCCAGGCGTCGCAGGTTGTCCTGCCGCTGCCGCTCTGGACCCACCGCCCCCGGGACGCCCCCGGGAAGCACCTCACGCTCCTCCTCTTCCTCACAGGAGGAGGAGGATGGAGCCACTTCCTGCTGCGGTTCCTCTTCATCCTCCTCCTCCTCTTCCTCACTGGAGGAGGAGGATGGAGCCACTTCCTGCTGCGGTTCCTCTTCATCCTCCTCCTCCTCTTCCTCACAGGAGGAGGAGGATGGAGCCACTTCCTGCTGCGGTTCCTCTTCATCCTCCTCCTCCTCTTCCTCACTGGAGGAGGAGGATGGAGCCACTTCCTGCTGCGGTTCCTCTTCATCCTCCTCCTCCTCTTCCTCACTGGAGGAGGAGAAGGGGCCCACCCACTTGGGTTCCCCAGGCAGAACGTTGAGGGAACCTTCAGGAATGGTCTCTTTCTGGTCCTCATCATCTGCATCCGTGTCACCAGACCCCGCCCCTTTCCTCCCACCGTGCCCTGGCCCCGCCCCTCTCCCGAGGCCATCTCCTGGTGTCCTCAGGGCTGCGGTTCCCTGGAAAGCCGGAAGAGTGTCTGACACACTGGTACCTTTCTTCTTCTTCTTCTTCCTGTCGTCTTCACTGCTGTCTTCCTCCAAGATGGCTGCCAGGATCTCCTGCGGCGTGGTCCCTTCCTTTGGGCGCGGTGTCGTGGTGGAAGAGGTGCCGGGGGCCGGGTCATTTCCTGTCGGGGTGGCGGTGGCATAGCGCTCCGCCAGCGTCTGCAGGTCCTGCAGTGAGATCTCCAGGCGGGTGCAGCTCGAGGACCAGGCGTCGTAGTCGGAGCCAGAGTCACTGGAACCCGCAGCTCCATCACCACCATGTGATGGAGGCTCCCAACCAGAGCCCCGCCCGCTGTGGGCACGGCCAGCTCCTCCTTCTTCTTCTGATGAGGAGGCTTTCGACAAACAAACGACTGCCTCCTCTTCCTCCTTCTTCCCTTTGCCGGTGTCCATCCGGGCACCTCCTTTCCCAGAATCCTCCCTGGCACCTTCCTGGGAGGCAGGTCGGCCATCTTCCTCTCCGGCGTTCCTCCCCTTCCTCGCGCCGTCGCTCTCCAGGAAGCCAGGAGGCCTCCGCCCTGAACACGTGGTCCCAGAGCTGAGGAGTTCGTCCGTGTCGGCTGAGTCGTAGTCGTCCTGTTCCTCGCATCCGCCCCCTGGAGGCACAACAACAACCCCACCTTTTACGACCCGGTGTGTGGATGACAACTTCCCAAAATTCAGATTTCAGATTCAAACAGATGCTGAATAACATTGACATTTCACTGCATATATGTATGAAAGTATGTCTATGTATGATAGTATGTATGATAGTATGTCTATGTATGAAAGTATGTCTATGTATGATAGTATGTCTATGTATGAATATGTATGAAAGTATGTCTCTGTATGATATTATGTCTATCAATGATAGTATGTCTATGTATGATAGTATGTATGATAGTATGTACGATAGTATGTATATGTATGAAAGTATGTCTATGTATGAATATGTATGATAGTGTGTCTATGTATGATAGTATGTCTATGTATGAATATGTATGAAAGTATGTCTCTGTATGATAGTATGTCTATGTATGATAGTATGTCTATGTGTGATAGTATGTATGATAGTATGTATATGTATGAAAGTATGTCTATGTATGAATATGTATGATAGTATGTCTATGTATGATAGTATGTCTATGTGTGATAGTATGTATGATAGTATGTATATGTATGAAAGTATGTCTATGTATGAATATGTATGATAGTATGTCTATGTATGATAGTATGTCTATGTATGACAGTATGTATGATAGTATGTATATGTATGAAAATATGTATGATAGTATGTACATGACAGTATGTACATGTATGACAGTATGTATATGTATGATAGTATGTATATGTATGATAGTATGTATATGAAAGTATGTACATGTATGATTGTATGTACATGTATGATAGCATGTATATGTATGAAAGTATGTCTATGTATGTCTATGTATGATAGTATGTATATGTATGAAAATATGTATGATAGTATGTACATGTATGACAGTATGTACATGTATGACAGTATGTATATGTATGATAGTATGTATATGTATGATAGTATGTATATGAAAGTATGTACATGTATGATTGTATGTACATGTATGATAGTATGTATATGATAGCATGTACATGTATGATAGTATGTCTATGTATGTGACACTGCTCTGTCATCAGCTCCAGTTTTACCAACTAGAACCCTCACCACTCTGTCCTCCATCTTTCTTCTCACCTTTCCGGAACCTTCTAGACTTCAGCAGGAAGTCGTCTCCGACAACTTCCAGGTCGTCGTCCCCGTTGTCCTGCCCCGGTGCACCCTGGGAGCTCGGAGACGACCCCATTCGGCGGATGTCGTCTTCTGAGTCGCTGTGGACCGCGCTCAGGCTCCTCCCCCCCCACACGTGAGGGGGCGGAGCCTGTCCGCCGGGAGCCACCGGCACGGCACCGCCGTTGGGCGGGCGCTGTGCTGCCGTCGCCACAGAAACCAGAGAGATTCCAGGACCCGGAGCCGAGCCAAGACAAGAGCGGGCGGCCGGCGAGCGGCACCGGCTACAGGAGGAGCCGCGGGGCCCAGCTCCGTTCTCCGGCTCCACCCGTCGTCTCTTGGGCCTCCGCGGCCGGACGGCGGGGAACTCGCCCCGCCTCTTCTTGCTGATGTCATCATCCCCGCCCGGGATTTCCCAGGTGAGCTGGGAGACGCTGGCGGGAGCGTCCGGGAAGGCGGAGTCTAACTTCTTGATGTTGTGGCTGTGTTTGGACGGGTCCAGCTTCACCGTCCTGGTTCCGTTTCCACGGCGACAGCGCAGGTTCAGGACAGGAAGCACGCGGCCGAACTTACTGACCACCCAGTCCTGCCGACAGACCAGCACAGTATTATGTTTTGGTAAAATGCTTGACATCTTTTCCTCCCGCCACAACGGAGGACCCCCACCTTGTGTCCCGGCACCTCCGTCCCCGGCACGGCCGCCTTCATGTGGAAGTTGTCCACGCCGGCGCTCCTCAGGGAGTCCAGAAGCGTGGGCTTGGGGTCGGGCGGAGCCTCCGGCACCGGGTCCGACCGCGCCTGCCGCTCCCGGGCCAGTCTGAGGAGACGAGCCACCGTGAGGAGCGGTAATCGTGACCCTAACTGCGGTTGCCATGGTTACCGCTCCTCGCGAGTCCTTCGGACTCTTCTAAACGACAGAGGTCCACCGGGCAACAGGCAACCCCGGTTGGGTTGTTGTGAGCGCTCGGCGGTGACCGGAGGAAAGGCCTCCTGCTGCTGCTCTACCTGCTCAGGAAGCTCTCCCTGGCCGTCTGGATCTGCAGCGTTCCTCCTTTCCACTTGGACTTGTTCAGAACCGTCAGACCTGCAACACAGAGCCTCTGAAGCGGCACAACCACAGGGACACCGAGCGCCCTCGGGCGAGGCACCGACCGCACGCGCTCTTACTCACATTTCTTCAAGTCTCCGTCTGAGATGCCGATGTTGACGTAGCCGAACGTCTTGTAGGGAACTCCTGCAGCAGAGCGGCCAGGGATCAAACAGAGGCAGCGGAGGCGGCGCGGGCAGCGCCCTCACCGACAAACAGCCCAAATGAAGCCTCTCTCACTGTTCACAGCGTGGTCATAATGTAAGTACAGCCGGTCGACGCTCTCACTCCAGCAAGCTAAATACAAGAGCCACGACACCAGCGTTACGCCTGTTTATTCTCCTTCTTCAGCCTTTTGGGGCCTGAAGAAAGCCCAAAACTCACAAAACTTTGCACACTCGTCAGAAACTCACTTCAATTCAGTACACATATGTAAATTCACGAGACTTAAGAAAATTGTACATGTTGCAGCCATGACCGAAACCCAACAGGAAGTCGGCCATATTGAATTAAAGGCGCCATTTTAGACACTTTTTTCCCCCCCGGAAACTCCTCCTCCTAGACTCATCGGAACGACTTCAAACTTGGTGAGTGTCATCAAGACACCTTTGCAACTGAAATGTATTAAAAGATTGTGTTTTTGTCACACGAGTTGGGCGTGGCAAAGAGTTGAATATCATGTTCGTATAAAGACACTGTTTCCATGAAATTCGTTCCTTTTTGGTCATTTTCATGCTCTGTACTTTCGGGAACTCTTCCTAGCTGATTTTTCGGGTCCCACAGACAATTGATCTTGGACGACCCGGGCATCGCTGCGTGCAGCTTTACATTCTATTTGTTGCAAAATTTCTAATGTTGGCTTCAACTTCCCATAAAATTTGAAATTAATATGTGATTGTAGAATCTGGTGATTTTCCAAAACCACTGGCTGGAACAATTTGGATCGGGCAATGATGTCATAACGGTGATAGCTCTGGTCAAAAAGACATTTCCACTTTATTCAAACTGTCTCTCCTTGTTCCGGAAGCTCGTGCTCTTCTCACCCCGACGGAATAAACGCCGTCTTGTGTTTGGACAAATCCATTTGAGTGTGTAGCTGATGTGAGGACCCTGGTGCTGTCTCACCGTCCTCGTCCCTCCTGGTCCGCAGCTCCACGTCCTGCACCGCTCCAAACTTCCCAAAACGATCCCTGAGGTCCTTCTGTGTCACGCTGTGGCTCAGACCCCCCACGTAGAGACGTTGCATGGCTGCTGAGAGGAGGACAAGAGGACATGGGCACAGGAAGATGGGAGGACAAGGGGACAGGAGGAAAGCGGGACAACACCACAACCAGGGTGACGGAGAAAGGAAAACAAGATCCATTCATCTGTTAGTTGGCATGGTGCCAGTCCAGGTTAGTTAGCAAGGTGCCAGTCCAGGTTAGTTGGCAAGGTGCCAGTCCATCTTTGTTGCTATTTGTTTACATTACTTCTCATATCTTGGATGTGCTGCTGTAACACCTGCTTTTCCGTCTACAATAGATGTTCTACTGATCCTTGTTTTGCTGCTGTAACGCCCGAATGAATAAAGTTTAATTTTATCTCAAGTACCTTTCGTCGCACGTACTTGTACTGAAGTAGAAAGACCTTCTTCCACAGACGTCACTGTAACCCGCCGTGGGGAGCAACACGAACACGTGTTTACCTGACGCTGTCCCGTCGGTGCCACCGTCAATCCCGTCCGGAAGCCGCGTCACCTGCCGACATCAGTTCCGGGAGAGAAAGGTTCCGCCCGATCCGGGCGATGCCAACACCACAGGAAATCAAGTTAATAAACTTCAATTCAAAAGGTGTTTGTTTCATAAAGATTTATCGTAAAGATTTAATCTTCCAGATTAAATTCTACACGTTTTAAAATAAAAAAACAAAGAGATTCCCCCGCACCGAGCCCAACCACCACGGAAGGGCTAGAGGGGTGTACATGTTTTATGGATTATTATAATCTTTCCCATGTTTTATGAATTTTTATCATATCATCGATATATTATGGATTATTATCATCTTATTTGTGTATTATGGATTCTAAAAATGTTCATGTTGAGATTTGCTTTAGTTTGTGAAGATTAATAGATGGGATTCCCCCACCCCGTGACGTCACACATGGTATCTCCCCAAGGCGCCAAACTGAAAGTGAAGCAGAAGCCGCAGAAGCTACATCAGCTACGTCACCAAACTGAAGGTGAAGCTACGTCAGCTACATCTACATCATCAGCTACGTCACCAAACTGAAGGTCAAGCTACATCAGCTACGTCACCAAACTGAAGGTGAAGCTACGTCAGCTACATCTACATCATCAGCTACGTCACCAAACTGAAGGTGAAGCTACGTCAGCTACATCTACATCAGGTACTTCATGTACATCATGGGGATGGTATCTCAGGAGGTAGAGCTGGTGGTCTAGTCATGTAAAGGTTGCTGGTTGGATCCCAGGCTCCTCCTGCTAGCATGCTGTAGTGTCCTTGAGCAAGACACTTAACCCCTCATTGCTCCTGATGGCTGCGTCCGTCGCTGTTTGAATAATTGTAAGTGGCTTTGGATAAAAGCCTCTGATCAATGTAATGTAATGTAATGGAATCAGGTACATCAACAGCTACAGCAGGTGCAGCTACATGACCAAACTGAAAATGAAGCTAAATCAACTACAGAAGCTACATCAGCAACTGCTACACCTACATCACCAAACTGAAAGTGAAGCAGCAGCTACATCAGGTGGTGGGATCCCAAAACATAAATAAACAGGCAAATTTTACATTTTAAAAATTTACATTGCAAAATATAATATAAACCATATCAACAATACATCACCATATATTATACATCATATCTTTACAATATATAACTACATATTGTACATAATATCTTTACAATATATAACTACATATTGTACATAATATCTTTACAATACACACTACTCACAAAAAGTTCGGGATATTTGTCTTTTGGGTGAAATTGATGGAAAATGTAAAAAGTTGACGCTCCAGTGATATGATATGATGAAAGTAGAGCATTTAAGTAGAAGATACAATGGTGATTTCCTCATCTCAAACTATGTATTGAAACAAAAGCCAACAACAGTGGTGGGTTTACCACAACAACAAATGTCAACGTCTCAATAACTTATCATGTGCCCTTGAGCATCAGCTACAGCTTGACAAGGACGTCTCAAGCTGTTCACAAGTCGACTTATTGTCTGCTGAGGCCTGGCCCCCCACTCTTCTTGAAGGGGGCCCTCAGGTCATTGAGGTTCTGGGGTACAGAGTTAGGAGCCTCTACACGGCCACTCAGCTCATCCCATAGGTTTTCTATGGGATTCAGGTCTGGAGAAAGTGCAGGCCACTCCATTTGAGGTGCCCCAGTCTCCAGCAGCCGTTCCCTAATGATGCCTCCTCCATGAGCTGGAGCATTGTCGTCCATGAAGATGAAATGAGGCCTGTGTTGTTCATGCAGGGGCACAATGACTGGATGAATGATGTCATTCAGGTAGTATGGGCTTGTCACTGTACCATTCACAAGGTGTAGGGCAGTTCTGTATTGACCAGACACACCTGCCCACACTGTAACACCACCACCACCACAGGCTGGTCTGGTGACAGTGGCTGATGCGTAGCGCTCTCCTTGACGTCTCCATCATTTCTGCTCCACGTGAATCCACTTTCATCAGAGAACAGCACTGAGGCCCCTGGTCCCTCGTCCAGCGTCAACGCTCCCTGGCCCCTGCAAGACCATGATGCCTGTGCCTGGTGGTGTGGTCAGGTGCCCTTGCAGGTGGTCTAGCACGCAGACCACGCTGATGTCAACGGTTTTGAATGGTCTGACGTGACACTTGGTACCTCTCACCTCCCTTAAATGTGCCTGGAGTTGAGTGGCATCATCATGTGGTTGCGCAGGGCACTGTTCACAATGAAGCGCTCATCAGTGTGGGATGTGGCCAAAGGACGTCCACTTCTACGTCTTTCTGTGACTCTTCCAGTCTCTGTATCTCTGTTGCAAGCTGCTGATGACACTCTGTGACACTCTAAGCTCAGTGGCCACTTCCCTCTGACAACATCCTGTTTGAAGCCTCGCCAGGCGAGGTGCTGTTGATCAGTTGTTGGTGTGGTCTTGGTCTCATGATGTCAACATGTGAACAGCATGATGAAGAGGACTGTTTCAATACCAACTCTAATTGAACCAGGACATTTATTGGTGGATTCATGGATCAAACACCTGTTGTGAATTTTTCCGTTCAGCTCCTTGTTAGAGAACAGCAAGTTGTGCAAAAAGTACTGAGACATTGAACAGTTGGACATGTGCATTCAAAAGTTTAGAGAAGGTCAAATGAAGTTCACCTGTAAAGGTTATCGTGCATTTTAGCTTCATCCTGAAATTTCAACCGAAAGCCAAATATCCCAAACATTTTGTGAGTAGTCTATCACCATATATTATACATAACACCTTTGAAATATATCACCATATATTATACATAATACCTTTACAATATATCATATATATTATACATAATACCTTTACAATATATCACCATATATTATACATAGTAAGAGTAAAGATACCTTACTAAAAACTACTCTGGTAAAAGTGAAAGTTACTCATCAGATACTACTTGAACATGGCAGACATGGCCCCTGGTGTTGGTCTCCATCAGTCGTAGCGGGTGCGAGTGGAGCAGCATCCCTGCTGGAGGAGGGCATGGCTGTGGGCGTGGCTCTCCATCACGCTGCCCTGGTAGTCTCTCTAGGACGCGCCTGTGCTTGTTCAGTAGTGACACTGCAAAAACTTAACACGGGCCGGGTTGCCAGGTCTCCATGACAAACCCAGCCTCCCCCAACCCGCCAGAAACACCACCAGCTTCAGCACCTAAAAAGTAGCCCAATTATTACTGTTTATTACTGTTCATGACTGTTCAGTCTCAAAATATAAGCAAAACATTTCCATAAGCAAAATACATATCACATTTCCTGCAGATGGTTTTGCTTTTTAATGGGGGTTGCCACGGTTACCAGTGTTACCTGCTTTCAGGGATTCACTGATTACATTACTTGCCCACCGCCCCCACCTTAATTTTGCTTATTTTCATTATTTTTTTTGAGAAATAAAACCCATTTAATTCATTTTCGCATATTAGAGCCCACATTCATTAAGCAAAAAACTCTTAATTTGTAAAATACTAAGTGTGTTATCAATACTTAGTTGGATGCTTCAAAACGGAAACATACCAATGATGTGGTTGTTCTGGAGGAACAGGGTCTGATTGGGTGATGACATTTTTCATTTTCTACGTTTTACAGTTTGATGTCTGATGTCAGTTTGAGTTTGTTGAAGTTGTCGTCTCCTCTACTATATGTTCCAAAAAAAAGAAAAGCCTTTCTCCTGGCACTGGGGAAGGCGTCAATCATCTGTTTTAGAGGGTTAAAAAAACAACAACCCGGTAATACCCACCAATTGTGGTGTACAAAGGGTGTAGGTGGTTATCAGTGGTGGTTTTCATGTTGTGGCTGGTTGCTACTAATTTTATTTGATCTTGTTGAGCTGTTTATTAATTATTCTTTTTTTTTTCAATGCCGATATTATGTGTGTTTTTATTTCCCACTGAGAGGATCCTATCCATATGACATACTCCGAGTACTCAGGACCTCAGTACTAGGACTTGGTCCAGGGGTGGTGCTAGACCTGACCCCAGGTTCTGCTGCTGTTGTCTTCAGGATGCAGGAGAACCTTGACCAGGAGGTGGTGCTGGAGGCCCAGGTCCAGACTCTGAGGGCCCAGGTGGAGGCCCTGCAGGGCCAGCTGGACCAGGACCGGGGGACCCGGACCGGGCCGTTCAGAGGACGGATGCACAACGCTCTGCAAGTCCACATTAATTTTATTAAGTAGTAGTAGTAGTAGTAGTAGTATATAGTATGGGGCACTAAAGCGTAATAGTAGTAGAGGTAGAAGTATAGTGTCTGTTATGTAGCAGCTGTACTCCTCAGCCTGTTTCCAGATCCTGGAAAACATGTTTTTAATGTAACACTACTGTGTTTTTAATGTAACACTACTGTGTTTTTTAATGTAACACTACTGTGTTTTTAATCCAACACTACTGTGTTTAAAACACTACTGTGTTTTTAATCCAACACTACTGTGGTTTTAATCTGACACTACTGTGTTTAAAACACTACTGTGTTTTTAATGTAACACTACTGTGTTTTCTAATCTAACACTACTGTGTTTTGTACCTACAGCCTGATGCTGAGCGGCCAGGAGGCGGAGGAGGTGGTGGAGGTGGAGGAGAGGCTGAGGGCGGAGGTGGAGGAGATGGAGGAAGATCTGAGCAGACAGACCACCCTTAATGGCTTCAGCATCTCCAGCTGCTCCGCTAAGACTGTACACAACAGTGAGTACGACTGCAGTACAATACTGTGTACTACTGCAGTACAATGCTGTGTGTGTACTCTCCAGGTGTCAGTGGTGTCGTACTGCAGGATAATACTGTGTGTACTCTCTAGGTAGCGGTGGTGTAGTACTGCAGTACTTGCTGTCGGGCTCCTGCTCAGTGCTCATCTTCCAGGTGGAGTTTTGTCTCTCGGAGGTGAAGGTGAGATCCAGACAGACTCAACCATGTTTCCAATAATCACCTTTGTTTTTATTGAGGAATAATCATGTAAAGTCTATAGTATAGTATTTCGTACAGACAGTATTGTATATATAGTATTCCTAGTATAGTATCTATAGTATAGTCAGTATATCAGACCTGCCAGCCTGCACATTTTGTGTACCAACTACGCAATTCTTGGTGAAAATATGTAGTACGAGATGCTGTCTGAACTATGCAACAAAAAAAAACAATTTAACGTCAGGTGCAACAGATGGTGTTCAGCTTCATCAGTGACTGGTGAGCGCACCATCAGTGTCGTATATTTAGTGATTCTCTGGCGGTCACATGTACACCATACTGTGCTGATGTAGCCTGGTGTTAAAGTAGCAGATACAAGGTCATGGAAGGTCGTGGTGGAGTTGAAAAGGTCAGATGTTTGTTTGTACTTGAACAAAGTAGATGAGATTAGAATGATGTATTTATTCCTGAAAATATTGTAAGGTTGTACTGACTGTCCCAGCGGAGCTCCACGCTGCCTTCTAAAGAGTCACTCAGTAACAGCAGTCGTTCATTTCATTCAGTTGCTTTAACGCAGGCCTAGCCCAGAGGACTTCCTGTCAAGAACACTGACAAGAGAGGCACGTTGATTGGATTTCTTGATCTTTTTCTCATTGACGTTGATTTGATTTCTTGATCTTTTTCTCATTGACGTTGATTTGATTTCTTGATCTTTTTCTCATTGACGTTGATTTGATTTCTTGATCTTTTTCTCATTGACGTTGATTTGATTTCTTGATCTTTTTCTCATTGACGTTGATTTGATTTCTTGATCTTTTTCTCATTGACGTTGATTTGATTTCTTGATCTTTTTCCCATTGACGTTGATTTGATTTCTTGACTATTTCTTATCATTTATGTTGATTTTGGAATGGGAAGTACCATATAAATAGAATGAAAATGAAAGAGATTGAAGTGGACATTTCCATGTTAGTTCTATGTTGTGTTCAGTTCCAGGTTGAATTCTACTGAAACTCACTTTGATGTTTATTATTGTTTCATGTCAATAATGAACAATAATACACACCGTTTCAAAATCACTCCCCTCACTGTCGTGGAAACGGAGTTGCAGTGTGGTCAGGATGTGCAGCCTGTCATGGACGTACAGCTCACCTCAAACAATCACAAATACAAACAAAGAAAATGACCATCAGTGCATCTGTAGTTGCTAAACATACACACATAGTATTACTCCATGAATGTGTATACTGTATAGAGTATTAGTAAATGGATGTGTAAACTTTATATTGTATTAGTACAGGAATGTGTATACTGTATGTAGTATTAATACATGTATGTGTAAACTGTATATAGTATTAGTACAGGAATCTGTATACTGTATAGAGTATTACTACATGAATGTGTATACTGTATAGAGAATTTGTACATGGATGTGTAAACTTTATATCGTATTAGTACAGGAATGTGTATACTGTATATAGTATTAATACATGAATTTGTAAACTGTATATAGTATTAGTACAGGAATGTGTATACTGTATAGAGTATTACTACATGAATGTGTATACTGTATAGAGTATTTGTACATGGATGTGTATACTAGATATAGTATTAGAACATCAATGTGTATACTGTATACAGTATTACTACATTTCAAAAGGTTTATTCGTGACATACATATATACATATATACCTACTTTAATACATATATGCAGTGAAAAGTCAATGCATGTGAATAACTGATTAGTCATTTAGCTGCAGTCACTCAAACACCACAGAGACTCCCTGTCACAGTATAATGTAGTATCCATAGTATTAGAAGAATCTTTACTCATGACACACACACACACACACACACGGAGTCGGTGGGGTAGGGGTCCTTACTGATGTTATAAGAAGGAAACCCAATGTTTTGGGTGGGGGTCCTTACTGATGTTATAAGAAGGAAACCCCATGTTTTGGGTGGGGGTCCTTATTGATGTTATTAGAAGGAAACCCCATGTTTTGGGAGGGGGTCCTTACTGATGTGACATGGAGGAAACCCAATGTTTTGGGTGGGGGTCCTTACTGATGTGACATGGAGGAAACCCAATGTTCTGGGTGGGGGTCCTTCCTGATGTGACATGGAGGAAACCCCATGTTTTGGGTGGGGGTCCAGACTGATGTGACATGGAGGAAACCCCATGTTTTGGGTGGGGGTCCTGACTGATGTGACATGGAGGATACCCCATGTTTTGGGTGGGGGTCCTTACTGATGTGACATGGAGGAAACCCCATGTTTTGGGTCGGGGTCCTTCCTGATGGACATTAAAGGACCTTCTTGCTGTGAGGTAGTGGTGCAATGCACTGTGCCACTGTATAGTGTTCACAGTATCAGGGGTAGGGGGCGCCCACACTTTTTTGGCTTGCGAGCTGCTTTTAAAATGACCAGGTCAAAATGATCTACCTGCATTAAAAAATGCTAAATAAATGTATTTATATATACTGAGTATACTACTGGGAAACAGAAACAGTCTTTATTCGTCACGCAACACACCACACTACAACACATGCTTGCACACACACACACATGCTTTGATGGTGGCCGGTGAAACGCTTCCTCTGCATTGAACCATCCTGGCTTGTCCTTCCTCCGGGGCCACAGCCAGGAGCAGTGGGCAGCATACGTGGACGCGCCTGGGGACCAGGTGATAAGTGTCCATCGCTGGTCACACCATGATGGGTGCATGTTTTTGAGGGGGGTCCTTACTGACGTGAGGTGGAGGAAACCCCATGTGAGCACGGGGAGAACATGCAAACTCCACACACAAAGGCTCCTGTTTGGGAGATAACCCACCGGAGCATGGTGCCAACAGCGCCCCAGGTGGGAATGGAACCCAGGACCTTCTTGCTGTGAGGCAGCAGTGCAATGCACCATGCCATAGCCGGAGCAGCCGGCCAGTATATGTTGGCGTACCTTGCATCACTGCATGAACCCTTACGGCACAATACAATAAAATACATTTGTGGTCACTACCTCACTCAAATGTCTTGCACTGAATGGAGTCGTCAGGGTTACATCGCCTGGACAGTAGCTGCTGGTAGCCAACCTCAAGCAGCTTCCAGATGATCATCAGTCATGTGATCGTGCGTCATGGTGGAACGGTATTTGGACTTAATAATCTTCATATGGGAACAGCCTGACTGGTATAAACAAGTAGAGCTGAATGATGCAGTCAAGGAGGCAGCACATGTCCTCATGTTTGGTACTTTTCCTCCGTGAGTAAGATCCAAAAGTGTCCATGAGCCCTGGACCTGAGCTGAAGGTCAGCCTGTAGTGTCAACACCTCATCCTCCACCGCAGAGCAGTTCAGGTGGAGCATTGTTGGAGTAAATCAACCTCAACCTCTTCCCTTGATGGGCAGCACATAAATATAGAGATGGGCTCCAGTAAAGCAGAGTCCTGAAAGCGTTTGTCAGCGTCAGACAGACAGTTTTCAATCTGCTCTGTGTCGCACTGTCACATGCCTTTCCTGGGTCTCCAGCTCTGGTGCCAGGTTTTCAAAGTTCCCCAAATCACGGCGCCGCAGCTTTGAGGACAGGAGTTGTGTTTGTCGTTTAAAAGCAGGAGCTGAAGTGATCATGTTGACCACGGTTTTGTCTTTTCAGTCTTGTCTTTTTGTCTTTTTAGTATCTACAGTAAAGTATCGACAGTATAGTATCTACAGTATAGTATCGATAGTATAGTATCTACAGTACAGTATCTACAGTATAGTATTGATAGTATAGCATCAACAGTATAGTATCGCCGGTATAGTATCGACAGTATAATATCTACAGTATTGTATCGATAGCATCGTTTCTACAGTGTAGCATCTCCAGTATAGTATCAACAGTAGAGTATTGATTTAATAGTATTTACAGTACAGTATCTACAGTCTGGTATCGATAGTATAGTATCCACAGTATACCATCTATTGTATAGTATCTACAGTATAGGATCTACAGTATATTATCTACAGTATAGTCTCGTTGGTATAACATCTATAGTATAGCATCTACAGTATAGTGTCGATAGTATAGTATCTACAGTGTAGTATCTACAGTGTGGTATCGATAGTATAGTATCCACAGTATACCATCTATAGTATAGTATCTACAGTATAGTATCTACAGTGTGGTATCGATAGTATAGTATCCACAGTATACCATCTATAGTATAGTATCTACAGTATAGTATCTACAGTGTGGTATCGATATCGATATCGATCTATAGTGAAACAGAAAAACAGAATAATCATTTTGCTGCGGACCGCCTGACATACCCAGGAGGCCTGGTTGGGGGATGTACTGGATAATTACAGACTGGATACTTGGATATACTGTATAAAATTACGTCTTTCATATCTTAATGCTTGTCATTCCGTTGTTGGTAAAATAAATATTTTAGTTAAAGAGTTATTGCACTTTGAAAATGGCAGTAACTGTAGAACAGCGCTGGTCAAGCAGCAGTGCATTCTGGGGAACAGCAGCTGCTCTACTGTGAGTTACGGACGTCAAGGAGAACATGAATAGAAATGTGGGGCTTTGAAATGTAAAACCTTTTTTTCACATGCTTTTATGTTTACTCATTTAAATGAAACGTATTTCAAATTTAATGTCTATTTACTTATTGTATGAATAAATTAATACAATTTTAGAAAATTTCCAGCGACGCCATTTGCATATCAGGCCAGATGGACAACGAATATTGGAATATGACTTTGGTGTCAGTCTTTATAATTTTATTTTCTTCATTTTATCTGTCCCTGTATTTACTGTCAAAAACATTTACTCTCACAATCATGAGTTAGACACAGGAATTGAACCTGGGTCTACTGTGTAGGAGGGCAATATCTAACTTTCTATGCTATACACACTACACTTCAGTGTGTTTATTTATATATATACACACACGCACACTCTGTCTTTTTTTGTTTTTTATTATCAAAAAATGGAAAACGGGTCATTTTCAGTTTTTTTTGCACAAACTGAACATTTTTAGAACAAAAAACAAGCTGGGCATCAAGTCAGGTTGTGGCTCCAGGTGAGCCACGCCCATCTCCACACTTGGCTTTAGCGCTGGACTTGTCGTTTCATGTAGCGGTGGGAGATTGAAAACAGTAACACGCAGATAGTGTAACAGGAGGAGAATACTGACTGAAATAGTTGCGCAATGGCAGGATTTACACCAACAACCTGCATCCTGTGGGTCAGACTGTGTGCACACCAGGGGGCGCTATCCACATCAACACTACACATGATGCTCATGATGCCCAACTGGGATCAGGACACATGGAGCAGAATAAAATGGAATATAGTGTTATACTGTATTAAACAGCATTAAACAGTTGTACACAGTATTAAGCAGTAGTATACAGTATTAAGCAGTAGTATACAGTATTAAGCAGAAGTACACAGTATTAAGCAGTAGTACACAGTATTAAGCAGTAGTACACCACACTATACTGTATTAAATGCACTTGGTTTGTATGGTTGGAGATGTACTCTATACTCTGATCTACTCTTATCTACTCCATTCAAATCAATTGATGTTTATTTGATGACAGTTATTACGACAGTATTTCCAAAGCTTGAAGGCAGGTAGCACTCAACAACAACAACAACAACAACAACAACATTAGATACAATAACAACACATCAACCCCATAATAATAACACTAATAACATTGACAACCAGTATAATTTAACCCCATAATAACAACAACAACAGTAAAAATATGAATAGTAACAATAAAAGTTAAAAGTAAGTCAATAATAATAAAAAGTACCAGTATGTAGAGGGCAGGTGGCATACACTGACCACACCTGTCCTCCACTGACCACACCTGTCTTACACTGACCACACCTGTCTTACACTGACCACACCTGTCCTCCACTGACCACACCTGTCTTACACTGACCACACCTTCTTTGTGTTGGGTCTTGTGATGTCTTGTTGGTGGACTGTGCTCGCTGAGCCTGTACTTGCTCAGGATCTGTCTCTGCTTCATGGCTCTGACACTACAGACATATTGTGACGATGGATTTTCTCTTTTTAGCGCAGACATCAATGACGTTTGTTTGGTGTTTTGGTTCCTTTTTGGTTCCTTCTTGGTTCCTTCAATTCTTTGATGTGTGATGGTCAAGCAGTGCTGCTCTGACATGGAACCATGTTGGTGTTGGTTGTGATGCTCAGCCTCATGAGCAGCTGACTGAGGGGATTCTGTTTGGGCTTCACTTCAAGCTGCAGTGTGTGTTGAGGACTTTAAGATGCTTCCACCGTGTGATTGTTCTTTTCTCAATGTTTGTTACAAAGGATATGGATCATTGTGCCTGCATGGCTGCCTGTTTATCATTGTGCCTGCATGGCTGCCTGTTTATCATTGTGCCTGCATGGCTGCCTGTTTATCATTGTGCCTGCATGGCTGCCTGTTTTTCTTTCTATCTTTATTTTACTTGTTCACAATGTGTCAGGCAGGGTCTCTATAGGAGGCTTGTCCATCTAGTGTGGAGCCCACACTTCACTACATACAGGGATACTGCCACCATTTTACTATCAAATATTTACTACTTATACTATATATTACAGAGATACTGCTACCATTGTACTATCCTCCATGTAGACATTAAAGAGGGTGGAGAGAAGCTGCATCCCTGCCTCCTCCATGTAGACATTAAAGAGGGTGGAGGTAAGCTGCATCCCTGCCTCCTCCATGTAGACATTAAAGAGGGTGGAGCTAAGCTGCATCTGTGGTCAACACCTTGTCCTGGAGTAAAGAACTCTGTTCTTTTTTTAACATAGATTGATTTGATGATGTCATCAATTTTACCCCCAACACCGCTTTGGAGAATTTTATAGTATCAACCCTCTGACCAGATTGAATGAGACGCTTCCTTCAGGTCAATGAAGCAGGTCAACATGTTGTTTTCTGTGGTGGATGTGCTGATTAATGAGGGTGTGTAGGTGGTGGTTTGGTAGGAAGACAGTTTGTGCTTTCCTCTTGACCTTGTGTTCCATAAGGAAGAGCAGCGTTGTTGCGTTGATGAAACTGCACAAAACCTTTCACATCACCGCTCACACACATCCTCGCTGGGTGTTCAGCTCCACCTTGTCTCCAGCCAGATCCCAGGGAAGCAGCTTGAAGGAGCAGGTTGAACCCTTGAAGCTCAGGAGGCTCCACCCTGATACTGTCGGGACCGCAGGGTTTTCCTGATTTTACCTTTTTTAACGTTGTCTTCTCATTCTTTTATTGTTATTTGGTAATCAAGTGTTTTTTGGTTGTTTCTGATGTTGTTGTTTCAAGGTTTCTTCATTTCTCTTGTATTTGTTTCTGGTTGCAGGTCAGACTGTTCACTGATATTTCTTTATACAGCTTTTCAAAATGTTTTTTCCAAACAAAACTATTTTGTAGTACATTTTTTCTTTGTTGTTTAGGTTGTTCCATCTTTCCCAAAATTGGTTTGGTTGATGGACTCTTCACTTTCTTTTAAATTTTGATTGTAATGTTTTCTTTTTTTCTGTTTGTATTCTCTCAGGGTTTCAGCAGAATTCTGACGTAGTTCTGTGTTTTGTGGTTGATGGTGTTTTTGGTTGGACAGGTTTCTTCATTTTTTTTCCTGACATGTTTACACTCTTCATCAAATCACTCTTCCTTTTTGGGCTTCACTTTTATGGTGGAGCTGTTTTTAGTAAGACCTGCTTTTTTTGGCTGATTTGTGAAAAATAGTATTAATTTGTGTTATGGCCTTATTTATTATTTATTTATTCCAAATTGATTTGTTTGAAATTTGGCTGAGAGGAAGTTATTCATCATGTTGGTCATTTCAGGAGAAGTGATGATACTTTTGAAGATGGTGTCACTGTCAGGAGCCCATCTGTATGATGGTGTAGTTTGAACATTTTTGCAGGCCTCACCTTGTCTTTTTGTAGGTTGTCCAGTGGTTTTTAGATAAACTCAGCTCTATCCTCCTTCCTCCAGGGGCAGCAGAGCTCTGACAGGACCATCAGTCAACTCAACATCGTGTTGGACTCTGCAGACTGTCCTCAGCTCAGCTCCTTTGTGTCTGGGTAAGACCTGGCCACGTGCACTACCACACACTGTCACGTGCACTACCACACACTGCCACGTGCACTACCACACACTGCCACGTGCACTACCACACACTGCCACGTGCACTACCACACACTGCCACGTGCACTACCACACACTGCCATGTGCACTACCACAGGTTCATGTGGAGGAGGTGGAGATGGTGGATTCCTACAATAAACTTTAGTGGACTCACTGAGGCCCCCTTCAGGAAAGGACAGAGGCTCAGGTGCCAACATTGTGCAGATGTTCTTCCAGTGGGTTGGAGCCAGTGCACTCTTCTTTGCTGTTGTGTGCTGAGGAGCTGGAGGAAAGGCTGGTGAGGAGGGCGAAGAAGACCAGCTCCCTTGTTGGGCTTGTACTGGACAGTCTGCAGGAAGTGGCAAGGAGGAGGATTGGGGTGAAGTTGAGTGTAGTGTGGTGTGTTATTCAGAGATGTTACTTCACAGTGTGAGACTGAAGACAGCTGCATTCTCTACATTTGCTGCCTTGTAATGTTTATCAATGTGCTTTTCTGAGGATGTACAACAGCAAACATGCATCTGGACAAGCCACTTCAGGAGCTGACTGTCTCACCCCTGTACGTCCTCTGTTTAGGTACTGTCTCACCCCTGTGCGTCCTCTGCTTAGGTACTGTCTCACCCCTGTGCGTCCTCTGCTTAGGTACTGTCTCACCCCTGTGCGTCCTCTGTTTAGGTACTGTCTCACCCCTGTGCGTCCTCTGCTTAGGTACTGTCTCACCCCTGTGCGTCCTCTGCTTAGGTACTGTCTCACCCCTGTGCGTCCTCTGTTTAGGTACTGTCTCACCCCTGTGCGTCCTCTGCTTAGGTACTGTCTCACCCCTGTACGTCCTCTGTTTAGGTACTGTCTCACCCCTGTACGTCCTCTGTTTAGGTACTGTCTCACCCCTGTGCGTCCTCTGCTTAGGTACTGTCTCACCCCTGTCTGTCCTCTGCTTAGGTACTGTCTCACCCCTGTCTGTCCTCTGCTTAGGTACTGTCTCACCCCTGTACGTCCTCTGTTTAGGTACTGTCTCACCCCTGTGCGTCCTCTGCTTAGGTACTGTCTCACCCCTGTGTGTCCTCTGTTTAGGTACTGTCTCACCCTTGTGGTACCTCTGCTTAGGTACTGTCTCACCCCTGTGCGTCCTCTGTTTAGGTACTGTCTCACCCCTGTGCATCCTCTGTTTAGGTACTGTCTCACCCCTGTGCGTCCTCTGCTTAGGTACTGTCTCACCCCTGTGCGTCCTCTGCTTAGGTACTGTCTCACCCCTGTACGTCCTCTGTTTAGGTACTGTCTCACCCCTGTACGTCCTCTGTTTAGGTACTGTCTCACCCCTGTGCGTCCTCTGCTTAGGTACTGTCTCACCCCTGTCTGTCCTCTGCTTAGGTACTGTCTCACCCCTGTCTGTCCTCTGCTTAGGTACTGTCTCACCCCTGTACGTCCTCTGTTTAGGTACTGTCTCACCCCTGTGTGTCCTCTGCTTAGGTACTGTCTCACCCCTGTGTGTCCTCTGTTTAGGTACTGTCTCACCCTTGTGGTACCTCTGCTTAGGTACTGTCTCACCCCTGTGCGTCCTCTGCTTAGGTACTGTCTCACCCCTGTGCGTCCTCTGTTTAGGTACTGTCTCACCCCTGTGCGTCCTCTGCTTAGGTACTGTCTCAACCCTGTGCGTCCTCTGCTTAGGTACTGTCTCACCCCTGTACATCCTCTGTTTAGATACTGTCTCACCCCTGTACGTCCTCTGTTTAGGTACTGTCTCACCCCTGTACATCCTCTGTTTAGATACTGTCTCACCCCTGTGCGTCCTCTGTTTAGGTACTGTCTCAACCCTGTGCGTCCTCTGTTTAGGTACTGTCTCACCCCTGTACGTCCTCTGTTTAGGTACTGTCTCACCCCTGTACGTCCTCTGTTTAGGTACTGTCTCACCCCTGTGCGTCCTTTGCTTAGGTACTGTCTCACCCCTGTGCGTCCTCTGTTTAGGTACTGTCTCACCCCTGTGCGTCCTCTGTTTAGGTACTGTCTCACCCCTGTACGTCCTCTGCTTAGGTACTGTCTCACCCCTGTGCGTCCTCTGTTTAGGTACTGTCTCACCCCTGTGCGTCCTCTGCTTAGGTACTGTCTCAACCCTGTGCGTCCTCTGTTTAGGTACTGTCTCACCCCTGTGCGTCCTCTGCTTAGGTACTGTCTCACCCCTGTACGTCCTCTGTTTAGGTACTGTCTCACCCCTGTACGTCCTCTGTTTAGGTACTGTCTCACCCCTGTGCGTCCTCTGCTTAGGTACTGTCTCACCCCTGTCTGTCCTCTGCTTAGGTACTGTCTCACCCCTGTACGTCCTCTGTTTAGGTACTGTCTCACCCCTGTACGTCCTCTGTTTAGGTACTGTCTCACCCCTGTGCGTCCTCTGCTTAGGTACTGTCTCACCCCTGTGTGTCCTCTGTTTAGGTACTGTCTCACCCCTGTGGTACCTCTGCTTCGGTACTGTCTCACCCCTGTGCGTCCTCTGCTTAGGTACTGTCTCACCCCTGTGCGTCCTCTGTTTAGGTACTGTCTCACCCCTGTGCGTCCTCTGCTTAGGTACTGTCTCAACCCTGTACATCCTCTGTTTAGATACTGTCTCACCCCTGTGCGTCCCCTGTTTAGGTACTGTCTCACCCCTGTGCGTCCTCTGTTTAGGTACTGTCTCACCCCTGTACGTCCTCTGTTTAGGTACTGTCTCACCCCTGTGCGTCCTTTGCTTAGGTACTGTCTCACCCCTGTGCATCCTCTGTTTAGGTACTGTCTCACCCCTGTGCGTCCTCTGTTTAGGTACTGTCTCACCCCTGTACGTCCTCTGCTTAGGTACTGTCTCACCCCTGTGCGTCCTCTGTTTAGGTACTGTCTCACCCCTGTGCGTCCTCTGCTTAGGTACTGTCTCAACCCTGTGCGTCCTCTGTTTAGGTACTGTCTCACCCCTGTGCGTCCTCTGTTTAGGTACTGTCTCACCCCTGTGCGTCCTCTGCTTAGGTACTGTCTCAACCCTGTACATCCTCTGCTTAGGTACTGTCTCACCCCTGTACATCCTCTGTTTAGGTACTGTCTCACCCCTGTGCGTCCTCTGTTTAGGTACTGTCTCACCCCTGTACGTCCTCTGTTTAGGTACTGTCTCACCCCTGTGCGTCCTTTGCTTAGGTACTGTCTCACCCCTGTGCGTCCTTTGCTTAGGTACTGTCTCACCCCTGTGCGTCCTCTGTTTAGGTACTGTCTCACCCCTGTGCATCCTCTGTTTAGGTACTGTCTCACCCCTGTGCGTCCTCTGTTTAGGTACTGTCTCACCCCTGTACGTCCTCTGCTTAGGTACTGTCTCACCCCTGTGTTTCCTCTGCTTAGGTACTGTCGCACCCCTTTACATCCTCTGTTTAGGTACTGTCTCACCCCTGTACGTCCTCTGCTTAGGTACTGTCTCACCCCTGTGCGTCATCTGCTTAGGTACTGTCTCACCCCTGTACGTCCTCTGTTTAGGTACTGTCTCACCCCTGTGCGTCCTCTGCTTAGGTACTGTCTCACCCCTGTACGTCCTCTGTTTAGGTACTGTCTCACCCCTGTGCGTCCTCTGCTTAGGTAGTCTCACCCCTGTGCGTCCTCTGCTTAGGTACTGTCTCACCCCTGTGCGTCCTCTGTTTAGGTACTGTCTCACCACTGTGCGTCCTCTGCTTAGGTACTGTCTCACCCCTGTGCGTCCTCTGTTTAGGTACTGTCTCACCCCTGTACGTCCTCTGTTTGGGTACTGTCTCACCCCTGGGAGGAAGCAGGATCCTGTCCCTCCAGGAAATCCCCATTTTTAGAACTAAAACCATTTCAACCAAGTGAGAAGAGAAACAAACGTCTCAACTTAAAGCTGTTGAACTTCTTGAGTCTGATGTTGATGTCTTTCTGCTGGATGGAGGGATGGATGGAGGGAGGGGTGGAGGGGTTGAGGGAGGGATGGATGGAGGGATTTTCTTTTCATTTTCTCTGTAAAGATGTCTCCACGTCTGCTTGTCTGTAATTCACTCTCTTTTCATTTCCTTTTATTCTTTGACGATCACCTCTCTGGTTACATCTCCTCCCTCTCTCTACCTCCCTCCATCCCTCCCTCCTCCCTCTCTCCACCTCCCACCATCCCTCCCTCCCTCCCTCTCTCCATCTCTCCCTCCCTCCACCCCCCACCCCTCTCTTCAGCCCCCCTCCCTTCATCCCTCTCTCCCTCCCTGGTTCTGATCCATGTTTCCATCGGCTCTCTGTGGAAACATTACCCTGCTGCCGTCTGGCCCCGGGACCCCACGGAACCATCTGGAAACTCTTACACACAGCCCCCCCCCTCCCTCTCCTCTCTCTCTTTCTGTCTCTGTCTCTCTCTGTCTTTCTCTCTCTCTGTCTCTCTCTCTTTCTCTATCTCTCTCTCTCTGTCTCTCTCTCTCTCTGTCTCTCTCTCTCTCTCTCTGTCTCTGTCTCTCTGTCTCTCTCTCTGTCTCTCTCTCTCTCTCTTTCTCTCTCTCTGTCTCTGTCTCTCTCTGTCTCTCTCTTTCTCTCTCTCTGTCTCTCTCTGTCTTTCTCTCTCTCTGTCTCTCTCTGTCTTTCTCTCTCTCTGTCTTTCTCTCTGTCTCTCTCTCTGTCTGTCTCTCTCTCTGTCTCTGTCTCTCTCTCTGGCTCTCTGTCTCTCTCTCTGTCTCTCTCTCTCTCTGTCTCTCTCTCTTTCTTTCTCTCTCTCTCTGTCTCTGTCTTTCTCTGTCTCTGTCTCTCTCTCTGTCTCTCTTTCTCTCTCTCTGTCTCTCTCTCTCTCTCTCTCTCTCTTGAAGTAGAGAAAATGTTAAAATAAAGATGCTTTAAAAATCAAAAAAAATCTCTCTTTCTCTCTCTCTCTCTCTCTTTCTCTCTCTCTCTCTCTCTCTCTCTCTCTCTCTCTCTCTCTTTCTCTGTCTCTCCTGTCAATTGAAATCTAATTTACTTTATTTTCATGACAAGCATTCTTACATTTCCAAATCATAACAAGACAAGAGCTCAAACAATGATGATGTATAGAAAAATGGCCAAGACAAGAGATAAATAAAGGTGAAGAACAGGTCCCATAAGGGTGTGTCCCTCCTTCTCTGACAGGCTCCATGTATTCCTGTTTAAATTGATTGATTGTTTTGAATTGTATTAAATCTCTGATGTCCTGTTTTTTGTGGTAGCTTGAGAGGAAGTGCAGCTTTGTCTCCAGCGGGAGCCTCTCTGGGTTGCCAGGTTTGACGGTGGCGGGCTGCAGCAGCCTGGTCTCTCTGGTTGCCAGGTCTGACGGTGGTGGCTCTTTTTCACGGCCAGACTGTGTTCACTGAGTCTGTATATCGTCATGGTTTTTCTTAATTTATTTTGTCAGTCACTGTTGTCAGATATCCTGCGTGGTGAACTTTCTGTTTATGGCCAAATAGTGTTGAAGTGTACTTGAGTGGCTTTCGCAAAGTTACGCGGTGTGCGCTGTGCTCTAAAATCCATTGGTGTGTAGTGGTTGCTCCGAGCAAAGCGCTGCGCTGACCTCCACGCAGGGCTGGTCTGGTCTGGTAGTGTGGGCAGCCTCAGGACCGGCTGACTGAGGGGGCTCCACGTTCGTGGCGTGTCAGGGCTTTATAATGATAGCAGAGGGTGTCATTTGTTTTGAAGTTGTTTCTGGAATGAAATGGGTCCTTTTTTTTTTTTTTTTCTCTCCTCTCCCCTATATGGATTAATATGGGATGTTGCATGCGTTGTTTGGGTTTTTACTCTGGACATGGAGGATGCTCTTAAACAATTCAGCCTGCAGGGGTTCTGTTGGACTTTGTCCTATTTTCCAAAATCTTGGTTTGAATCAGGAGCCCACACTTCACTGCCATTAAGTGCAATAGGTTCAATAACTGAATGGAATGTTTTGATCCAGTTCCAATATATTGAGGCATAGAAGGCCCTTCTGGCTTCCTCCTTCTGTTCATCTATGACCAAATTTGAAGTTCATGTGGAAGTGATGTTCAGCCCCAGGTCCGTGTCGTGTCACATTGTTGGATGTGATTTGGACTTGGTTCCCTGATGCCTTCTTTGGAATATCATCACTGTGGGTTTTTGGGGGTTCAACTGCCAGGCCCAGGTCTGGCAGGACTGTTCGCATAAAACCAGGTTCTTCAGGTGGCAACAGCAGAACCAGATCGTCTTCTTAAAGGACACCAGGTGTAGTACTGTGTTGTCCTGTGTTTCAGAGTGGAGCAGAGCTTGGACCTCCTGCTGCTCTTCAGGACCCTCCGCAGATTTTCACTGAGATCTGAGGAGAGACGCACAACCTTCCAGCACTTCCAGGTAGGATACACACTACTCACTGCACACTTTAGGCTATATTGCACACTTCACTGAACACTACACACTATACACTACACCAGCAGTTCCCATCCTTTTTGGACTCACAGCCCACTTGAAAATCTCAGTGTTGGCGGCCACATCCGACCAGAAGTAATACAGGAGCCAAACAGTGCGTTGTCAGAGGATGTATATTTTAACAATCATATGCATCCTCATACATACAGTGCAGTGGTGGTAAATTGCGCTCAGGCCTGCGATGGTCTCGTCACTGTGGCTGGCGAAGGGGTTTTCCATCCAGCTGCACTGAACATCTGGGATGGGGAAGTATTCAGCTTGGTCCTCAAAGTGTGCAGGTGCTCTTTGACATGATTGATCACGGGGCAGGAACACACATTTCTTCCTTTGTCAAAAAATCTGACAGATTCTCAAACGAGTCAAAGTTTGACCGGTCAACTCGTCTGGCCCACATCTCCTTTTTTCTCATGGTCGCTTCTATTTTATTCTGGACATTGAACATGGTCACTGCTTTTCCGTGGAGACTGAGGTTGAGTCCATTTAAGTGGCTGAAAATGTCGTCCAGGTATCCCAATTTAACCAACCACTCAAACTCACTGAAGTGGTGTGCAAGTTCAAACTTTGTGTGGAGAACAAACACCCTCACCTTATCACACGATTCAAAAAGTTGCATCAGTACCTTCCCCCTTGAGAGACAATGGACTTCAGTGTATAACAGAAGCTGCTTATGGTCACTGCCCATCTCGTCACATAAAACAGGAAATAAAGGTGATTGCAGTGGGCGGCTTTTGATGAAGTTGACTCTGACGCCTCATCTAGAACAGTCTTTAGATCTGCAGCATTTTCTTTACAGCCAGTGCTGCTCTGTGTATACTGCAGTGGACGGATGCTACGAGTGAAGCTGCAGCCTTCACCCGGGTGATGGCTCCACTGTGCTGGCCCAGCATCGCACGGGCCCCATCAGTTCACGGGCCCCATCAGTGCACGGGCCCCATCAGTGCTCATCCCACACATTTGGACCTATCAATCCTGTTTAAAACTATGAACGCATTCAGAATATCAGAAAGGGCCTCAACGGTTGAAAGTGTCGGTAAACATTTGTGTGTTATAGACAGTGTGTGTTCGTACAGAGAGTACGAAGTAAATTTCTAAGTAGGACTGAACGTGGGAATGTAAATCTCAGTGTAGAATGTGGAATCAATCTGCTGTTAAGCAGCAGAATGCGGCAGCTGCTGCCAACTGGGCACTGCTGCAGGAATAAGATGCTCCAGACTTTCCAGACTTTCCAGACTTTCCAGAGTTTCCATCCTGGCTCTGTCTGTGACAGCTGCACAGATCTGCTGAATGCTCACTGGCTGATGTAGAGACACAGGATCTATTACACATATCACTTGAAGGTGCATCTCCCTCATTTCACAGGAGCTAGGCTAGCTGATCCCCTGTGCAGCCATGCCTTTAGCTAACACAGTTAGCATGCAGAGGGATGAACTGACCTAGATGGTATCCCTATAAAGTACAAGTACAGGGAGAAACACAAAAACTGAAATAATTAAAAAAAAAAAAAAAAAAAGGTTTAACTTTATTAAAATACCTTAACATGTAATCATGTCACATACATTGTTTTACTGTACATTATTGCCTTATTCACATAGATAATAGTTCCTGTAAAATTCAGTAATTAATCTTTTTAGGAAGGGAGAGAGAAAGCTGTTTTCTACCTGAAAGCAGATGAATAAGAGTAACTTTCCCATGTCTATAGTTCATTACTAGGTTATACCTCCTGTTGTGGAACACACTGTATACAGTTGATCAGTTCAACCCAGATGCTGCTGGTTGAGGCCAAACGTCTGCATTTCATTGACACTAAAAGCCTTTTGCTCCACTTTAATGCTGCACCATGAACACCTGGAAGCACAATTCACAACTCATTCACATGCTATTTATGGTGACATTTCCGACATTGGTTTAAAATGACCCTTCATTTTGGATGGAGACAGATTATGGAATCTAACAATTAAAAAAAAAAAAAGATCTAATCCTGCTCAAATAATTTGTGATCAGGCGATCATATAATACTTTTCACAGCTGTAAAAAATTAAGTTTTTCTTTGATGTGTGAGTTCCGGCCACGCCCTAGCGGTGTTAATGCTGATCGCTCACGGCTAATGCCAATGCAGAAAGACACGTTCCTGGTGAAGGTCCGAACATCACATTTAGAGGTGAAATCTGAACACTGAGGCAGATCCTCTGTGGAGACCTGCACTACACTAAAACACATCTTTATGACATAGCCTTCATGTTGACGCTACGTGGTAAAAAGGTACTTCTCTGTGATGCGGCCTCAATGAGAGCAACTGGTCAGTCATTCAAGAGTTGGATTTAATACCACTATAAAACAATAAAACAACCTGTTGGTGTTCTCATCAGAACGTCCATGGAGGAAATGTTTTTCAAGTTCTAGAAGAAATGCCTATGAACACACAGAAGTACTTGGAACTACTAAACATGATGTTCTAGGAAGTAGAACTACGGTGAGATACTTGAGGCGAGTGAAGTCCTTCCTGTATCTGGTTTCACCTCCATGCAGGTGGTGTTAGCTTGTCTCGCCAGTACAGTCAGGTGTCAGTGAGTCGTGGCTCTTTAAGGGGGTCGCCGAAGCAGAAATGCTGAAAGCTGTTTGGGAGCGTGCGACCACGGCGCTAGCGTTCAGATCGTACGGTAACCTCGGCATCGTGCCGTCGGTCGGCTGGCTCCGCCCCCTCAGTGGTAGCGTCCAATGGGCAGGGTCTTGAGGCAGGTGAAGCTGTTGGGGTACTTGGCCAGCAGCACAGGGTTCCCGTCCATGCGCACTTCGTTGAGGTTGGGTCGCAGGTAGTAGGTGTTGTTTCCCTTGCAGAAGGTGTCAGTGCTGATCTCAGTGATGTTGTTGTTCTGGAAGGACACCAAAAACCAACAACACCCTCAAGGTTAAAGATGAGCCTGAGCAGAGTCACACTGAGACCCTCTGCTGGCTGGAGGTACAACTGTTTCATCAGCCCAGTCTTTTAGTGTGGTTGTACTGTCACTGCTTCCCTACATGTCGGATGACTACTATATCAAATACACATTTACATAACTATGTTTTATTTATATATATATATATATATATATATATATATTAGTGTACTACCAATATTAATCAGACAGACAAATTCAGTCTAATCTGGAAATTAGAGTATATAGAGCAGACCTGGAGGTGCACAGTGCGGACACTCTCTGGGATCTGAGGAACCGCCTCTAACTGGTTGTTTCCCAGGTACAGGTTCAACAGTCTGGTCAGTTTCTGGTGTGGAAGCAAACATCATCAAGTCATATCAGCAGTAATATGATGAAAGGACAAATAGTTGAAATAGTTGTTTGTTAGGACGTGTTGACTGTTTTCTTCAACTAGAATGAATCAAACCTGCTGTTTTATTGCGGATCTTTTTTAATCAACTGTAATAATAATAATAATTTTTAATTGGTATTATTCAGTCAGCCTCACTAATCATCAGCTTGTGTAATTATGGGCCGTTAGCCAATGGTGACATAAGACAATCCAGTGACATAATGGGAGTGGTCTGAGTATCAATCATTTGAAATTAAGCGGGAGGGGGGGGGGTGTGGCACCTTGAAAGCAGTGGCCTTGACACCCTTGGTTCTGAGCAGGTTGTGGTTCCCGTTGAAAGACAGCAGCTTATTGGGCAGCGTGGGCAGCTTAACCAGTCGGTTCTCAGCCAAAGAGAGCTCCTCCAGAACCAGCAGCTTGGAGAAGGCCCCGTCCTCCACCTCTGAGATCAGGTTCCCTGTCAGATCGATCCTCTTCAGGGTCACTAGGAGCACATGACAGCCACATATCATGTTATGTACACGTAGTGTATATACACCACAACACGCTACTTCTACACTATATACTAAATACTGTTCATTGGCACGGTGGCACAGTGCATTGCACTACTGTCTCACAGAAAGAAGGTCCTGGGTTCGATTCCTGGGGTGCTGTTGGCACCGTGTTCCGGTGGGTTATCTCCTGATGAGGAGCCTTTCTGGGTGGAGTTTGCATGTTCTCCTCGTGCTCACATGGGGTTTCCTCCACCTACCATCAGTACGTACCCTACTTCTACATTATATACACAACAAGACTCTACTTCTACATTATATACACAACAAGACTCTACTTCTATATAATATATTCAACAAGATGCTACTTCCACATCTACTCACAAAAAGTTCGGGATATTTGTCTTTCGGGTGAAATTTATGGAAAATGTAAAAAGTTGACGCTCCAGTGATATGATATGATGAAAGTAGAGCATTTAAGTAGAAGATACAATGGTGATTTCCTCATCTCAAACTATGTATTGAAACAAAAGCCAACAACAGTGGTGGGTTTACCACAATAACAAATGTCAACGTCTCAATAACTTGTCATGTGGCCTTGAGCATCAGTTACAGCTTGACAAGGACGTCTCAAGCTGTTCACAAGTCGACTTATTGTCTGCTGAGGCCTGGCCCCCCACTCTTCTTGAAGGGGCCCCTCAGGTCATTGAGGTTCTGGGTTACAGAGTTAGGAGCCTCTACACGGCCACTCAGCTGGTCCCATAGGTTTTCTATGGGATTCAGGTCTGGAGAAAGTGCAGGCCACTCCATTTGAGGTGCCCCAGTCTCCAGCAGCCGTTCCCTAATGATGCCACCTCCATGAGCGTTGTCGTCCATGAAGATGAAATGAGGCCTGTGTTGTTCATGCAGGGGCACAATGACTGGATGAATGTCATCATTCAGGTAGTATGGGCTTGTCACTGTACCATTCACAAAGTGTAGGGCAGTTCTGTATTGACCAGACACACCTGCCCACACTGTAACACCACCACCACCAAAGGCTGGTCTGGTGACAGTGGCTGATGCGTAGCGCTCTCCTTGACGTCTCCATCATTTCTGCTCCACGTGAATCCACTTTCATCAGAGAACAGCACTGAGGCCCCTGGTCCCTCGTCCAGCGTCAACGCTCCCTGGCCCCTGCAAGACCATGATGCCTGTGCCTGGTGGTGTGGTCAGGTGCCCTTGCAGGTGGTCTAGCACGCAGACCATGCTGATGTTAACGGTTTTGAATGGTCTGATGTGACACTTGGTGCCTCTCACCTCCCTTAAATGTGCCTGGAGTTGAGTGGCATCATGCGGTTGCGCAGGGCACTGTTCACAATGAAGCGCTCATCAGTGTGGGATGCGGCAAAAGCACGTCCACTTCTATGCCTTTCTGTGACTCTTCCAGTCTCTGTATCTCTGTTGCAAGCTGCTGATGACACTCTGTGACACTCTAAGCTCAGTGGCCACTTCCCTCTGACAACATCCTGTTTGAGGCCTCGCCAGGCGAGGTGCTGTTGATCAGTTGTTGGTGTGGTCTTGGTCTCATGATGTCAACATGTGAACAGCATGATGAAGAGGACTGTTTAAAGACCAACTCTAATTGAACCAGGACACTTATTGGTGGATTCATGGATCAAACACCTGTTGTGAATTTTTCCGTTCAGCTCCTTGTTAGAGAACAGCAAGTTGTGCAAAAAGTACTGAGACATTGAACAGTTGGACATGTGCATTCAAAAGTTTAGAGAAGGTCAAATGACGTTCACCTGTAAAGGTTATCGTGCATTTTAGGTTCATTCTGAAATTTCACCCGAAAGCTCAATATCCCTAACTTTTTGTGAGTAGTGTATACACAACAAGACTCTACTTCTACATTATATACACAACAAGACTACTTCTACATTATATTAACAACAAGATGCTACTTCTATATAATATACACAAGACTCTACTTCCACATTATAGACACAACAAGATGCTACTTCTACATTATATACACAACAAGACACTACTTCTATATAATATACACAATACTCTACTTCTACATTATATACACAAGATGCTACTTCTACATTATATACACAACAAGACTCTACTTCTACATTATATACACAACACGACTCTTCTTCTACATTATATACACAACAAGACTCTACTTCCACATTATATACACAACAAGAGGCTACTTCCACATTATATACACAGCAAGACTCTACTTCTACATTACATACACAAGACTCTACTTCTACATTATATACACAACAAGACTCTACTTCTACATTATATACACAAAACGACTCTTCTTCTACATTATATACACAAGACTCTACTTCCACATTATATACACAACAACAGGCTACTTCCACATTATATACACAGCAAGACTCTACTTCTACATTACATACACAAGACTCTACTTCTACATTATATACACAAGACTCTACTTCTACATTATATACACAACACAACTCTACTTCTACATTATATACACAACAAGACTCTACTTCCACATTATATACACAACAAGATGCTACTTCTACATTATATACACAGCAAGACTCTACTTCTACATTATATTCACAAGACTCTACTTCTACATTATATACACAACACGACTCTACTTCTACATTATATACACAACACTCTACTTCCACATTATATACACAAGACTCTACTTCCACATTATATACACAAGACTCTTCTTATACATTTTACACACAACAAGACTCTACTTCTACATTTTACACACAAGACTCTACTTCTACATTTTATACACAAGACTCTACTTCTACATTTTACACACAACAAGACTCTACTTCTACATTTTATACACAAGACTCTACTTCTACATTTTATACACAAGACTCTACTTCTACATTTTACACACAACAAGACTCTACTTCTGCATGTTACACACAACAAGACTCTACTTGTACATTTTATACACAACAAGACTCTACTTCCACATTATATACACAACAAGACTCTACTTCTACATTTTATACACGACAAGACTCTACTTCTACATTATATACACAAGACTCTCCTTCTACATTATATACACAACAAGACTCTACTTCTACATTATATACAAAAGACTCTACTTCTACATTATATACACAACAAGACTCTACTTCCACATTATATACACAACAAGACTACCTCCACATTATATACACAACAAGACTCTACTTCTACATTATATACACAACACAATGCTACTTATACATTATATACACAACATAAAACTACTTCGACATGATATACACAAGACTCTACTTCTACATTATATACACAGCAAGACTCTACTTCCACAAATAACAAGACTCTACTTCTATATAATATACACAGCAAGGCTCTACTTCTACATTATATACACAATACTCTACTTCTACATTATATACCCAACAAGACTCTACTTATCCATATATTCAACACAAGACTGTACTTCTATACAACATACACAACAAGACTCTACTTCTACATTATATACACAAGACTCTACTTCTTCATTATATTCACAACAAGACTACTTCTATATAATATACACAACACGACTCTACTTCTACATTATATACACAAGACTCTACTTCTTCATTATATTCACAACAAGACTACTTCTATATAATATACACAACAAGACTCTACTTCTACATTATATACACAACAAGACTCTACTTCTACATTATATACACAACAAGACTCTACTTCTACATTATATACACAACAAGACTCTACTTCTACATTATATACACAACAAGACTCTACTTCTACATTATATACACAACAAGATGCTACTTATACATTATATACACAACATAAAACTACTTCGACATGATATACACAAGACTCTACTTCTACATTATATACACAGCGAGACTCTACTTCTACAAATAACAAGACTCTACTTCTATATAATATACACAGCAAGACTCTACTTCTACATTATATACACAATACTCTACTTCTACATTATATACCCAACAAGACTCTACTTATCCATATATTCAACACAAGACTGTACTTCTATATAACATACACAACAAGACTCTACTTCTACATTATATACACAAGACTCTACTTCATTATATTCACAACAAGACTACTTCTATATAATATACACAGCAAGACTCTACTTCTACATTATATACACAAGACTCTACTTCTTCATTATATTCACAACAAGACTACTTCTATATAATATACACAACAAGACTCTACTTCTACATTATATACACAACAAGACTCTACTTCTACAATTTATACACAACAAGACTCTACTTCTACATTATATACACAGCATTGTTTGTGCCGACAACCTTCACCCCCAATCTTCTCCTTTTTCCTCTCTCTTTGTTCTGGTTTGTCTCAACCTTTGTTTTGGACTCTTGGACGACCGAGTCTAGAGCAGTGGAGAGGGACTCAGTCTGCTCCATGTTGGATGCTTTCTTCATACACCAGCAGCTCACACGCCATCACTTAATTGACATTCACTGACAGAGGACATTTGCCCTCTGCGTCCAACCATCTTTTTGGGAAGGAAGTTCCATAAAGGATTATACTGGTTGATGTGAGTGTTTGTAGAAGCTGGTTGCCACTTCAATGTATTTTGTTGGATAGGTGCACATGGAGAGAGAACCGGTGACAGGACTGTGCCAGCTCCCTCTGAAGCAGAGTCAGCTATTATAACCATGGTAACTTGGTACCAGTCATGGAGCATCACTGTGGAGCCAACATGGCCGACATGTCAGTCTGGCTCTGAAGCTCAGTGGGGGTACTCACAGATGTCAGAAAAGTCTTTGGCGGCGATCCTCTTAATCTTGTTGTAGCGGGCGTACAGGTAAACTGTCTCCTTGGGCAGAGTGGGGACCGCCGTCATGTCTGGGCTCACCTCCTCACAGTACACGGATCGAGTGAGACAGACACACAGCAGACACGTGGGGAGGTCTGAAAGCACAACACAGAGACCTTCATCACTACAGTCTGAAAGATATTGGACGGACTAACAGACTGCAGGTTAGAACAGACTAACAGACTGCAGGTTAGGACAGACTGCAGGTTAGGACAGACTGCAAGTTAGAACAGACTAACACTGCAGGTTAGGACAGACTGACAGATTGCTGGTTAGGACAGACTAACAGACTGCAGATTATGACAGACTGCAGGTTAGAACAGACTAACACTGCAGGTTAGGACAGACTAACACTGCAGGTTAGGACAGACTAACACTGTGGTTAGGACAGACTAACACTGCAGGTTAGGACAGACTGCAGGTTAGGACAGACTAACAGACTGCAGGTTAGGACAGACTAACAGACTGCAGGTTAGGACAGGCTACAGGTTATGACAGACTGCAAGTTAGGACAGACTAACACTGCAGGTTAGGACAGAGTGACAGACTGCTGGTTAGGACAGACTAACAGACTGCTGGTTATGACAGACTGCAGGTTACAACAGACTAACACTGCAGGTTAGGACAGACTAACACTGCAGGTTAGGACAGACTGCAGGTCAGGACACACTAACAGACTTCAGGTTAGGGCAGACTAACAGACTGCAGGTTATGACAGACTGCAGGTTAGAACAGACTAACACTGCAGGTTAGGACAGACTAACACTGCAGGTTAGGACAGACTGCAGGTTAGGACACACTAACAGACTGCAGGTTAGGACAGACTAACAGACTGCAGGTTATGACAGACTGCAGGTTAGGACAGACTGACAGGCTGCAGGTTAGGACAGACTGACAGCATGCAGGTTAGGACAGACAAACAGGCTGCAGGACAGACTGCAGGTTAGGAAAGACCAACAGACTGCAGGTTAGGACAGACTGCAGGTTATGACAGACTGCAAGTTAGGACAGACTAACACTGCAGGTTAGGACAGACTGACAGACTGCTGGTTAGGACAGACTAACAGACTGCAGATGATGACAGACTGCAGATGATGACAGACTGCAGGTTAGAACAGACTAACACTGCAGGTTAGGACAGACTGCAGGTTAGGACAGACTAACAGACTGCAGGTTAGGACAGACTAACAGACTGCAGGTTAGGGCAGACTAACAGACTGCAAGTTAGGACAGACTAACAGACTGCAGGTTAGGACAGACTAACAGACTGCAAGTTAGGACAGACTAACAGACTGCAGGTTAGGACAGACTAACAGACTGCAAGTTAGAACAGACTAACAGACTGCAAGTTAGGACAGACTGCAGGTTAGGACAGACTAACAGACTACAAGTTAGGACAGACTAACAGACTGCAGGTTAGGACAGACTAACAGACTGCAAGTTAGGACAGACTGCAGGCTAGGACAGACTAACAGACTACAAGTTAGGACAGACTAACAGACTGCAGGTTAGGACAGACTAACAGACTGCAGGTTAGGACAGACTGCATGTTAGGACAGACTAACAGACTGCAGGTTAGGACAGACTGCAGGTTAGGACAGACTAACAGACTGAAGGTTAGGACAGACTGCAGGTTAGGACAGACTGATAGACTGCAGGTTAGGACAGACTGACAGACTTCAGGTTAGGACAGACAAACAGACTGCAGGACAGACTGCACGTTAGGCAAGACTAACAGACTGCAGGTTAGGACAGACTAATAGACTGCAGGTTAGTACAGACTGCAGGTTAGGACAAATTAACAGACTGCAGGTTAGGACAGACTGACAGACTGCAGGTTAGGACAAATTAACAGACTGCAGGTTAGGACAGACTAACAGACTGCAGGTCGCGACGGACTGACAGACTGCAGGTTAGGACAGACTGACAGACTGCAGGTTAGGACAGACTGACAGACTGCAGGTTAGGACAGACTAACAGACTGCAGTTTAGGACAGACTGCAGGTTAGGATAGACAAACAGACTGCAGGACAGACTGCAGGTTAGGACAGACTAACAGACTCCAGGTTAGGACAGACTGTAGGTTAGGACAGACTAACAGACTGCAGGTTAGGCAAGACAAACAGACTGCAGGACAGACTGCAGGTTAGGACAGACAAACAGACTGAAGGACAGACTGCAGGTTAGGAAAGACTAACAGACTGCAGGCTAGGACAGACCGCAGGTTAGAACAGACTGCAGGTCGGGACAGACTAACAGACTGCAGGTCGGAACAGACTGCAGGTTAGGACAAATTAACAGACTTCAGGTTAGGACAGACTTCAGGTTAGGACAGACTGCAGGTTAGGACAGACTGCAGGTTAGGACAGACTGACAGACTGCAGGTTAGTACAGACTGCAGGTTAGGACAGACTTCAGGTTAGGACAGACTAACAGACTGCAGGTTAGGACAGACTAACAGACTGCAGGTTAGGACAGACCGCAGGTTAGGACAGACTGCAGGTCAGGACAGACTGACAGACTGCAGGTCGGAACAGACTAACAGACTGCAGGTTAGGACAAATTAACAGACTGCAGGTTAGGACAGACTTCAGGTTAGGACAGACTGCAGGTTAGTACAGACTGCAGGTTAGGACAGACTGACAGACTGCAGGTTAGTACAGACTGCAGGTTAGGACAGACTAACAGACTGCAGGTTAGGACAGACTAACAGACTGCAGGTTAGGACAGACTGCAGGTTAGGACAGACTAAGGGATCAGGTGGTCTTACCTAAGGCGTCTCCACCTGCAATCGTGGCATCATCTACTTTTTCTGCAGCCAGAACCTCCTCTCCAGAAGGCAGCGCCCTCTAGTGTGGAAATATAGGGTTAGGGGTTCTATTCCATTTGGCAAAGAGCGGATATTCTTAGTTGATAGGTTGTCTGCTTTTTGTAGCGACTACACAGTTCATTTAAGGTTACACTGGTCTAACCGGACAGTCAACATGTCCACACAGTGGTGACCTGGACCAGGACCTGGACCTGGACTTCCACTGGGACCGGACTGGGGGGTTTGCAACAAATGACAGATTGTGGTTTCTACTCTGCACTGTGGGCCGGGTCCACATTCTGTGGAGACCAACAAACATGCTTTGTCTGTTGATGCTAGGTCCCTTGAATACTGACCACCACATGTTGTCATGAGCAGCTGGAGCAGACGCCCAGGCGTCCACATCATTAGTGTGAGAAGGAAATCGACTGAAGTAGCACCAGAACCAGGGTGTCTGGATCGGGAACTCTTACTTGCTATCTGTCAGTAGTGGGAGCATTCTCACTAGTTTAGATTTACTTTTGAGATCTCAGCATTCTGCCGCGAAGAAACATTTCACGAATGGAGGAGAGACACGGAGTGGAGTTATTCCCCCAGTGCCTGGACATGGGTTATGACCTCTGACCAAGGGCTCAGCCTCCACCCTCCAGGTTGAGATTGGACCCTCAGCCTCAGGGATTTCGGCCTCTTGGCCTGTTGACAAAATCGAAATGTATCAAACTTCAATGGCTCCTTGGGATGCCAGATGTGTCTTATGGTCGGCACGACGTCACGCAGCCTCGTTTAAATACCAACTGTGCAACCAGCGAGGAACACATTTAAGATTGCGAAGATTGCAAAGTCAGATTAACATTCACTGGGATGAACGTTCAGTACGGCCAGCTTGAAGCTGGTTTACTGGGCTCACTTCTCCGGATGGACTACTGTGTACTGGTTCATCTTTGTCCCTCCCACTCTGTCTTCACTCCTCTTCCTCCCTTCACCCTGCCGTGGGTGTAGTCTTCACAGCTAGTTCCTTGGCGGAGGTGGAGGTGGAGGTTTGTTTGGCCGGTACCGATGTGATCTGGGGAGTCTGTGCTGGGGGGTTGGAGAGCAGCCGCCTCAACTCTGAGCTGAATGTTCTTCACAGTGAACGGTAAAAAGGAAAACACGTTTCTTAGCTCCTGAAAGTATCTGGCAATTCAACTGCAGCTCTCTTTTTAATGGGCCTTATAGGTACAGAACAAAGTTCAATACCTGCAGAACAATACACAAAGCCACATACACAAAATTCTGTTCATGCAAAACACAGGGTAACTGCTTGTTAAGTAGACATCTCTCAACATATATGTTTATAATTTTTATGGGAATTTTGAAACAAATTCATTGTTAGTCATAGTGAGGCAATACTCGAGCAACATCCAAACTGGTGGAAATGTGTCACATAATCACAATGGATTCATTCACTCATATGGATTCTCATATTACCTATAGTTTCCATTATTATTATTATTATTGCAAACTGATTATTGATTGTTCACTCTTGGTATTGCTGATACAAATGCTGAAAGATTTAGCTCCAATAACAGCAAGATCACTGTTTTTAAAGGCCCCGTGTGTTTTTCAGCAACTGATCTCATAGATAAAAGATGAACCTGTTAATCTTTTGGACATAATCTGGTTGTCAGGTCAGGTTGGTGTCTAGTTCAGGTATTGGAACATAATAATAATAATAATAGTATCGATTCAGTATTACTAATAATAATACTAACGATAGTGACACTGATAATAGTATTGATGTAATAATAATATAATAAACGTCAGCAGAGAGCAGGTGTTTCATGAGAGTTCTGTGTACCTTGGTCCTCCTTGGTTCCAAGTGGAGGTGGTGGTAGTGGGACCCGCCCGCCTCCCCGGCTGGTACCAGCTGGGCGTCCTGGTCCAGCTGGTGTCCTGACACCAGGAGCAGCCACGGGACCAGGACCCAGGGGATGAAGGCAGCTGCCATGCTGCTGTCGTGGTGGCTGGAGGTGTCTGTGCTGGTGGAGCCTGGTGGTGCGTGCTGGAAGCCTCGCTCTCTGTGGAAAGGGGGATGGGTCGCACCGGGGCTTTTAAAGGCTCCAGCAGCAGCAGCAGCAGCGGCAGGGTTCGAACAGCACACCACTTAACCCTTCATGGACACACTGCTGGGAGCAGTGGCATCTCGGCATGCACACATTACGGAATGGGACGCTTTTTAAAGATAAGAGTATAAGACTTTATCATTCCCTGGGGGAAATTGAACCAGGAAGAGAAATAAATGATGAAAAATATGTTCACATTATAAACAGAAGGCAACAGGGACTAGATAACTACTTGCCAACTATTAAGCCCAATAGGGGCAGGGGGCGCAATGCTAAAGTAATGTACAAATATTATATGTCGGCACTGGGGTAGCACTATAGTTGTGAAAAATAATGGCTATAATGGCATTATGATAATACAGAAATACTAAAAATAATACCGAGGATAATTGTACCAATAGAAGTAAGTAGTAGTATTAATAATGGTGTTCCCTTTAATAATAATACTAATAATAATAATGAATAATAATTTAACTGAAGGGAAGCTACGAGAATGTTCAGTGTTGTGGAGAGGAGGTGAGCAGAGGAATGCAGCATCTGCGTAATTACACCAAGCCTTGTTAGTTTTACTTTAGTTTTAGAGTTTAACGTGTGTTTTGATCACTATCTATCACTAAATGGTCACCATCAGCAACCATAAAGAGTAAAGCACACATGAAGGAAACATCTTTACACCACTTGTCCTGATATATATAGATATAGATGATATAACAGTGCTAATATGTTTGCTTCCTCCATGTTGGAACCTCTCCTTTCAGGGGTTAGAGTAGTTTTACTGCATTGTAGGTCAAAGTTTCCCAAAGTGGAATTCAACAACCATGCGCTGACTTTCCACTCATTCCAACGATTGTGATAAGATGAGTTGTATTTGCTGTGAAAAATGTTGCTGTTACCTCCTTGTTCTGAGGTCAGTCAGTGAGCTGAGGTTTTTTAGAGCCTGTTTGGTTTGGGGGATTTGTGAATCAGCATTCGACGGAGCATCTGCCCGATCAGAGTCTGTTCGACTAGATCCCAGCTGTGGCAGATGATGGGGCTGGACTCACTCCCTTCTGAAGGAACAGTCCAACACCGTCAGCTTGATGGAACAATCACAGATCACTTCTTCGCTGAATCTCCATCAACAGTCCTTTACGCAGGCCAAGAAACAAAACACTAAGATGGCCAAATAATGAGGAGCTAGAGACGGAGTGTTGGGACTTGGCGTTGGGGTCTGATTTCAGCCACCGTGTTTGGTTTTCCCACAGCTGGACCAGAGCTGATGCTGTTTAGGGGAATTTGGTGCATTTATTTTTTTGTTGTTGTTATTGACGTCAGATACGGCCTTATTAAAGAACAAAAAAATGACAAGAAACATCTCTTCCCCATAAACAAACAGCTTTGCAAAAGTGAAGCTTAACGGCAAAACATGTTAAATGAGAACCATGTGAGCAGGCCAGCGTTGTCCCAGAGGACTTTAAGGAGGCCAGGGAAACGCTCCAGGCATGCCAGGCCTTACAGGTGTGTTAGCAATTATGAGCACCTTCAACCTTTTACTGCTCTGGGAAGTGAGCCAAGAAGCGGAGAATGTTTTTACTGTCCCCAATTATCTGGACTGTGTTTGGACTGTCAGGGTGGTATTCCACGGGCTGCGTGACAGAGAGAAGCCCCCCACAAGCTCTGCTGACCACCGTGTGATTCCTGCCACCTCAAGCGGAGCAGGAATCCCTGATAGAGGAGAACAAACAAGCAGAGTTTGAGATAAATAAGCTTCAAAGCTTCTGTAAGTAGCAGGACGACAGCTACATTCAAAGCGTCCACAAGGCTTCTGCTTTGCTGTGGTTTGAAAGGAGCGATCGGAGGGACGCTCTGGATACTCAGAAGGTTTTCAAACACGCTGGACTCTGTCCTTCTGTTGGCGGCGGTATAACATGTCGAAGAATTTATTTCAGCCATGATTGCAGGAAATATTATAGCACATCGAAAAATCGAATCCCAATAATCACTGCCTTTATTTGCTAAAGTTCATATTACAGAATCCAGCTGAGCTTTATCACATTGAACAATATGGAAACACAGTATATCAGAGCAATACTGTTGTGAGAATGTTTAAGTCATAACTTCTCATTATTTATTCAACTATAGAATAGTCTTGAAAGGTCTTTTTTGGTGATTCGATCCAACTTAAGCATGACGTATGGCCATATGGAAGTGTCTCCCAGCTCTACTGTTGGTGTCACCCAGAACCGTCCAGAGCACCCCAAGAACGTATACTGTGTTCTGAAGGGCTTTCAGCATAGCCCCACAGACAGGGTCTCCCTCTGTGTTGTGCAGGGGCTGGTTTTCACGTGGAGCCGTAGAGCAGCTGCTGGCTGAGAACAGGGTGTCCTGGATGGTACCGGGCTGTTCTCATAAAGCTGAGTGGTTTCATCTCACCTCTCTGGTTCCCGGAGTCTCTTTTCCTCCGTCTGCTGATCCGTCACCAGTCATTTCTAAGATCAGACTCTGTCGTGGTGCGGGGGGGGTTCGGGTTTGAGAAGAAACACAATGTTATTTTCACATTTATTGCAGCTGAAAGCTCCACTTCATGTTTCGCTCTTATTTGGCATTTAAAGTCCTGCACATAGTTTTCTGTGGATTTTGATGATGTTTATTTTCAGCAAGTTTCTTTTTCCCCTCTGTTGAGGGGGTTCTGTGCACTGTGAGAGGTTAGTTCAGCGGCACTTTCTCAGCTAAAGTCAAGTCAAGTTTATTTCTGTAGTAAATCAACAGCATCTCCTGGTCGTCGCTACCACCGGGTCAACACTCCCAGAAAAGTTTGTGCTGTATATTAGCGGCATGATCCCCGACCTCCACCTTACTCTCCAGGGACACGCTGCTCTGGGAGACACTGCATATTTTACAGGAAACGTCTTGTTTCACGGTGCCTCTATAAAAACAAGCGGACGTAAAGGATCTTGCGTCAACCCAAGGCCACCTGGCTTGGCACTGTTTAGCTTTGGTCTGCATGGGTCTGGATGGTTTTCAGCACTAACTCCACACACATGGACTGTTGTTGACGCCATACACTCAACAAACATCAAGTCATAACTAGGGATGGACATTTTCACTTTTTTTGTGGTCAACGACTAACAAGAATTTCAGTCGATTAGTTGACGAGCCGTGACGTCACCCCCGCCCCCCAACACAACGAGCACTTTGTTCTCATATTGTGTAAAATAATAACACCACCCTCGCGCCGTCTTGCCGCCATCACCAGGGGATGGTAGCTCAGGCGGTAGAGCTGGTGGTCTAGTGATCTAAAGGTTGCTGGTTCGATCCCAGGCTCCTCCTGCTAGCATGCTGTAGTGTCCTTGAGCAAGACACTTAACCCCTAATTGCTCCTGATGGCTGCGTCCGTCGGTGTTTGAACAATTGTAAGTCGCTTTGGATAAAAGCGTCTGCTAAATGACTAAATGTAAATGTAAAATAATGTTAAAAAAATGGGGATGGTAGCTCAGGAGGTAGAGCTGGTGGTCTAGTGATCCAAAGGTTGCTGGTTCGATCCCAGGCTCCTCCTGCTAGCATGCTGTAGTGTCCTTGAGCAAGACACTTAACCCCTAATTGCTCCTGATGGCTGCGTCCGTCGGTCTTTGAACAATTGTAAGTCGCTTTGGATAAAAGCGTCTGCTAAATGACTAAAATGTAAAATGTAAATGTAATCATTCTCTCATACAAGGACGTTCTTCTGTGTGCTACACCTATTAGAGTCCGGAGTTTCTCATGAAGCGTGTGCTACACCTATTAGAGTCCGGGCGGAGTTTCTCGTGAAGCGTGTGCTGCACCCATTAGAGTCCGGGCGGAGTTTCTCGTGAAGCGTGTGCTAGGCTTATTAGAGTCCGGGCGTAGTTTCTCGTGAAGCATGTGCTACACCTATTAAAGTCCGGGCGGAGTTTCTCGTGAAGCGTGTGCTATGCTTATTAGAATCTGGGCGGAGTTTCTTGTTAAAGCGTGTGCTACACCTATTAGAGTCCTGGCAGAGTTTCATTAATCATGAATAGTTTTTCGGAAGTCAACATCACTGCCCAAATCGACTGATTAGTCAATTAGTCGACTAATCATGATCATCCTTAGTCAAAGCAAATGAAAATACAACATTATCCACTGTCCACAGAGGAAACAATGTTGCTCATGTCCCAAATACTTTAAAGAGATCAAGAAGACACTCAGACATTGACACTAGTATCAGATATTGGTGTGATACCACAGTCAGTGGTGTAGTATCTGCTGTTCTACAATGTCTGATTAACAGGACGCTGTTGGTATTTATGTTTCAGTCTAGTTTTGTGTTGCTTTACAAACCATGGAAACAAATTTCTCTTGGAGAAAAATAACTGTTATATGAATCTACCTGATGTTACAGTACCTGTTGCACTATTAATACTAGGACAGTAGATCAGCTAACAGGCTAGCATGAGAGCCTTTGTGTCGTGAGCTCTTCTCCTTGAGTCCTGACTCCGAGCAGGAATTCAGTCCCACAGGAGAAGAAGATATGATGGGGAAAACAGAAGCCACAAACTCTGTTTTCCATCCAGAGGCCTCTCTGAACGACTTCAGCAGGATCCCTGTATAGAACAGAGATCATATAGATGGGCCGACTCCGCCCTTTCACTGTTGGTTCAGAGTCCTAAACTAGTTGAGTAGTGTAGTATCTTGTGATATGGAGTACTGATCAGTACTGTTACTGCTCAGTACATATGCAGGCAGTTCTCTGGAAGAAACATGGATGATGTGGCGGATGTGGATGACGTGGCTGACGTGGCTGATGTGGTTGACGTGGTTGATGTGACTGGCCTGGCGGAGGTGGCTTACGTGGCTGACCTGGTTGACGTGGCTGACCTGGCTGACGTGGTTGACGTGGTTGACCTGGCTGATGTGGTTGACGTGGCTGGCGTGGTGGACGTGGCTTACCTGGCTGACCTGGCTGATGTGGCTGACGTGGTTCACGCGGCTGACGTGGTTGACATGGCTGATCTGGCATACCTGGCTGACGTGGCTGACGTGGCTGACCTGGCTGACGTGGCTGCGTGGCTGATGGGTGGTTGTTCAGTGTTGCTCATCAATCTGCTGAAAAATGTCAACACCAAGTTGAACTTCCTGGGCGCGACCAGAGCGTCCCCTGTTTAACTCTGCAGACTTTCCACTTCCTGGACTGGTGGATGTTTCCTGGTGGTTTAGGTGGTGGAGCTGGTCAGTGACGGGCCAGCAGCAGCTATCTTGCTGTTGGTCTAGTCAGTTGGTCTATTGTCCTGTCTGTGGTCGCACCAATTGTCTTTTTTTATGTGCCGCTGGAGACGGGGTCTGCCTGTCTGTCTTTCTGTCCGTCTGTCAGTGTCCGTCTGTCAGCCTATACCCATTCTTATGTCAATCCAAGAATATTACTCTTGAATTAAAACTAAATAGTTTAGTTTTAAGACCAGACACATACACACCAGGTTTTCAACTAGAGAAGCAGACTGTGTGACACACTGACTCCTCTGTTTTCATGAGAGTTTTTCCTTCTGGACCATTACATAACGTTCAAAGCATTTGAGAAAAATATAAATCCAACTTCAGCCACAGGAAGCCATTACTACAGCCTACTGGTGACACCGAGAACCTCCCAGTACAAGCGGTCTGTACTGGTGACACCAGGAACCTCACGGTACAAGCGGTCTGTACTGGTGACACCAGGAACCTCACGGTACAAGATCTCTGCTGGTGACACCGGGAACCTCCCGGTACAAGCGGTCTGTACTGGTGATACCGGGAACCTCACGGTACAAGGTCTGTACTGGTGACACCGGGAACCTCCGGGTACACAGGTCTGTACTGGTGACACTGAGAACCTCCCAGTGCAAGGTCTGTACTGGTGACACCGGGAACCTCACGGTACAAGATCTGTACTGGTGACACCGGGAACCTCACGTTACAAGATCTGTACTGGTGACACCGGGAACCTCCCGGTACAACCGGTCTGTACTGGTGACACCGGGAACCTCCCGGTACACGGGTCTGTACTGGTGACAATGAGAACCTCCCAGTGCAAGGTCTGTACTGGTGACACTGGGAACCTCCCGGTACAACCGGTCTGTACTGGTAACACCGGGAACCTCCCGGTACACGGGTCTGTACTGGTGACACTGAGAACCTCCCAGTGCAAGGTCTGTACTGGTGACACTGGGAACCTCCCGGTACAACCGGTCTGTACTGGTAGGTGATGTGCTTGTTATGTTATTCTGTTCCTTCTATGCTGTCGGTTTGTTTGGCATCCCTGATGTAAAGGTCTTTCTGAACAGGAAGCTAATGTGTGAAGAGGGAGGACAAGGAAGTGAAAGAAGAGAAGGAAGAGGAGGAGGAGGAGGAAGAGAAGGAGGAGGAGGAAGAGGAGGAGGAGGGGGAGGAGAAGGAAGAGAAGGAGGAGGAGGAGGAGGAGGAGAGCGATGGAATCTCTTTTCCAGATTCCATCGCTCTCCTCCTCCTCCTCCTGTCTCATCTTCTCTCTGTCCTCCAAGATGGACGCTGAGATAAATCAAACAAACTGCATCCAGCTGCAGCTGTTCACTAAAGGAAGAGCAGAGAGGAGTATGGACGGAGGGCTGGAACCCTGGGAGTGGTAGGGTGGAGGAGTGTTAGGGTGGAGTGGTCAGATGGTGGAGTGGCAGGGTGGCGGAGTAGTAAGATGGAGGAGTGGTAGGATGGAGTGTTAGGGTGGAGGACTTTGGATGAAAGTCTAGAACAAAATGTTGGAAAGAACAAGAACAAACAATGAAGGAAAAAGATTCAATCAAATAAGTGAATTACAACCTGTCTCCCTCTCTCCCCATCTCCTGTCTCTCCCCTTCCTGTCTCTCCCTCTCTCTCCTGTCTCTCTCTCTCTCTCCTGTCTCTCCCTTCTCCCCATCTCCTGTCTCTCTCTGCTGTCTCTCCCTCCCTCTCCAGTCTCCCTCTCCTGTCCGTCCCTCACCTCCCCCCCTCTCCTGTCTCTCTCCTCCCCTCTCCTGTCTCTCTCCCCCCCTCTCCTGTCTCTCTCCCTCCCTCTCCTGTCTCTCCCTTCTCGCCCTCTCCCCTGTCTCCTCCTGTCCCCCTCTCACCCGTCTCTCGCTCTCCCTCCCTCTCTCTTGTCTCCCTCTCTCCTCCCGCTCTCTCTCCTGCCCCCCCCCTCTCTCCTGTCTCTCCCTCCTTGTCTCCCTCTCTTCTGTCTCTCTCTCTATGAGACGTGGCAGTAGGAGGTCCAGCCAGCTGTAGATCTCTTCCAGATGTTTCCTGAAAGAGAAAAGACAAAACAGATGGGCGGAGTCCTGGAGGAACCCAGTGGCCTTGTGGGATAGATCCACCTTCCAGGTCCTGCTGGGTTGGGTTTCCCTCCTTCTTGGTATTGTTGGTGAAATGCATGCTGGGATTTCTGGCTCCTGCTGATGCTTCCTCCATGTTGATGGTGCAGTGAGAACATCCTGGTACTTGAGGAGTTGTTGGGTGTCAGACGGGAAGTCACGTGGCTCGTCATCAGCAGCAGAGCGTGAAGATAGTGATGAAGTTCAGAATGTTCTGCATTCCTGTGATGCTTCCAATCAGTAATGATCACAACCCTCAAAGGAATGAAGCCACGCTTCCATAAAACAGCTGAACACACAGTGAGACAGGTCCTGTCTCACCAACTGCAGTCTGGGGGGGTCGATGGTGAAGATTCCGATTGGTCACAGTTGGGTTAGCATCCCAACTTCTAGTTCCTGGATGAAGGAGAGGCAGCCATGACAGAGCATCCTAAACTCTGAAGAGGAGGGAACCTCCTCTTGCCTATGTATCGCCCAAGGAACAGTGCATGCACTGTTCCTTGGGGGGATACATAGGCGGACCCCGGAGACACCTTGGGGGATACCTAGGTGGACACCAGAGACACCTGGGGAGACACCTTGGGGGATACCTAGGCGGACACCAGAGATGCCTGGGGAGACACCTTGGGGGATACCTAGGCGGACACCGGAGACACCTGGGGAGACACCTTGGGGGATACCTAGGCGGACACCGGAGACACCTAGGGAGACACCTTGGGGGATACCTAGGCGGACACCGGAGACACCTGGGGAGACACCTTGGGGGATACCTAGGCGGACATCGGAGACACCTGGGGAGACACCTTGGGGGATACCTAGGCGGACACCGGAGACACATGGGGAGACACAGAGGGAGACACCTTGGGGGGATACATAGGCGGACCCCGGGGACACCTTGGGAGACACCTATGGAGACAACTTGGGGGATACCTAGGCGGACCCCGGAGACACCTGGGGAGACACCTTGGGGGATACCTAGGCGGACACCGGAGACACCTGGGGAGACACCTTGGGGGATACCTAGGCGGACACCGGAGACACCTTGGGAGACACCTTGGAGGATACCTAGGCGGACCCTGGAGACAACTTGGGAGACACCTAGGGAAACACCTTGGGAGACCTCCTCAACACCTCCATCCTCCTCCACCTCAGTGCTGCTTCTGGCACCGTCAACACCCCCATCCTCCCCACCCACCTTCAGACCTCTCTTCGCTGCCATCCCCTGGTTCAAATCCTTCCTCTCTCAAAGTGGGACATCAATAGCAACTGCAAACCTGCCACAAGCCTGTCTCCCTAGGTGTCTCCCAAGGTGAGTTGGGAGGTACCAGGCAGCATTGTTTGGTTTTAACAGGGTGAGCAGATCAAGGCAGCAGCAGATTGTTGGAGACAAGGTCAGTGGGGTGGGGTCATCAGGTGGGTGGAGGTTGATGTTTTATCTGTGATACGCAAATAAAACAAGGGGAGGGAGGATAGATGGACCCACTTTTGTGGAAGGTTTTGTTTTTGAGTGTTGGCCCCAGGGGAGCTTCCAAGTGAGATGGTGAGGTCAGTCACCAGAACGGTTGATGACAGAACCGGCTGGTTCCAGGATCTGTCCACGGTTCTGGGTGGAGAAGTTGAAGCAGTCAAGAGGGTGACCAAACATTTGGTTGGCCAGTGATGGTGGCCACTGATCCGAGATGGAGTAAGAGCCGAGAACCGGGGCCAACAAAGACATTAGCCCGGCGATGTCGTTAGCTAACAGCCAAGAGCTGCTTTCCAGGGAGGGTGGAGAGAGAGATGGAGACGCTCTCCAAGTTGACCTGAAACTGATTAAGGGTCAAACTGGTTGAGCTCAAAAGCCGTTAAACACCGTCCCCAGTCTGGGAAATTCACAACTGTGTCTAGTGATGGGCGGGCGGAGCGTTGGAAACACAGACCACAATGACACCTGGTGGTCTGCAGGAGTCCCAGCAGCCATGCCCTCTGGACACTGAAGACGGGAATTGTTTCAGTAACAATTTGATATGCACTTTATATTCACTTGTTAAAGTTGTGTAATACACGTTTATAGTATTTTATCGGTATGGGATAGCACCAAAACTTCAAACCAGTCACACATCTTCTGGGGGTTGGTTTGCATTCGAAGGTTCGGACGGCATCGGTCACGCGGTAATGGTCGTTTGATACAAGCTCTGACGCACCGTGCCCACCCAGCGCGCTGTACCAGTGTGAACCAAGCATTGATGCATCGGTATCAAACCTTCCATCCTCAACTGTGTCCTTTAAGAATGCTGAAGATATTTGTATTGCGTTCCAGTGCTCCATCAGCCTGAAGCTAGCACTCTAGGCTAACACCAGACCCCCTATGAATTAGCATGATAAAAGATGCGTGGTCAGATTGTTGCCAACACGCCGTCCTGCTCGTCACCACGGAGCAGTGTTGTGTACCTGTGTTGTGCTTCCTGTACAGACCCTGTACTTTCCATCAGGAATGCCCAACTATTCCAATACGGACTGGGATTCTACACCACGTCTTTATTCCTCACACCAGACTATGTAATGTTACCGTCTGCCAAATGTAGCACACACATCATAGAACTAATGTAAAGATAATATATACATAATGTACACATCATAGTACTAATGTAAAGATAGAATATACATAATGTACACATCATAGTACTAATGTAAAGATAATGCACACATCATAGAACTAATGTATAGATGATACACACATCATAGTACAAATGTATAGATATTGTACACATCATAGTACTAATGTATATATAATGTACACATCATAGTACTTATGTATAGATAATGCACACATCACAGTATGAATGTATAGATAATGTACACACCATAGTACTAACGTATAGATAATGTACACATCATAGTACTAATGTATAGGTCATACACACATGAGTCTTGAATCTGAGCAGTAATGTTGAAAATAGAGTAAAAAGTACTCTCATGGAAACACACAGTATATACGAGTGTGTTTTCCTCAATTCTCCCAAATTTACTGATGATAAATACTAGATTGATTCAGTTTCTTTCTCTCATGCTTTTAGCCTCAACCTGTGTCCTCACCTTTCCAACTCATGTAAAGACACCAGCCAGCAGTAGCCTGTAGCCCGTAGCCAGCAACAGAAAGAAACAGTCTTTATTCGTCATGCAACACACCACAACACATGCACATGCTTTGATGGTGGCGGTGAAATGGTTCCTCTGCTTTTAACCATCCTGGCTTGTCCTTCATGTTTTTGGTGGGGGTCCTTACTGACGTGAGGTGGAGGAAACCCCATGTGAGCACGGGGAGAACATGCAAACTCCACACACAAAGGCTCCTGTTTGGGAGATAACCCACCGGAGCATGGTGCCAACAGCGCCCCAGGTGGGAATGGAACCCAGGACCTTCTTGCTGTGAGGCAGCAGTGCAATGCACTGCGCCACTGTGCCACGTGCCCTAGGTTGTAGTCTGTAGCCTGTAACTTGTAGCCTGTAGCTTGTAGCCTGTAGCTTGTAGCCAGTAGCCTGTAGCCCGTAGCTTGTAGCTTGTAGCTTGTAGCCTGTAGCTTGTAGCTTGTAGCCTGTAGCTTGTAGCCTGAAGCCTGTAGCTTGTCGCCTGTAGCTTGTAGCTTGTAGCCTGTAGCTTGTCGCTTGTAGCCTGTAGCTTGTAGCTTGTAGCCTGTAGCTTGTAGCCTGTAACCTGTAACTTGTAGCTTGTAGCCTGTAACCTGTAGCATGTAGCCTGTAGCCTGTAACCTGTAGCATGTAGCCTGTAGCCTGTAACCTGTAACCTGTAGCCTGTAGCCTGTAGCCTGTAACATGTAGCCTGTAACCTGTAGCATGTAGCCTGTAACCTGTAGCTTGTAGCATGTAGCCTGTAACTTGATAGCTTGTAACTTGATAGCTTGTAGCCTGTAACCTGTAACTTGTAGCATGTAGCCTGTAACCTGTAGCTTGTAGCCTGTAGCATGTAGCCTGTAACCTGTTGCCTGTAGCTTGTAACCTGTAGCCTGTAGCTTGTAGCCTGTAGCATGTAACCTGTAACTTGTAGCTTGTAGCATGTAGCCTGTAACCTGTCGCATGTAGCCTGTAACTTGTAGCATGTAGCCTGTAACTTGATAGCTTGTAACTTGAAAGCTTGTAGCCTGTAACCTGTAACTTGTAGCCTGTAGCTTGTAGTCTGTAGCTTGTAGCTTGTAGCTTGTAGCCTGTAGCATGTAGCCTGTGGCATTTAGCCTGTAGCATGTAGCCTGTAGCACCATCTGCTGGGAGCAGGAGGGAAGCTCAGGCCACCAACACAACAAAGTCATGGATCCACTGCTTTCACGGACAAGATGAATTGAGTGTATTTTTATTATTATTATTAAGATTCTTTTTTGTTACATGACTACAACACACACACTACAACACACACTACAACACACACACTACAACACACACACTACAACACACACTACAACACACACACTACAACACACACTACAACACACACACTACAACACACACACACACACTACAACACACACACTACAACACACACACACACACTACAACACACACACACACACTACAACACACACACACACTACAACACACACTACAACACACACTACAACACACACACTACAACACACACACACACACACTACAACACACACACACACACTACAACACACACACTACAACACACACACACATTACAACACACACACTACAACACACACACTACAACACCCACACACACACACTACAACACACACACACACTACAACAGACACACTACTAACACACACATTACAACACACACACTACAACACACACACACACACTACAACACACACACTACAACACACACACACACTACAACACACACACTACAACACACACACATTACAACACACACACTACAACACACACACTACAACACAAACACTACAACACCCACACACACTACAACACCCACGCTTCTTTTTGGGTGGTGCTGGTGAAACGCTTCCTCTGCATTGAACCATCCTGGCTTGTGCTTCCTCTGGGGGGGGCAGCCAGGAGCAGGGGGCAGCGTTGGTCGACGCCCGGGGACCTGGTGATGAGTGTCCATCCGTGGTCACACCATGATGTGTGCATGTTTTGGGTGGAGGTCCTTACTGACGTTAGGTGGAGGAAACCCCACGTGAGCACGGGGAGAACATGCAAACTCCACCCAGAAAGGCTCCTCATCAGGAGATAACCCACCGGAGCACGGTGCCACCAGCACCCCAGGCGGGAATCGAACCCAGTGCAATGCACTGCGCTGCCGTGCCGTATTGGGGGTGGTCCCCGACATGCCGGGGTCCAAGTTTGATCCAGATCGCTCCATTGTGTTGGAATCATTTAGTAAAAACATGCATTTTTTCATCATGGCCGCAGTGCGCGCGCATGTGCTAATGGGGGCTGGCACAAGCCTCATGCTAGCAGCCTGCTTGGCTGGCACACAGGGTTAGCTGTAGCTGTAGCTGTAGTAGTAGCTGTACTTGGACTGAAGGTAAATAGGATACAAGCTGTAAACCGTACCACCAAGTTCCACAGCGACAGGTATTATTTTACCAGAAGACAACTGGATGAAACGAGGAGGAACATATATGATATAGAGAGAAAGACAGGTCCTCTGTATGTGAAGTCAGTTCAAGCACTTATCAAATGTAGTATTCGTGTCAAGGTAGTTTTGTTCATTTACAAAGTGCCATCAAATAATTCTGTTCCCCAAAACAGGTCAGGGTGCAGTGCATAGTGAGCCTAAGCCTAAGCTGGTATCAATAACTAGCAATCACCAGTACCAACTAGTACCAACTAGCAATAACTAGTAATTACTCGTAATAACTAGTATATGTACTATATGTGCTATATTGCTATATTACTATATTTTCCACTAAATAATATAACATTCCCTGTGTTGTGTTGGAGGAACACACTGAACCTTCAGAGTTCAAACTCAGTACTTCCTCACAGTGCTACACTCAGTACTTCCTCACATCACTTCTCACCTTTCAAATCCTCAACATTCTCAATGTTTTCAATATGAACAAAGTCGTTGTTTCCTCCATGAAATATAGAACGCTGTGCTGCCACAAGGAGGCGCCATGCTGCAGTGTGTGTGTGTAGTATTGTACTAAATGATTACTTTCTGCTCATAGAGATTGGACACATCCTTTATTTGTCTTGACAGATCATTGTGAAAACACATGGACGTGTTGAAGGTACTTGAAGGTCGTAGCGTGGCCTTTGAAGGTCGTAGCGTGGCCTTTGAACCTTCAACATAAAATACATGAACATAAGTTCGCTTCAGCTCTCGGGGCCAGGTCTCCTGCCATGACGTGGATGTGAGCAGCCCTGGTGCACACACCCCTGACAGGAGCAGGTCCAGAGCAGGGGATCTCAACGTGTGGTCAGGGGACCTCCGTGGTCCTCCAAGAGGTTCCAGGGGGTCCCAAGCAAAGTGAATAATAGTTCAACTTAATAGTTAAAAGACGTTAGCACCGTTACAGAATATATAATACAGCCTGTTTCACTGTTCTCTCCCTGACTGGAGCAGAGACGCTGAATCACATCGACAAAGAGCAAAGTTGATCAGATCGGCTCCACAAACTGAATCTGATCAAATGGGATCAAATTCCATTTTGTCAGTCTTGGCCGTCTGTGATGTCACTGCTCTCTCCTTGTTCATGTTTTGGCAAAAAAAACAAAAAACTTAAATCTGACTTTTCAAACCGGGATCCAACATAATAGTTGACTATTTGCGGCGGGCAACTGGATTTGGGCCGGCAACCAGACCGTCTGGTTGCCCCGTTGTCACCGCTTTTCATATGTTAAAAACAAAATAAGCCTGTTTACCTCTGTATCTTTAGAAACCTCCATCAAGGAAAACGAGTCCAAATGGGAAATACGTGAGAATATTGAAACATAGATTATAATTATAAAGGATTATTATCACTCAACTAGAAAATAATCTAAATTCAGCAACCATTTTGTCAGTCTTTGCATCAGCAACCACTTGTAACAGTTGGTGTCTGCCCGGATTCAAACCCTCATCCGATCGCTGGGCGGTACGTGTCTGTGATTGGCTGCTTTCTTGACGATGGGAGGTTGCCACAGGTGGTAGCTTCTACTTGCGGAAGTTCCCCATCTGGACACCGCGCCGGCCGGACACGCAGCGGAACGCCGCCGGCTGGATGCTCCAGTACTTAACTGGGTTGGCGAACAGACTGATGCCCGTGTAGAGGTTCTTCTTAGCGCCGGGCCTGCTGGGGCAGAAGTCGTTGATGCCTACACTGCTTATCTTGTTGGCATGAAGGTAGACCACCTTGGAAAACAGAGAAGGTTGAATTTGGTTTGTGTTTAATAACTGTTATTTATTACAATCATATTAAAAATATCAGGTAAGAACCGAGCGATATCCTTATCTCGGGAGTAGTAGGCGCCGTAGCCGTCCGCCATACAGCTAAGCAACCGTTGGGTTCTAAAGGTAGTTTGATCCGAGTAAACGGTGCGAAGCAGACTGAGCCGGCGGGACCCCGCCCACTGCAGCTTTGCTGTTTCTGAGCCTCACCTGGAGGTAGCGCAGGGAGGCCAGTTCTGCAGGAACCTTCTTCAGCTTGTTGTTGTCCAGGTGGATCTCCCTGATGTTGGGAACGCTGGCCAGGCTGCCGTTCTCCACAGATTTGATCTGGTTAAAACTCAGACCCAGTCTGGAAAGTCAGTCAGAGGGAGAACTAGTCACGACACACACGTCTTTCAGTCAGTTTTTAAATATGCTTGATTTCGAGGTTAAAAATGTGCCTGAACCCCTGAAAAATACAGATGTTCTCTGTTAGTATTAATTCATGGAAATTAAGGGAAAAGGACAAAGTAATAAATATGTTGTTGACGATAATGAATCTCCTCTTGCTCAAAATCAGTTCTTGAAAAGGCGACAGGTCACATGTTATTGTGATAAAAAGTTACATTCAAGTTTTGTTTTGCTCATTGAAAGTGTTGGGAAAGTGCTTGAATTTCATTGACCTCTCCCTCTACAAACCCCGGCTCCGTCCCATGCCCTCAAACCTGTTGTAAGGGGTTAGGTTCTCACCGCTGCAGGTTTCTGTATCTAATGAGGTCTTCGACCTCCACTTTGGAGATGTGGTTGTAGTCCAGACTCAGCTCTGTGATGGAGGGTGGCAGGTCTGGGAAACACAAATGACATCTTACGAAGTGAAACATGGATATATACAGCTGCTTCCCTGCTGTTGAAATGAGGACTTCTTTTCGTGTTTTAGTTCTAGAGCAGTGATGAGATGTGAGTGGGAACCTTCTGATGACCTCTGCGTTTCTACCTTTTGGCACAGCGGTCAGTTTGGCCTCTGCCATGCCGATGTAGAGACTGGACACGCCGTCGAACGCTCCCAGCGCGATCCCACTGTTGGTGAGAGGGTTGGCGCTCATCTCTGTTGATAAAAAACAAGTTAGTATTTTTGCATTTCAATACAGGGGAGGGTGTGGTACCAACCTCACTGTACCTTTCCCTGGACACTGTAGAGAACATACTAGTTTAAAATAACTGAATAACGAGGCGTCATCTTCGTCCTGTTGACCTGGTCCATGACGTCACATCTCACCAGGAGCCAGTGTTTGGCTGACTAGAGTGGCTTTTATTCTCAGCCAAATAGAACCAGTTCTGACCCAGGACGTGCAGGTTCCTCAGGCCTTTGAAGGCCTCCTTCTGGACACGGCTGATGTGGTTCTCGTGAAGGCGTAGCTCCAGCACGTTGCGGGGCAGGTTGGCAGGGATCTGTGTCAGCTGATTGTACGACAGGTAGAGCAGTCTGAGGTGGTCCATGTTCTGGAAAGCTTTGGGATGAATCACGGCGATCTTATTGTTGATCAGGAACAGGGCCTGCAAGTAGACAATGGAAGGAGAATAAAGTGCTGACTTCTCCAGATAAGAGAACTGGGGAAAGAGGTTGAGCCCCCCTGGTGGTGTAATCCTGCAAGCACTTGCATAAAGCTTTTTGAGGCCTTTGAAATCGCCCTCCTTGATCTCTGTGATGTCGTTGTTCTGGAGGTCGATCATCACAGTGTCTTCAGGAATCTTCTCGGGAACAGCAATCAGACCTGTGAACACAGACCATCCACACGGCTCTAACAGCGCAACTAGTACCACGACGAAGACACTCCTAGCACATTATCTGTACAACACTCAAATGGTCTCATTCAACTAATGCTTTAAACATGGACTAGACGGACCCTGGTCCGAGCACTGGACCACCCTAGGCCAACACTGGCATCCGGTGGGGCACTTCTCATCATCTTCATCATCAATGTCATCGTCCTCATCGTCGTCATCAGCGTCGCCCATCATGATGTCATAGCTCCTGAGGAACTCCATGACGTTGATCGGCTGGTAGGGTTTAGCGTTGCCAAGTGCCAGTAGGCACAGGAGGAGGAAGAGCCGCATGGTGGCGTCGCTAGGAGACTGGTTGCTGGTGATACGCCACCGGAGAACTGCCGAGGAAGAGAGAGAAGTCAGGTTCCACAACCAACAGGAAGAGGACCAGAGCGTGACATCAACACTCTACACTGTGAACAGAAATGGTACTAAACTCGATTTAACTGGTGTGCTGCTACGGGCTGTTTCAGAGTCAGCACTGTGGACAAAGGAATGCTTCAGGAGAAAATTGATGTCAAAAGCAGAGAATTGGTGAGAAAGATTCTCTACGTTTAACCCAATCCTGTGCTTTTTAATGGAAAACTCAGTTATTTTTTTACCGATCCTTATTTTCTGATCATTGGGAGTCAATCGTAGTGATTGGCATCAGCGCCAATCCAATCCTAGGGAACACCTTCAGCTGATGGCCGCACCTTGGCCATGCTGGCCTCTGTGCACGACAGCCGGCTGACTTTAAAAACCCATGACTGGATTAATTTAAAAACTGTGTTGACTCCCGATGATCTAAAAATAAGGGGGTTGGGTTAAAAGGTTCCTATAATTTTCAAGCTACATTTTGAAAATCCATTTGCAAAGAGTGATGGAATGTGTTTGTCAAGCAGCGCGCACAAAAACTGATCATTGACTGGAAAAGGCATCGGGACGCCAACACTAATGTTTCTGTAGTCTGCACCTTTCCACCACCTCTGGACATTTGCAGAATAAAGAGGGTTGTTTCCGTCACGCCGGCGGTACAGCAGAGCGTGCGGTTGCCTGAGTGGCTCTGATGGATTCCCAGTCCTTCCATTCAACATTCAGTCAGCCCACAACTATGTGTTGCTGGTCCAGCGTCCTGCATCAGCAGCACATACCACAGAGCCTCCACTGTCCTAGAGCTGTAAATACTGCTGCAACACACTATTATAAATCCATCGAATAACACTCATATTAATCTCACACCATGCGATAATCCTCAGACAGTATCAACTATGACTAGTTGAATGAATGTCCTTAATTTGTAGGTAAATATTTATCTATAAAACCTCTAATCCTCTGGGCACAGTGTTAATGCTTTCAGACTATATTTAAAAATGTAAGTATGGTGAAATAAGTATCATACATTATGAGTTACACATTATGTATAATTGACTCCAAGTCTGAGCAGAGTGAGCTGCATTAGAGACCTTACCTTAAGTTGCCTGAAGGGAGCTGGAAATCCTCAAATGTCTTAATCCAAAAGTTAAGTTGGTAACCTAAAATAGCCTTTCCTAATCAAGGCTTAGTTAGTGAACCTAAATTGTCTAGTATGGATTTGAAGGAGCTCCCTGGGACTGCAGCATTCGATCCCTTCATCAGAAAACCACTGGAAAAGATGACGACAACATTTTTTTGGAAGCTGAGAGCTCCCTGAAGCCGGGCGGGGCCTACCTGAACGTCCAGGTGTGTGCCGGTCCTCTGGAAACCCCTCGGCCGGCAGGAGAATCGGCGCTGAGTCCAGTTGGAAGGGTCTGGTTCTTCAGAGCATCAGACCCCAACTGGCTCCATCCGGCCCCCTCGGTGAAACCAGAAACCACTGCTGCTGGCGTGAGGAGCTCCTGCGGTGGCTGGGATCACAGCGTGTGGAGCAGCCTGGGACTAGGGTTGAGGAGGCATTGTTAGCCGTGCTCATGTGCTTCTCATCAGGAGCTTTGAGGAGCTGCCAGAGCTGTTTAGCTGAAGCTCCTGGGTGATGGAGGCTTTATGTAGAACATTCTGGAAGCTCTGCAGCTTTCCTCCCTTGTGCACCTTTGGCCTTGGGCCAGATTAAATATCCTCCGTCGACCTGAATGACTTGTGCTTTCAGAGCTGTTCACTTTTATAAGAAGGTGCAGCCATGAAAGATCCACTTTCCATCACTTTACCTGATTTTCCAAAAAATAATCAATTGAAAGGCTTCAGGAAATAGGGGTGTGGCTAGTAATTGAACATCACGTATTATCATCACCTTGGCAACCGGTGATCAACAAAGCACATTCTCATGATCAACACCAGTGAGTGAGAGGAAACGGATGTCTTGGGGGGGGTCCTCAGTCACTAGGAGCTGAAGGAGTGAAGTAGGTAAGGTGGGGTGAGCATGGCAGCTTGGAGAATCCCACTTAGTAGTACTGAGCTTCACTTATTGAGCTTTAGGTGCTAAAATCAGCTATTTGGCGAAAATATATGATGGTGATTGGAGTCATTGTATCGCTGCAGGAAGTGACCTCAAAAACATCATACGTACATTTCAACCATTCTGAAAATCCCGGAAGGTTCTATTTTCTCCTAAGGTGCGGGGGTCAGTGAGTATTTCTGCAGATTGTACTATCCAGTGAGCGGTCAGGAGGTCAGTTTTCACAAAGTAGGGTGCAGCAGGAGCAACATGCTGGGTCAACACATTTGAACCAGCATTGAAAACATGACACATTGAGTCTTTTATCCAGTAAATCCATTTGTCAGTCATTGTTCAACACAGTCTGGATCAGCAGAGCTTTCAATAAGAACCATGAAGTACAGAGGTCACAGAGTAGAATCTCTTTTTTTATTCAACGTTCCCTCTGAAGCCACGAAGGAGAGGAGAGAGCAGACGTGCACAGTTCCAGCCCAGTGCCACTGCCCCCTTCCAGTAGATGTTTACTGCTTGGATGGGACTGAGGAGTAGCTCCTAGAATGGAAAGGCTCCGCTCCCTCAGGGGGTTAACGTGCATTACACTACATTACACTATTCCATTTTCCACCCGTGGCCGGGCTTTTGTGCTGAGGGCAGCAGGACGGCTGGTGGGGGGAGGCTGGTGGCTTGGCAGGCGGGCTGACCAGAGTGCTTCTGCTGTCAAACCATCTTTACTAATATTTTCCAATCAGATCTGGTCGAGCGTTTATCTCACCATCGCTGCTCAGACGGGAGGCTGTGGAGCACTTCCTGTTGAGGAGCTCTTCAGACGTAAGCTCTATGAAAGGCTGACCGCCAGGTGTGACGGTTGGTGACCTGTGCAGTGGTTTAGTCTCCGCCTTGTCGTGCTGCTTCACTGTTCATCTCCACCCAACATCCTCCGCCTTGGCTTTCACCTGATATGCACGCAGCATGGCGGGGCATTTCTACCACCCATGTATTGACATTTGATTGATATTTATTTAATACTATTAGTTAGAGTTTTGGAAAGTCACCATTTTGACTCCATTTGGAGCTACCGCTGTGTTGTTTGATATAATAAAAGTGGCCAATACTGAATTTCACATGAAACATTGAATATGCAATGATATATATCTGCACTTTGACCAGTAATGTCAGTTCTGAGAGTACAGTGAGAAAGAGTTGTTGCTTTTAACACATAAATGTAGTCTTGTTTCTGGCTCCATGATATTTATAAAAGGAAAGTCAAAAGAACAATTTTCCCACTGTCTCATTACTGTTGTGAGAATTTTGGGACCTAAAAATTGGGCTTTGGGCCAAAATGGTTTGGGAACCCCTGATCTAAACTCCAGGAGTGGAACCAACCACCGCTTGGAGAACTCGCTGCCACTGACTCTACACATAATGAATGGATCTCATGTCCGTTAGTTTCCAGACCTGAGGTTGTGTTGGAAGAGGTTGTTGTCCGAGCAGCTCGTTGTTGTTCCTGCAGCTTCTGCTGTGAGGGAGCAAGTGGAATAAAAAACACCCTCACGGCACATGAGACGCTCCTGACTCAGCCGCGCTCATACTTTCCAAACCATCCGCCGTCTGGTGGGAGCTCCTCAGCCTGCCGTGGGTGGCTGCGGGCTCCGCAAATACTATTTATTTTATTCATTTTCAAGGGGTTTTGTATTGCACTGGTATCGTAACTGATTTTTTATTCATATGGAATCAGGGGAAGTTTTTTTAAAGAGTTTATTAGATTGTAATTGGTGAGAAAAAAAAACACATTTGATCCCATCCTGCAATTATGTGAATGTCCCCAGCACGTAGGACATGAAACTAGCGGCAGTATTACCTGCTCTTACACCGTCTACATGACTGGAATCAATGTGATTAGAAACACAGCGGTCCTTGATTCTGACTCAGGAAGTGACATCATGTCCATAGTGGCAAAATGATAAAGCGTCACAGCGAGATGGGGATTTTTAGGGGGAAACACCTGAACCTTATTTATCGATCAGCGAATGGGTCCAAAGCATCAGGGCTGAAGGTGACCTCGCCCCTCGACGGCAACGCTTCTCTCCTTACTTGATCAATTCAAACGATTGGACTCCCAATGATCAATAAATATGTTTTAGGTATAAAAAACAAAAAAAAAGTTTTCCTTTCAATCTGTCCTTGATGGTTTTTGAGACGAGATTCACTTGGTGTCGGATCTGATATGATTGGGCTGAAATACCTTAATTTCATACAAGTTTGATGATTAAATTCCCAATTAGTGACTATATGACTGTCTGACTCTTTATGACTGTATGACTCTTAGTGACTATGACTCTTTATGACTGTATGACTCTTAGTGACTGTCTGACTCTTAGTGACTGTATGACTCTTTATGACTGTATGACTCTTAGTGACTGTATGTCTCTTAGTGACTGTCTGACTCTTAGCGACTGACTCTTTATGACTGTCTGACTCTTAGTGACTGTATGACTCTTTATGACTGTATGGCTCTTAGTGACTGTCTGACTCTTAGTGACTGTCTGACTCTTAGTGACTGTATGACTCTTTATGACTGTATGACTCTTAGTGACTGTATGTCTCTTAGTGACTGTCTGACTCTTAGCGACTGACTCTTTATGACTGTCTGACTCTTAGTGACTGTATGTTTCTTAGTGACTGTCTGACTCTTTATGACTCTTTATGACTGACTCTTAGTGACTATGACTATGACTGTCTGACTCTTTATGACTATGACTCTTTATGACTGTATGCCTCTTAGTGACTGTATGTCCCTTAGTGACTGTCTGACTCTTTATGACTGTATGACTCTTAGTGACTGTGACTCTTAGTGACTGTATGACTCTTTATGACTGTCTGACTCTTAGTGACTGTATGACTCTTAGTGACTGTATGTCTCTTAGTGACAGGCTCTTTATGACTGTCTGACTCTTAGTGACTGTCTGACTCTTAGTGACTGACTCTTTGACTGTCTGACTCTTAGTGACTGTATGACTCTGACTCTTAGTGACGATGTCTCTTAGTGACTGTCTGACTCTTAGTGACTGACTGACTCTTAGTGACTGACTCTTTATGACTGTCTGACTCTTAGTGACTGTCTGACTCGTTATGACTGTATGACTCTTAGTGACTATGACTCTTTATGACTGTATGACTCTTTATGACTGTATGACTCTTAGTGACTGTCTGACTCTTAGTGACTGTCTGACTCTTTATGACTATGACTTTTAGTGACTATGACTTTTAGTGACTGTCTGACTCTTAGTGACTGTATGACTCTTAGTGACTATGTCTCTTAGTGACTGACTCTTTATGACTGTCTGACTCTTAGTGACTGTCTGACTCTTAGTGACTGTCTGACTCTTAGTGACTGACTCTTTATGACTGTCTGACTCTTAGTGACTGACTCTTTATGACTGTATGACTTTTAGTGACTGTCTGACTCTTAGTGACTGTATGACTCTTAGTGACTGTATGTCTCTTAGTGACTGACTCTTTATGACTGTCTGACTCTTAGTGACTGTCTGACTGTTAGTGACTGTCTGACTCTTAGTGACTGTCTGACTCTTAGTGACTGTATGACTCTTAGTGACTGACTCTTCCTGACTGTATGTCTCTTAGTGACTGTCTGACTCTTAGCGACTGACTCTTTATGACTCCTAGTCACTGTATGACTCTTAGTGACTGTAGGACTCTGACTCTTAGTGACGATGTCTCTTAGTGACTGACTCTTTGTGACTGTCTGACTCTTTATGACTGTATGTCTCTTAGTGACTGACTCTTTATGGCTGTATGACTCTGAGTGACTGACTCTTTATGGCTCTTAGTGACTGTCTGACTCTAAGTGACTGTCTGACTCTTTATGACTGTATGACTCTTAGTGACGATGTCTCTTAGTGACTGTCTGTCTCTTAGTGACTGACTCTTTATGGCTAACTGACTCTGATTGACTGTATGACTCTTAGTGACTGACTGAGTGACTGTCTGACTCTTTATGACTGTATGACTCTTAGTGACTTATGTCTCTGAGTGACTGACTGACTGTATGACTGATTAATCAGCCTGGATGGTATGTGGAGGACTGTGCACCTGGACATGGGATGTTTAAGGAGAATGTTGTGGATGTTTCCAGCAGTAAAAGTCTTGTTGGACGGTTGGTTTATTTCAACAGATCTACATTCACCTCCTGACCTGAGTCACATCTTACCAACAAAAACAACTTCTCTCTCTGAGGGACAGTAGATGGATGGATACATTTACATGTAGTCATTGATCAGACGCTTTTGTACAATTATTCAAACACTGACGGACGCAGCCATCAGGAGCAATTAGGGGTTAAGTGTCTTGCTCAAGGAGCCTGGGATCGAGCCAGCAACCTTTAGATTACTAGACGACCAGCTCTACCTCCTGAGCTACCATCCCCTTTAATAGATAGATGAATGATAGATGGATAACAACATGTAACATGTCACTGAGAAGAAACCACTTAATCTTCCTCATTCTTTCAATTGTCTGGCTTCTTATGAGAGGTGATTTTCTGACTTTGTTTTGCGGGGATTCCAACATTCAGTCCACGGCTGTGGACAGTGCGGTCACTTGGTCTTCTGCGGTTGGAAGACCACACTGGAGGCCGAGCGCACGCAGGAGAAGGCCGTCGGGTGGATCTTCTCCGGGTCCAGGAAGTTGTTTTCCAGCCTCAGCGCCACCAGGCTGGAGTCTCTGTCTCCACGCTGGTCGCAGATGCTCTGGTCTGGGATGTTTCTGGAAGACGACCGACAGGAAGTTCAGTAATAGGCCATTTTGAAACGCTGATTCCAGGGACTACACTCAGGCCCGAATGAGTGTGTGCAGTCTAACGCTAATGCACGGCTCTACAAAAGAAAGCTTCCCACGGAGGTAAAACAACAACCGACTCCACCGGGGGCAGTAGAGGACACATCTGGATACCAACGCTCCGTCCCATCCAGCTGCATGACGAGTGGACGCTTCTGTTTGAATGTAAAGGATTCCATAAACAGATGGAGACGTCAGGGACATTGGATGTGCGGAGGCAGCCACGCCCAAAACCCTCCATGTTTTCACACTTCCATGAGATTTGTTTCGTTCGTTGGGTTCCACCTGCCCAGTCATGGAGGTATGCTGAGGGAGTGTACATACCGAAAGATAAGTCTGAGAACATCGACCAGTTTCGTGTCATCTCCTTGCTCAGTGTGGACAGCAAAATCTTCTTCAGCATCGTAGCCAAGAGACTCTCCAACTTCCTGTTGAGCAACAGGTAAATCAACACGTCAGTGCAGAAGGGAGGAATACCAGGAGTTCCTGGCTGCCTGGAACACACATGCGTGGTAACCCAGCTCATCAGGGAGGCAAGAGAAGGCGGGGGGGACCTGGCTGTGCCTATGGCTCAATACCCCACAAGCTGGTGGAGGTCGCACTGGAGAAACACCATGTTACCCAGAAGGTGAAACACCTCATCCTGGACTACTACAGCAGGTTCAGTTTGAGTCTCCTCTGGCCATATGACATCTGACTGGCACCAGCTGGAAGTGGGCATAATCACTGGAGGCACAATCTCAGTGACCCTCTTCGCACTGGCAATGAACATGCTGGTCAAGGCAGCGGAACCAGAATGCAGAGGACCCCTCAGCAAGTCTGGAGTAAGGCAACCTCCCATCAGAGCCTTCATGGATGACCTCACAGTGACAACAACAGCTGTACCAGGAGCCAGGTGGATCCTCCAGGGGTTGGAGCGCATCATGGCGTGGGTACGTATGAGCTTCAAACCTGCAAAGTCAAGGTCCTTGGTTCTAAAGAAGGGGAAGGTCATAGACAAATTCCGTTTCAGGCTGGGAGTACATCAGATTCCATCAGTCACTGAGAAGCGGGTGAAGAGCCTTGGAAAGGTCTTCAACTGTAGCCTGAACGACAGAGATTCCATCAAGGCAACCAGTGCTGACCTGGAGGGCTGGTTAAGAACAGTGGACAAGTCTGGACTCCCTGGAAGATTCAAGGCCTGGGTTTACCAGCATGGAATACTCCCAAGAATCCTCTGGCCTCTGCTCATCTACGAGGTCCCCATGACTGTGGTGGAAGGCTTTGAGCAAAAGGTGAGCAGTTATCTCCGTAGATGGCTGGGATTGCCACGCAACCTGAGCAACATTGGGCTGTATGAGAACACCAAGGACGCACGCGCCCTTGTGGATTAATGGGATTTCTGTCGATAGGGTGAGCAGCTTCAGATATCTGGGAGTCCACATCACAGAGGACTTAACATGGACTGTTCACACAGACACTCTGGTGAGAAAGGCGAGGCAGCGTCTCTACCACCTCAGGCAGCTGAGGAAATTCCGGGTCTCGGTGAGGATCCTCAAGTCCTTCTACTCTGGAGCAGTGGAGAGCATCCTGACAGGCAACATCACTGCCTGGTTTGGGAACTGTACTGCCCAGGACAGGCGGGCCCTGCAGAGGGTGGTGCGTTCAGCTGAACATACCACTGGAACTACCCTCCCCCCCTTGCAGGAGTTATACACCAGGAGGTGTAGTAGCAGAGCCCGTAGGATCATGAAGGATCCTCATCACCCCAACAACGGACTGTTTCAGCTGCTCCGTCAGGCAAGCGCCTCCGCAGTCACACAGCGAGAACAGAGAGACTGAGACGGAGTTTCTTCCCTCAAGCCATCAGAACTGTCAATGCTGACCTCACCAGGGGTCCTAACTGAGCCATGCACTAGGCTCCACTACCTACTGTACTGTATGTTGCATACTGTACCGCATACTGTATCACTGTTCAGGGTTGTTCGTGATGCCGTATTGCTGCGCCGTACTGTTGTATACTGTGCTGTATTATCCCAAACACTACTCACTCTATTCACATTCACATGCCACTTTAATTCACATGCCACTTTAAATGCACATATCTGTATATACATAGGCATATTCCTTCTACCTATTCCATTTTATTTCAATTTATTTTTTATTGTATTTTATTCTATATATTTTTTATCTTATTCTATAAGTATTCCACTTACTGTATTACGTTTTAGGAGTCAGTTAGTCGGTCTATTAGAAAGGAATTTTCTACTTTTTATTTTATTTTATTTTTGTACTTTTTCCTAGGACTTATTGTGTGCTATCACCGGGTGCGTTGCATTACATTTCACTGCATATATGTATGGAAGTATGTATATGTATGTGACAAATAAAAATCTTGAATCTTGAATCTTGAATAAGCTCAGGCTCCCCTTCAGCTCAGTCAGGGAGGAGTTCATTGTGGCACGGGCACGGGAACACCTGCAGTACTCTCGATCCAGAGATGCCAAAGTGTCTGGAGCAGGGATTGTTGTGAGGACAGGGAGGAAGTGGTGGGCAGCCGATGCAGTACAGCAAGCAGAAACACGACTGAAGCACAAGGCTATCCTAGGAACAGTGGCGCAAGGCAGAGCTGGACTTAGGAGCCTTACAGCAACCCGATATGACTGTGCCAGCCGAAGGGAGAGGCAGAGGTTGGTGCAGGAGGAGGTGCGAACTTCAGTCGAGGAAGAGCGAACCAGCAGAGCAGTGGCCATGCGGCAGCAAGGCACCTGGATGAAGTGGGAGCAGGCGATGGAGCGGAGTGTCACCTGGAAGGATATCTAGCAGTGGAACCCCCAGAGGATCAAGTTGTTGATCCAGGGGGACTATGATGGACTATGACCTCCCAAGCCCTTCCAACCTGTGCATATGGGGCAAAATAGAAACACCTGTATGTCCCCTATGTCCCCAAAACAGGGACACTGGAACACATCGTGAGCAGCTGCTCCAAAGCGCTAGGTGAGGGTCGGTATCGATGGAGGCACGACCAGGTCCTCAAATCCATCGCTGAAGAAATCAGCAAGGGGATCAAGGGCAGCCGATACACCCAAGCCAGAGCCAAGGCCATCCACTTTGTCAAGGAAGGACAAAGGCCTGAAAAGACACCAAAGAACTGCTCTGCTGGTTTGCTCTCCACGGCCCGAGATTGGGCGATGACAGTTGACCTGGAGAGGCAGCTAAAATTTCCACCACACATCATCTTGGTCTCAGAGGCCACAACTTTTCTTGCTGGAGCTGACGGTTCCCTGGGAGGAGAGGATGGAGGAGGCTCAAGAAAGAAAGAGGGAGAAGTACCAGGAGCTGGTGGAGGACTGTCGGAGGAACGGCTGGAAGACCAGGTGCATGCCAGTGAAGGTGGGCAGTCGGGGATTCGCGAGCCACTCCCTGAGCAAAGCCTACGGCACACTAGGCATAACAGGTGCCAACCGGAGAAAGGCCATAGGCAGCAACGTGGAGGCAGCAGAAAAAGCCTCCAGATGGCTCTGGTTGAAAAGGGGAGAGCAGTGGGTGCAGTGGGTGTAGCATGCCACTACACAGGCCGGGATTTGATCACCCCGGTCGGGTCGCCTGGAGGAGGGTGTCTGTTGTAAGACCCGAAACACCCAGTGAATCCAGGATACAACACTGAGGATGTGTCCAAGTTTTGTGCATCAGTAGGTGTATTGTTAACACCTTGATTAGCAGAACATCTGAATATTAATAATATTAATAATAATAGAAAACTAATAATAATAGTAGTTATAACAATATTAATATTAGTAATAATAGTAACAGAAAAAAAGAATAGTAGTAATAATAATAAATATAATTGTAATAACAAGAATAATATTAATAATAATACTAATAATGATCGTGATTATAATAATAATAATAATAATAATAATAATAATAATAATAATAGCTGTAATTATAATAGTCATATCTTATTATTAATTATAATAATTTTTATAATAATAATAACAATTGTAATAACATCAAGAGGAGTCACCCAGGCTTGAACGACTGTTTCTACTTCAGTCCTGCGTCATGCTCACTGTCTGCAGCTGAGGCCTTGTTACCATGGAAACACCTTTCAACATGCAGACAGAAAGAAACATGGAGTCCTACCTGTATTGTGTGTATTTGGCTGTGGTAGTAGCTGTACTGTGTGTATTTGGGTGTGGTAGTATCTGTACTCTGTGTATTTGGGTGGGATAGTAGTTGTACTGTGTGTATTTTGCTGTGGTAGTAACTGTACTGTGTGTATTTGGGTGTGGTAGTACCTGGACTGTGTGTATTTGGGTGTGGTAGTAGTTGTACTGTGTGTAGTTGACTGTTTATGAAGTGACAGTGGCAGTGTTGTGTTTCTGGTTGACATGACAACTCTATCATGGTCCACAGTTAAAATGGCCGCTTGTCTCAACCTGATGTTGTTGTTGTTGAGGCGCAGGAAGTGCAGGCTGCTCATCTGGGTGATGCCGGACGGCACCGTGATCAGCTGGTTGTGGTCCAGACAAAGCTCCACCAGGGAACCGTACGAGCCCAAGAAGGACTCCGGTTCGATGCCCTCCCCGTCCAGCTGGTTGTACGACAGGTAGAGGTACTGCAGCCCCGGGTCCATGTGGGCGAAGACGTACCCTGCGGACCAGGACCAGGTCCTCAGCAACAGCTAGTAAATCCTGGACTACAACTGGTTACTGTCCTCATCAACAGCTAGTAAATCCTGGCCTACAACTGGTTACTGTCCTCATCAACAGCTAGCAAATGCTGGACAACAACTGGTTACTGTCCTCATCAACAGCTAGTAAATGCTGGACTACAACTGGTTACTGTCCTCATCAACAGCTAGTAAATGCTGGACTACAACTGGTTACTGTCCTCATCAACAGCTAGCAAATGCTGGACAACAACTGGTTACTGTCCTCATCAACAGCTAGCAAATGCTGGACTACAACTGGTTACGGTCCTCATCAACAGCTAGCAAATGCTGGACTACAACTGGTTACTGTCCTTATCAACAGCTAGCAAATGCTGGACTACAACTGGTTACTGTCCTCATCAACAGCTAGTAAATCCCGGACTACAACTGGTTACTGTCCTTATCAACAGCTAGCAAATGCTGGACTACAACTGGGCAAATGTGGCACGGTGGCGCAGTGCATTGCACTGCTGCCTCACAGCAAGAAGGTCCTGGGTTCGATTACCGCCTGGGGCGCTGTTGGCCTACAAATCCTGGCCTACAACTGGTTACTGTCCTCATCAACAGCTAGTAAATGCTGGACTATAACTGGTTACTGTCCTCATCAACAGCTAGTAAATGCTGGACTAGAACTGGTTACTGTCATCATCAACAGCTAGTAACTGCTGGACTATAACTGGTTACTGTCCTCATCAACAGCTAGTAAATGCTGGACTAGAACTGGTTACTGTCTTCATCAACAGCTAGTAAATCCTGGCCTACAACTGGTTAACTGTCATCATCAACAGCTAGTAAATCCTGGACTACAACTGGTTACTGTCCTCATCAACAGCTAGTAAATTCTGGACAACAACTGGTTAACTGTCCTCATCAGTAGCTAGTAAATCCTGGACTAGAACTGCTTACTGTCCTCATCAACAGCTAGTAAATGCTGGACTAGAACTGGTTACTGTCCTCATCAACAGCTAGTAAATGCTGGACTAGAACTGGTTACTGTCCTCATCAACAGCTAGTAAATGCTGGACTACAACTGGTTACTGTCCTCATCAACAGCTAGCAAATGCTGGACTACAACTGGTTACGGTCCTCATCAACAGCTAGCAAATGCTGGACTACAACTGGTTACTGTCCTTATCAACAGCTAGCAAATGCTGGACTACAACTGGTTACTGTCCTCATCAACAGCTAGTAAATGCTGGACTACAACTGGTTACTGTCCTCAGCAACAGCTAGTAAATCCCGGACTACAACTGGTTACTGTCCTCAGCAACAGCTAGTAAATCCTTGACTACAACTGGTTACTGTCCTTATCAACAGCTAGCAAATGCTGGACTACAACTGGTTACTGTCCTCAGCAACAGCTAGTAAAATCCTGGACTACAACTGGTTACTGTCCTCATCAGTAGCTAGTGCCTCCTGTCTGTCAATCATTAAGCCCCTCCCACCACATGGCATTAACCCCTTCCTACCTGGCACTCTTTCGATGTGGTTCCCCACCAGGACCAGGTGAAGCAAGGATCTCGGCAGGTAGGAGGGAACAAGGTGGAGGTCATTATGGGATAGATCGATGGACTCCAAGTTCCTGAGGTGGAGGAACAAGAAGCAGTATCATTCATACCCAGATGTCTACTTTTATATACAGGTACTCTTTACTTAACGACTTGAGTTCCGTTTCTAGGACCAGGTTGATCAGCGATGACCTGTGTTATTTGACGGAAGGGGGCGTGGTTATTGCGAATACTAGTGTAGTGAATACTGACAAAGTGAGGCAACGAGGCTGAGGACGCTGATGAGCAATGAGATGCTTGGCGCTGAGACGCCGCCGTGTTGTACGCACAGACAACACAGGCTGGTCATAGAGCTGCTCTGACGTCTGCACCGTGGTTAAACAGGTCGGTCGTTAGGGGAGGAGTACCTGTTCTCAAATCCCATGTTAGAGGGGTGATGGAGGGGGTTGGAGGTGGGTGGACGAGTGATGGGGGGGGGGTGGAGGATGGATGGAAGGTGCTGGGGGAGGGATGGAAGGGTGAAGGAGGAGGGTGGAGGAGGGACCTGTGGTGGATCCAGGCCAGGGGGGCGATGCGGGCCTCGTCCAGCTTGTTGTGTCTCAGCGACACCACGTTAAGGCTGGTGGTCTGGTTGAAAACACCACCAGAGATCTCCTCCACCAGGTTGTTCTCCAGGTGGAGCTCCTGCAAAACAGGGAAGGTTTGATGATCTACCTATGTGCTAATGTCTGAGTACCTGTTTGTGTGCTACTGTCTGCGTGCTTCTATTTGTAGCATGCAGACAGGTAGTCTGCATGCTGAGCAGCTGCATCACCAGAACCAAGAGAAGCAAGTAGGATGTATGCGTCGGTTCCAGTAGGATATGTGCGCCGATGCCAGTAGGGAGTGTTCCCCGGTACCAATAGGGTGTGCTGGTACCAGTACGATGTTTGCGCTGGTACCAGAAGGGTATATGCGCTGGAACTAGTAGGGTGTGTACTCCAGTACCAGTAGCATGTGTGCCCTGGTACCAGTAAAATGTGTGCCCTGGTAGCAGTAGGATGTGTGCGCCAGTACCAGTAGGATGTGTGCGCGAGTACCAGTAGTATGTGTGCGCCGGTACCAGTAGGGTGTGTGCGCCGGTACCAGTAGGGTGTGTGCGCCGGTACCAGTAGGGTGTGTGCGCCGGTACCAGTAGGGTGTTCGCGCCGGTACCAGTAGGGTGTTTGTGCTGGTACCAGTAGGGTATGTGCACTGGTACCAGTAGGATGTTTGTGGCGGTACAGTAGGGTATTTGCGCTGGTACCATTTAGGTTGTGTGCACTGGTACCAGTAGGGTGTGTGTTCCGGTACCAGTAGGATGTGTGCGCCAGTACCAGTAGGAAGTTTGCACGAGTACCAGTAGGGTATGTGTGCGCCGGTACCAGAAGGATGTTTGTGCCAGTTCCAGTAGGGTATGTGCACTGGTATCCTTTAGGTTGTGTGCGCTGGTACCAGTAGGGTGTGTGTTCTGGTACCAGTAGGATGTGTGCGCCAGTACCAGTAGGATGTTTGCACGAGTATCAGTAGGGTATCTGTGCTGGTACCAGTAGGGTATGAGCACCAGTACCAGAAGGGTATGTGCGCCGGTACCAGTAGGGTGTGTGCAACGGTACCAGAAGGATGTTTGTGCCAGTTCCAGTAGGGTATGTGCACTGGTACCAGTAGGATGTTTGTGCCGGAACAGTAGGGTATTTGTGCTAGTACCCTTTAGGTTGTGTGCGCAGGTACCAGTAGGGTGTGTGTTCCGGTACCAGTAGAGCGTGTGCGCTGGTACCATTAGGGTGTGTGCACTGGTACCAGTAGGGTGTGTGCGCCGGTACCAGTAGGGTGTGTGCGCCGTTAGCAGTAGGGTGTGTCCACCAATACCAGTAGGGTGTGTGCGATGGCACCAGAAGGATGTTTGTGCCAGTTCCAGTAGGGTATGTGCACTAGTACCAGTAGGATGTTTGTGCTGGTACAGTAGGGTATTTGCGCTGGTACCAGTAGGATGTGTGGGCCAGTACCAGTAGGATGTTTGTACGAGTACCAGTAGGGTGTGTGCGCCGGTACCAGTAGGGTGTGTGCGCCGGTACCAGTAGGGTGTTTGTGCCAGTTCCAGTAGGGTATGTGAACTGGTACCAGTAGGATGTTTGTGCCGGTACAGTAGGGTATTTGCGCTGGTACCCTTTAGGTTGTGTGGTCCGGTACCATTAGGGTGTGTGTGCCGGTACCAGTAGGGTGCTGGGAAGGCCTTGGGGTATGGTGCGGAAGTAGTTGCGACCCAGTCGCAGGTAGGACAGCTGGCTGAGGGAGGAGAATGCCTGAGGAGCCACGTTGAGTTCACTGAGCAGGTTGTCCTCCAGCTCCAGGATCATAAGGCTGCTCAGATCTACACACAATATGAGGATATGCAGTTTATTGTATATGGATATATATACATGAGGATATACAGTATATATGAATATATACATGAGGATATACATTATATATGGATGTATATGTGTGGATATACATTATATATGGATGTGTGGATATGTATACGTATGGGTATTTATGTGTGAATACGTATTTGTGTGTATATGTATACGTGTGGATATGAATGTGTGGATATGTGTACATGTGTAACGTGTAGTACTACACAGTACCATGTAGTACTACATAGTTCTAGTAGTAGTACAACTACCTTGAAAGGTGCTGGCCTGGATCCCTCGCAGTTTGTTGTCGTTGACCTTCAGCTCCTGCAGCGTCGGGGGAAGACGACGTGGAACCTGCTCCAGAAGGTTCCCGTCCAGGTACAGACGCTTCAGGGAGCTCAGGCCCTGTAGACACAGTACACATTGGTACTAGTACTAGTACATGGAACCTGCTCCAGAAGGTTCCCGTCTAGGTACAGACGCTTCAGGAAACTCAGGCCCTGTAGACACAGTACAGACTGGCACTAGTACTAGTGAAACTATATCAACCAAAATGATCAATAAAGAGGAAAATTATTAAATACTCAGAACACCGCCTAACACCACCTATCCACACATAACACCACCTTTCCCCATATAACCCTACATAACCCCACCTAACATTACCTATCCCCACATAACCCCATCAAATCCTGCTTAACACCACCTAACACCACCTTTCCCCACATAACCCCAAATAACACCACATAACACTACGTAAACACCACACAACACCATCTAACCCCATCTAACACCTCATACGCCCACCTAACACCACATAACCCCACCTAACACCACTTAACCCCACATAACACCACCGGCTCCGCCCACAGAACAGATGTTTTTTTCATGGTTTCCAAATGGAGCCCTGGTCCCTGAAGGATATGGACCCATTCAGAACCACAAGATCAGAATCAGACTGAAGTGACATAGTTTCTGATCTGCACCAACAACATGATGTGAACTTGAGAACAAATTACAACTATGAGAGGGTGGAGGTCTAATCCCAACTGGTTCTACATCCATCATCAATGTGGGCGGAGCCTTCAAGTATCAGGAAGCATGAAGGACCAGTTAAGGAGAGAGAGAGAGAAAGAGAGGGACAGGTCTCGGTGGGGTGGAGGCGTGTCTGGGTGGGGTGGAGGCTGGTCTGGGTGGGGTGGAGGCTGGTCTGGTTATGGTGGAGGCGGTTCTCACCTGGAAGGCTTTTTCTGTGATGGAGTTGAAGGAGAGCTGGTTCTTACGCAGGTTGATCCACTCCAGGTTGGGGAGGCCGTTGAAGGCTCCGTCTGGGATGCTGCTGATGCTGTTTCCTGCACAGAGCAGCAAAATTAGTGACCGGCTGGCTAGTGACCAACTAGTGACCGGCTGGCTAGTGACCAACTAGTGACCGGCTGGCTAGTGACCAACTAGTGACCGGCTGGCTAGTGACCAACTAGTGACCAGCTGGCTAGTGACTGGCTGGCTAGTGACCAACTAGTGACCGGCTGGCTAGTGACCAACTAGTGACCAGCTGGCTAGTGACTGGCTGGCTAGTGACCAACTCGTGACCAGCTGGCTAGTGACTGGCTGGCTAGTGACCAACTAGTGACCGGCTGGCTAGTGACCGGCTGGCTTGTGACCAACTAGTGACAGCTAGTGGTCGGCTGGCTAGTGACCAACTAGTGACCGGCTGGCTTGAGACCAACCAGTGACCGGCTGGGTTCTGACCAACTAGTGACGGCTAGTGACCGGCTGGCTAGTGACCGGCTGACTTGTGACCAACTAGTGACGGCTAGTGACCAACTAGTGACCAGCTGGCTAGTGACCAACTAGTGACCGGCTGGCTTGAGACCAACTAGTGACCGGCTAGGTTGTGACCAACTAGTGACCGGCTGGCTAGTGACCAACTAGTGACCGGTGGGCTAGTGACCAACTCGTGACCAGCTGGCTAGTGACTGGCTGGCTAGTGACCAACTAGTGACCGGCTGGCTAGTGACCAACTAGTGACCGGCTGGCTTGAGACCAACCAGTGACCGGCTAGGTTGTGACCAACTAGTGACGGCTAGTGACCGGCTGGCTAGTGACCAACTAGTGACCAACTGGCTAGTGACCAACTAGTGACCGGCTGGCTAGTGAACGGCTGGCTAGTGACCAACTTGTGACCGGCTGGCTAGTGACCAACTAGTGACAGCTAGTGACCGGCTGGCAAGTGACCAACTAGTGACCGGCTAGTGACCGGCTGGCTTGTGACCAACTAGTGACCGGCTGGCTAGTGACCAACTGGTGACCGGCTGGCTAGTGACCAACTAGTGACCGGCTGGGTTGTAACCGACTAGTGACGGCTAGTGACCGGCTGGCTAGTGACCAACTAGTGACCGGCTGGCTAGTGACCAACTAGTGACCAGCTAGTGACCGGCTGGCTAGTGACCAACTAGTGACCGCCTGGCTAGTGACCAACTAGTGACGGCTAGTGACCAACTAGTGACCAGCTGGCTAGTGACCGGCTGGCTAGTGACCAACTAGTGACCGGCTGGCTAGTGACTAACTAGTGACAGCTAGTGACCAACTAGTGACCGGCTGGCTAGTGACTAACTAGTGACAGCTAGTGACCAACAAGTGACCGGCTGGCTATTGACCAACTAGTGACCGGTGGGCTAGTGACCAACTCGTGACCGGCTGGCTAGTGACCAACTAGTGACGGCTAGTGACCAACTACTGACCGGCTGGCTATTGACCAACTAGTGACCGGTGGGCTAGTGACCAACTCGTGACCGGCTGGCTAGTGACTGGCTGGCTAGTGACCAACTAGTGACGGCTGGCTAGTGACCAACTAGTGACAGCTAGTGGTCGGCTGGCTAGTGACCAATTAGTGACCGGCTGGCTTGAGACCAACCAGTGACCGGCTGGGTTGTGACCAACTAGTGACGGCTAGTGACCGGCTGGCTTGTGACCAACTAGTGACGGCTGGTGACCAACTAGTGACCAGCTGGCTAGTGACCAACTAGTGACCGGCTGGCTTGAGACCAACTAGTGACCGGCTAGGTTGTGACCAACTAGTGACGGCTAGTGACCGGCTGGCTAGTGACCAACTAGTGACGGCTAGTGACCAACTAGTGATCGGCTGGCTAGTGACTAACTAGTGACCGGCTGGCTTGAGACCAACTAGTGACCGGCTGGCTTGAGACCAACTAGTGACGGCTAGTGGCCAGCTGGCTAGTGACCAACTAGTGACCGGCTGGCTTGAGACCAACTAGTGACCGGCTGGCTAGTGACCAACTAGTAACCGGCTGGCTTGTGACCAACTAGTGACTGGCTGGCTAGTGACAGCTAGGACCGGTTGGCTTGTGACCAACTAGTGACCGGCTGGGTTGTGACCAACTAGTGATGGTTAGTGACCGGCTGGCTAGTGACCAACTAGTGACCGGCTGGCTAGTGACCAACTAGTGACCGGCTGGGTTGTGACCAACTAGTGACGGCTAGTGACCGGCTGACTACTGACCAACTAGTCACCGGCTGGCTAGTGACCAACTAGTGATGGCTAGTGACCGGCTGGCTAGTTACCAACTAGTGATGGCTAGGGACCGGCTAGTGACTGGCTGGCTAGTGACCAACTAGTGACCGGCTGGCTAGTGACCAACTAGTGACCGGCTGGCTTGTGACCAACTAGTGACGGCTAGTGACCGGCTGACTTGTGACCAACTAGTGATGGCTAGTGACCGGCTGACTTGTGACCAACTAGTGATGGCTAGTGACCGGCTGACTTGTGACCAACTAGTGACCGGCTGGCTTGTGACCAACTAGTGACCGGCTGGCTTGTGACCAACTAGTGACGGCTAGTGACCGGCTGACTTGTGACCAACTAGTGATGGCTAGTGACCGGCTGGCTAGTGACCAGCTAGTGACCGGATAGTGACATAGTGACTAAACTGACTTAACACTGAATACGACAAAGGTATCATTTCTATGAAGTTTGGGAAACCAACCAAGTCATAAGCTCCGCCCTCTAGGGTGTAGACGTTATTGTTTGTAGCAGTTTCCAGATACTCAAACCAGATGTGGGACATATGATATCTATCCCATAATATGGCACCTATATGTTTCAGGGGCGTGGCAGAGACAGGTCCACTTCCTGCTGGATGGAAACCACTGTTACTATCAATACATCTGTATTTATATGAATCAACTGACAGTACGACTTACCCTCCAGGTTCAGGGACAGCAGCCCAGGGAGGGTCAGGACGGGGAAGTTGCTCAGTTTGGTGTTTTCACACGTTAGCGTGACGTCTGTGATGTCACATCCTGCCGGAAGCAGCCGCAGGGCGCGGGGGAGGTCTGCATCTTCATCCGCAAACACATCCCCTCTCAGCCACGCCTCCTCTGGCCCCGCCTCTTCTTCCTCCTCTGGCCATGCCTCCTCTTCCTCCTCTGGCCCCGCCTCCTCTTCCTCCTCTGGCCCCGCCTCCTCTTCCTCCCCTGGCCATGCCTCCTCTTCCTCCCCTGGCCACGCCTCCTCCTCCAGAGTTCTCAGCTCCTCTTTTAGCTTCTCCTCCTGCCTCCTCTCTTTCTCCTTGATCTCTCTCCCCACTCGCTCCTCCATCCTCCTCTCCTCTCTCTCTCTCCCTCTCCACTCCTCCTCTTCCTCCCTCCTCCTCTGTCTCTCCACCTTCTCCTTCCTCTCCTTCCTCCTTTTCCTCTTCTCCTCTTCCCTCTTCCTCAGCCGCTCCTCCTCTTCCCTTTCTGGGGTCACCAGGTCACCAGGATCGTTGGAAACTGGGGAGTGGGCAGAGAGGTCAGAGTCTGGGTGGAGGTGAAGGAGGAAGAGAGAGAAGAGTGGTGGAGAGAACAGAGAGAATGATGGAGAGGAAAGAGAGGAAGAGAGGGTGTAGAGGAAGGAAAGGATGAGAGGAAGAGGGTGGAGAGGAAGAGGATGGAGAAGACAGGGTGGGGAAGAACAGAGGGTGGAGAGGAAAAGTAGAGGAAGAGGGAAGAAGAGAAGAGAGCATTCACAAGGAAACACACAAGGGGGTGAGATAGACGGAGAAACAAGCAGGCAGAGAGACAGACAGGTAGAGTATTTGTTCAGAAAGACATTCTAGTGACTTTACTGATGAGGTGGAATCAGTGAAGGTTTCCAGATGGACACCGAGCTCAGAGCCCATTGGCTCAGACCTTGGGGCCTGGGAGGCTGGCTCCTCCCACTGAAACAGGGAGGGTTGGACCCGTGTTCCAATGACTATATTTTTACACTATAAAAAGATGTTTTTCGCACCTATGAGAGATGTTCACTGATAGGTCCCATTAATGGAGGGAATAACGGGGGGAGCAGGATGAAGCGGTACAATATATATTCTATACAGTACATGGATCATATATCCATATATATATATACTATTACACACTATGTATAAATATATACAGTATTTGTACTATGTATAGTATATACACTGTATACGATACTGTACACAGTACATGTATTATATATATATATATATATATATATATATATATTATCTATGTATATACAGTGGGGCAAAAAAGTATTTAGTCAGCCACCAATTGTGCAAGTTCTCCCACTTAAAAAGATGAGAGAGGCCTGTTATTTTCATCATAGGTTCACTTCAACTATGAGAGACAAAATGAGAAAAAAAAAATCCAGAAAATCACATTGTCTGATTTGCAAATTATGGTGGAAAATAAGTATTTGGTCAATAACAAAAGTTCATCTCAATACTTTGTTATATTCCCTTTGTTTGCAATGACAGAGGTCAAACGTTTCCTGTAAGTCTTCACAAGGTTTTCACACACTGTTGCTGGTATTTTGGCCCATTCCTCCATGCAGATCTCCTCTAGAGCAGTGATGTTTTGGGGCTGTCGCTGGGCAACACAGACTTTCAACTCCCTCCAAAGATTTTCTATGGGGTTGAGATCTGGAGACTGGCTAGGCCACTCCAGGACCTTGAAATGCTTCTTACGAAGCCACTCCTTCGTTGCCCGGGCTGTGTGTTTGGGATCATTGTCATGCTGAAAGACCCAGCCACGTTTCATCTTCAATGCCCTTGCTGATGGAAGGTTTTCACTCAAAATCTCACGATACATGGCCCCATTCATTCTTTCCTTTACACGAATCAGTCGTCCTGGTCCCTTTGCAGAAAAACAGCCCCAAAGCATGATGTTTCCACCCCCATGCATCACAGTAGGTATGGTGTTCTTTGGATGCAACTCAGCTTTCTTTCTCCTCCAAACACGACAAGTTGAGTTTTTACCAAAAAGTTCTATTTTGGTTTCATCTGACCATATGACATTCTCCCAATCCTCTTCTGGATCATCCAAATGCTCTCTAGCAAACTTCAGACGGGTCTGGACATGTACTGGCTTAAGCAGGGGGACACGTCTGGCACTGCAGGATTTGAGTCCCTGGCGGCGTAGTGTGTTACTGATGGTAGCCTTTGTTACTTTGGTCCCAGCTCTCTGCAGGTCATTCACTAGGTCCCCCCGTGTGGTTCTGGGATGTTTGCTCACCGTTCTTGTGATCATTTTGACCCCACGGGGTGAGATCTGGCGTGGAGCCCCAGATGGAGGGAGATTATCAGTGGTCTTGTATGTCTTCCATTTTCTAATAATTGCTCCCACAGTTGATTTCTTCACAACAAGCTGCTTACCTATTGCAGATTCAGTCTTCCCAGCCTGGTGCAGGTCTACAATTTTGTTTCTGGTGTCCTTTGACAGCTCTTTGGTCTTGGCCATAGTGGAGTTTGGAGTGTGACTGTTTGAGGTTGTGGACAGGTGTCTTTTATACTGATAACGAGTTCAAACAGGTGCCATTAATACAGGTAACGAGTGGAGGACAGAGGAGCCTCTTAAAGAAAAACTTATAGGTCTGTGAAAGCCAGAAATCTTGCTTGTTTGTAGGTGACCAAATACTTATTTTACCGAGGAATTTACCAATTAATTCATTAAAAATCCTACAATGTGATTTCCTGGATTCTTTCCCCCCGTTCTGTCTCATAGTCGAAGTGAACCTATGATGAAAATAACAGGCCTCTCTCATCTTTTTAAGTGGGAGAACTTGCACAATTGGTGGCTGACTAAATACTTTTTTGCCCCACTGTATATATATATCTACAATATATATATTATGTAAAGTCATATACAGTATATATACTATTCCGTTTACAGAACATGGATTATCATTCGGTTTCACCTCATGAAATATGGTGTAGTCTTATACATATCAAGCAGGAAGTTCTTCTTTTGTATCAAGTGCTGTGAGGTGTGCCTGTCTGTCTTCCTGCCCCTGGCCAGTGTCTACCTGTCTCTATGCAGACTGGGCAGCACTCCCCGGGTGGCGTGAAGGGGAAGCTGCAGTGCATTGTGGGACATGTGACCTCATGGCAGAGCACCTGGCCCGCCGTGCACAGGCAGGTGACGCAGGGCTTGGGGGACCAGGCGGCTTGGTGGAACAGGGTCAGACCCTGGACCCGGCAGTGGCCTCTCGGACCTGCAGCACAAACACAAAGCGGAGGCTGGAGCTGCAGACAGGAAGTCATCAAGGAGGGGACAGGAAGGAACAACGGTCTGAAGTTCAGAGTCTGAATAAGCTACAACGTTTAGTGACACCTTCAGTAGAGCTGCCCAGTACAAGCGGTCTGTAGCGGTGACACTGGGAGCCTCCCAGTACAAGCGGTGGTCTTCACAGAACATGCTTTGAAGGGCGTCAGAGGTTCCTGGCTGAACGGTCGCTGCATCTGGATGCCTCCCAGAGTCTGTTGCAGTCATTGTTGTGTGTTGACGGAGGCTGTTCGGGGGTCCGCACTGTATTTAGCCACCGCCAGGCTTTGTCCTGCAGTTGAACCTAGAAACTAAAGTAGGTGGTGCTCCTCCACCTGGACCTGCCCTCTCCATCTGCTCCAGCTCTCCAGTCTGTCATTTCAGCTGCTACACTGTACTTTGCAGCTTGGGGCGTTGTCTCTCTGCTCTTTACTGAGATGAGTGTCCTGGAGCTGTTCTGGTGCCGGTTCCACCTCCGTCACACAATGTTTGTTGCTTCACCTACTTTGTTCATGTTGGAGTGTTGCTCAAGCCACCGTTTCCGTGGTGACAGCGTCTTCTGCTTTATATTCCATCCACATTGGAATGTTCTACAAAGTTCATGGAATTCAGAAAGAAACTTTTTTGTATCCTGTCTGCCTGCCTGTCTTTCTGTCTCCTTGTCTGACCTCTCTGTTTTTGACCTTGTGTTACAGCTCAATGTGTAAGGAATTCAACTTTTCTGTCTTACTGCCTGTGTCTGTCGCTCTGTCTCCATCTGGTTCCAATCAGGCAGCTTTAGTGCTCCAGTCACTAAAACACACACACACACACACACACACAGTACACAGTACACACACACACAGTACACACACACACAGCACACACACAGTACACACACACACAGCACACACACAGTACACACACACACAGCACACACACACATACAGTACACACACACACAGTACACACACACACAGTGCACACACACACAGTACACACACACACACACACACACACACACACACACACAGTACACACACACACAGTACACACACACAGTCCACACACACACAGTCCACACACACACAGTCCACACACACACAGTACACACAGTACACACACACACACACACACAGTACACACAAACACACAGTACACACACACACAGTACACACACACACACAAACACACAGTACACACACACACACACAGTACACACACACACACAAACACACAGTACACACACACACACAGTACACACACACACACAAACACACAGTACACACACACACACACACACACACACACACAGTCCACACACACTCTATACACACACCCACTAATGCGCACACTCAGGAAGTACCCTTCCATTCCAATGCTACTGTGACTTACTCTTCCAGTGCTTATATGCTACTGGGATATTGAACCTGGAAAAGTTTAATGTTCTAACTAACCTGGGATAACGTTGTGGCTGGAGTGCTGTTGTGTGGAGCTCCTGGAGGAGTCCAGGATCAGCGTGTTTCCCTCATGGTCCACGGGCCTGACTTGACCATCTAGACCAGGAACCAGCCTCATCTGCAGAGGTCTGGGTCTGGACCGGCCTTGGCCTGGAAGCACATTAGGACAGCGATAACCTCAGCAGGATGCAGAATGCTGCTTGATAACATCCAGAGTATGGTGCCTTGCTCATTGGCCCTTTTACGCTTGTGGTAGAGGATGTCATGGACTTTGCTAAGCTCTTGGTTCACCCTGTGGTTCGGACACTCTGGATCAAAGTCAAGCATGGAGATACCACATCCGGAAGGTGTCTTTCCATCCTGGTCTTTAAATGTATCAGCCATCCCATAATATCTTCTCATGCTGTCGTAGACTCAAAGCAGAATAAACATCATAAACCAGGAACTATCCCATTCCATCCCCTGTGTCTAGAGTTGGTTACCTGGATGTCCTACCTCTAACCAGACAGGATGGGTGGATGTCCTACCTCTTCCAGCTCTTCTTCCTTTCCTCCGTCCTACTTCTGCTCCTTCTTTCTTGGATCCACTTCCTGCCTGAGTCTCTGCCTGAGGAACATTGTGAAGCAGCAACACTCCCAAAGCAACAAGAGTCCACAGCTTCATCCCTGCAGCAGAGGTCCCACAAAGACAGACAGACAGTTAGATAGATGTCTGCCTGTATCAGCTGAGCTTCACTAACAGATAGACTTCCTGTTGTTCCTCAAATACCTTCTCAGTTACTAATGGATGGTTAGCGTGTGTGTGTGTGTAATGACTGCTCTATCAGCCTGAGGTCTGTCATTATTAAAGCACAGCAGCATGAGAGTGAGGAGCAGTGCATGATGGGACAGGACAGAGGAGTGCGACCATGGGATGGATCCTGATGTCAGTGTTTGATGTGTTTTACCTGATACAGTGTGCAGTGTGGTTACCATGCCAACAGGAAGATGTGTGGCTATAGTTGTGGGTCCTCTCTGTTGTTAGAACCCAGAAATGAAACTAAAGCATCAGACAAACTAGGAACAGGAAACAAACATGTTTCATTCCACACACACTGTAACACACACTGTAACACACACTGCAACACACACTATAACACACTGTAACACACTGTAACACACACCGTAACACACTCTGTAACACACTCTGTAACACACTGTAACACACTGTAACACACACTGTGGCTTCTTGGTCTGATTTCCGACCGAGCAAGTCAGAGGGGGTTAGGGTCTGGATGTGCAGGCTCACATGGAGAGACAACCCTGTGTGTGTGTGTGTGTGTGTGTGTGTGTGTGTGTGTGGGTGTGCTGGGTCGCGCTTCAGTGTACATATACACCTCTCTACCTCCTCACCAGAACATGCAACCTACCTGCTGACACACACAAAGACACAGACAGATAGAGACACAGACAGGCACACGGACAGACAGACAGGTCTCTACATTACCAGTGGTTAGCTGGGATCCTGGAACAGTTGTCAGATATTTCCTTTCCTCTCTTCCTCAAAAACCCTTGTTCCTCTGGGAGCTCCACAGTGTGTGTGTGTGTGAGAGAGAATAGAGCTGCAGCTTGTGAGGATCAGTCTGTTGAGTCTGGAAACAGTCTGACACAAACTGTAAAACAATAACAGGCCTGCTTGTATTACACTATGTAACAGTCTAATAGTGTAACAGTGTATTAGTGGAAAAGTCTAAAAGTGTAACAGTCTAATAGTCTAACTGTGTAATAGTGTAACAGTCTAACAGTGTAACAGTCTAATAGTGTAACAGTATAATAGTCTAATAGTGTAACAGTCTAAAAGTGTAACAGTCTAATAGTCTAATAGTGTAACAGTCTAATAGTGTAACAGTCTAACAGTGTAGCAGTCTAATAGTGTAACAGTCTAAAAGTGTAACAGTCTAATAGTGTAACAGTCTAATAGTGTAACAGTCTAATAGTGTCACAGTGTAATAGTCTAATAGTGTAACAGTCTAAAAGTGTAACAGTCTAATAGTCTAATAGTGTAACAGTCTAATAGTGTAACAGTCTAACAGTGTAGCAGTCTAATAGTGTAACAGTCTAAAAGTGTAACAGTCTAATAGTGTAACAGTCTAATAGTGTCACAGTGTAATAGTCTAATAGTGTAACAGTCTAATAGTGTAACAGTCTAATAGTGTAACAGTATAATAGTGTCACAGTGTAATAGTCTAATAGTGTAACAGTCTAATAGTGTAACAGTCTAATAGTGTAACAGTCTAATAGTGTCACAGTGTAATAGTCTAATAGTGTAACAGTCTAAAAGTGTAACAGTCTAATAGTCTAATAGTGTAACAGTCTAATAGTGTAACAGTCTAACAGTGTAGCAGTCTAATAGTGTAACAGTCTAAAAGTGTAACAGTCTAATAGTGTAACAGTCTAATAGTGTCACAGTGTAATAGTCTAATAGTGTAACAGTCTAATAGTGTAACAGTCTAATAGTGTAACAGTCTAAAAGTGTAACAGTCTAATTGTGTAATGGTGTAACAGCCTTATAGTGTAATAGTGTAACAGTCTAATAGTGTCATAATTTAACAGTCTAATAGTGTAACAGTGTAATTGTGCAACAGTCTAATTGTGTAATGGTGTAACAGCCTTATAGTGTAATAGTGTAACAGTCTAATAGTGTCATAATTTAACAGTCTAATTATGTAATAGTGTAACAGTGTAACAGTCTAATAGTGTAACAGTGTAATAGTGTAACAGTCTAACAGTGTAGCAGTCTAATAGTGTAACAGTCTAATAGTGTAACAGTCTAAAAGTGTAACAGTGTAATAGTGTAACAGTACACAGTCTAATAGTGTAACAGTCTAACAGTGTAATAGTGTAACAGTCTAATAGTGTAATAGTGTTATAGTGCAGCAGTGTAACAGCGTAACTGTCTAATAGTGCAAGTGTCTAACAGTCTAACAATTTATTTGAAAAAGTGTAATAGTGTATTAGTGTCATCGTTTAACAGTCTAATAGTGTAACAGTCTAATTGTGTAATAGTGTTATTGTCTAACAGTGTGATAGTGTAACAGTATAATTGTGTAACAGTGTAATAGTCTAACAATTTATCAGTGGAAAAGTCTAATAGTGTATTAGTGTCATAGTGTAACAGTCTAATAGTGTAACAGTGTAATGGTGTAACAGTGCAACAGTCTAATAGTGTAACAGTCTAATAGTGTCACAGTGTAATAGTCTAATAGTGTAACAGTCTAAAAGTGTAACAGTCTAATAGTCTAATAGTGTAACAGTCTAATAGTGTAACAGTCTAACAGTGTAGCAGTCTAATAGTGTAACAGTCTAAAAGTGTAACAGTCTAATAGTGTAACAATGTAATAGGGTAACAGTGTTATAGTGTTACAGTGTAATAGTCTAACAATTTATTTGTGGTAAAGTCTAATAGTGTAACAGTCTTATAGTGTGATAGTGTAACAGTCTAATAGTGTCATAGTTTAACAGTCTAATAGTGTAATAGTGTAAAAGTGTTATTGTCTAACAGTGTGATAGTGTAACTGCCTTATAGTGTAACAGTCTAATAGTGTCATAATTTAACAGTCTAATAGTGTAACAGTGTAATTGTGTAACAGTCTAATAGTGTAACAATGTAATAGGGTACCAGTGTAATAGTCTAACAAATTATTAGTGGTAAAGGCTAATAGTGTAACAGTCTAATAGTGTAATAGTGTCATAATGTAAGTGTAATAGTGTAACAGTCTAATTGTGTAACAGTGTAATAGTGTTATTGTCTAACAGTGTGATAGTGTAACAATGTAACAGCCTTATAGTGTAACAGTCTAATAGTGTCATAATTTAACAGTCTAATAGTGTAACAGTATAATAGTGTAATAGTGCAACAGCCTAATTGTGCAATAGTGTAACAGTGTAGCAGTCTAATAGTGTTACAATGTAATAGGGTAACAGTGTAACGGTGTAACAGTCTAATAGTCTAACAATTTATCAGTGGAAAAGTCTAATAGTGTAACAGTCTAATTGTGTAATAGTGTTATTGTCTAACAGTGTGATAGTGTAACAGTATAATTGTGTAACAGTGTAATAGTCTAACAATTTATCAGTGGAAAAGTCTAATAGTGTATTAGTGTCATAGTGTAACAGTCTAATAGTGTAACAGTGTAATGGTGTAACAGTGCAACAGTCTAATAGTGTAACAGTCTAATAGTGTAACAATGTAATAGGGTAACAGTGTTATAGTGTTACAGTGTAATAGTCTAACAATTTATTAGTGGTAAAGTCTAATAGTGTAACAGTCTTATAGTGTCATAGTTTAACAGTCTAATAGTGTAATAGTGTAAAAGTGTTATTGTCTAACAGTGTGATAGTGTAACTGCCTTATAGTGTAACAGTCTAATAGTCATAATTTAACAGTCTAATAGTGTAACAGTGTAATTGTGTAACAGTCTAATAGTGTAACAATGTAATAGGGTACCAGTGTAATAGTCTAACAAATTATTAGTGGTAAAGGCTAATAGTGTAACAGTCTAATAGTGTAATAGTGTCATAATGTAAGTGTAATAGTCTAATTGTGTAACAGTGTAATAGTGTTATTGTCTAACAGTGTGATAGTGTAACAATGTAACAGCCTTATAGTGTAACAGTCTAATAGTGTCATAATTTAACAGTCTAATAGTGTAACAGTATAATAGTGTAATAGTGCAACAGCCTAATTGTGCAATAGTGTAACAGTGTAGCAGTCTAATAGTGTTACAATGTAATAGGGTAACAGTGTAACGGTGTAACAGTCTAATAGTCTAACAATTTATCAGTGGAAAAGTCTAATAGTGTAACAGTCTAATTGTGTAATAGTGTTATTGTCTAACAGTGTGATAGTGTAACAGTATAATTGTGTAACAGTGTAATAGTCTAACAATTTATCAGTGGAAAAGTCTAATAGTGTATTAGTGTCATAGTGTAACAGTCTAATAGTGTAACAGTGTAATGGTGTAACAGTGCAACAGTCTAATAGTGTAACAGTCTAATAGTGTAACAATGTAATAGGGTAACAGTGTTATAGTGTTACAGTGTAATAGTCTAACAATTTATCAGTGGAAAAGTCTAATAGTGTAACAGTCTAATTGTGTAATAGTGTTATTGTCTAACAGTGTGATAGTGTAACAGTATAATTGTGTAACAGTGTAATAGTCTAACAATTTATCAGTGGAAAAGTCTAATAGTGTATTAGTGTCATAGTGTAACAGTCTAATAGTGTAACAGTGTAATGGTGTAACAGTGCAACAGTCTAATAGTGTAACAGTCTAATAGTGTAACAATGTAATAGGGTAACAGTGTTATAGTGTTACAGTGTAATAGTCTAACAATTTATTAGTGGTAAAGTCTAATAGTGTAACAGTCTTATAGTGTCATAGTTTAACAGTCTAATAGTGTAATAGTGTAAAAGTGTTATTGTCTAACAGTGTGATAGTGTAACTGCCTTATAGTGTAACAGTCTAATAGTGTCATAATTTAACAGTCTAATAGTGTAACAGTGTAATTGTGTAACAGTCTAATAGTGTAACAATGTAATAGGGTACCAGTGTAATAGTCTAACAAATTATTAGTGGTAAAGGCTAATAGTGTAACAGTCTAATAGTGTAATAGTGTCATAATGTAAGTGTAATAGTCTAATTGTGTAACAGTGTAATAGTGGTATTGTCTAACAGTGTGATAGTGTAACAATGTAACAGCCTTATAGTGTAACAGTCTAATAGTGTCATAATTTAACAGTCTAATAGTGTAACAGTATAATAGTGTAATAGTGCAACAGCCTAATTGTGCAATAGTGTAACAGTGTAGCAGTCTAATAGTGTTACAATGTAATAGGGTAACAGTGTAACGGTGTAACAGTCTAATAGTCTAACAATTTATCAGTGGAAAAGTCTAATAGTGTAACAGTCTAATTGTGTAATAGTGTTATTGTCTAACAGTGTGATAGTGTAACAGTATAATTGTGTAACAGTGTAATGGTGTAACAGTGCAACAGTCTAATAGTGTAACAGTCTAATAGTGTAACAATGTAATAGGGTAACAGTGTTATAGTGTTACACTGTAATAGTCTAACAATTTATTAGTGGTAAAGTCTAATAGTGTAACAGTCTTATAGTGTCATAGTTTAACAGTCTAATAGTGTAATAGTGTAAAAGTGTTATTGTCTAACAGTGTGATAGTGTAACTGCCTTATAGTGTAATAGTGTAACAGTCTAATAGTGTCATAATTTAACAGTCTAATAGTGTAACAGTGTAATTGTGTAACAGTCTAATAGTGTAACAATGTAATAGGGTACCAGTGTAATAGTCTAACAAATTATTAGTGGTAAAGGCTAATAGTGTAACAGTCTAATTGTGTAACAGTGTAATAGTGTTATTGTCTAACAGTGTGATAGTGTAACAATGTAACAGCCTTATAGTGTAACAGTCTAATAGTGTAACAGTATAATAGTGTAATAGTGCAACAGTCTAATTGTGTAATCGTGTAACAGTCTAATAGTGTAACAGGGCAACAGCCTAATTGTGCAATAGTGTAACAGTGTAACAGTCTAATAGTCTAACAATTTATCAGTGGAAAAGTCTAATAGTGTATTAGTGTCTTGGTGCAACAGTCTAATTGTGTAATAGTGTAACAGTCTAATAGTGTCATAATTTAACAGTCTAATAGTGTAACAGTGTAATTGTGCAACAGTCTAATTGTGTAACGGTGTAACAGCCTTATAGTGTAATAGTGTAACAGTGTATGAGTCTAACAGTAACAATTTATTAGAGTAACAGTCTAATAGTACAACAGTCTAACAGTGTAACAATTGAATAGTGTAACGGTGTAATAGTATAAAAGTCTTGGTAGCATGCTAACTAGCTTTAGCATCGGTACTGAATAGATGAAGGAATGGCACACTGGCAGTAACCCTATATATACTATATATACACTGTATATACTAGATACCAGCGGTTCCCATCCTTTTTGGACTCACAGCCCACTTGAAAATCTCAGTGTTGGCGGCCACATCCGACCAGATGTAATACAGAGACAAACGGTGCGTTGTCAGAGGACATATATATTTTAACAATCATATGCATTCTTATACATACAGTGCAGTGGTGGAAAAACTAAAAAAGAGCTGAGTTAAAAATAACCTTATATCAATGTAACTTTGGCGAGTTTTACGTTGGTAAGGTAAAACTAACAATAACAGGAGCACATGAATATGGAGTCACCTCATGAAAAGCTGACGCTGCATGGCAGACACCACCTCCTTGATGTCTGGTTTAAGAGATGACGCTCTGAAGAGAACATCGGGATCAACATTCACTTCATTCAGAATTTCATCTTCAATGCCACAAGCAGTGAAAAGCCAGTCTTGCAGAGATACGTCGCATCAGAAACCGCACAGCTCTGTAGAACAGATCGGGATACTCAGAACAAACATGGGGCACAAATTTTGTCAGGTACTTCAGAGAGGAAGACAGTTTCAATGTCCTCTCCCAGGAGAGAGCCACAGACCGTCCTTCTCTAAAGTCTCTGGTCACTGTGGCTGGTGGAGGCTTCTCCATCCAGCTGCACTGCACATCTGGGATGGAGAGGTGTTGAGCCTGGTCCTCACAACGTGCAGGTGCTGTTCTTGTTGGGAATCACTGCTCTCACCTGTCTCTCTCTCCAGGAGAAGTATCCCTCCATCGTCTCCCTCCCTGGCGGCTGCAGGTCAGAGGTCATGAACCTTCATCACCCACAACTTCCTGGGTAAACCACACCATCTGGCCTTTACCTGTCTGTCTGAACACCTGTCTTCCTCCCTGGCAGCTGCAGGTCAGAGGTTATGACCCTTCGTCACCCACACCATCTGGCCTTTACCTGTCTCTCTCCCACCTGTCTCTCTCTCAGCTGTGCTCTGATTCTCTCCTGGTCGTTGGAGGTTTCCGTGGGGGGGGCGGTGACTCCTCACATCCACCTTCTCACCAAGATCCCTGAGACAGGTACAGGAAGTTGTCTCACCTCCTGCTCCACACGGACGCAGGTATCCCAGCATGCATTTCACCAGACTATAGTATTCTCCCGTGTCCTAAACGACGTGCTTGGTCCATGTTGCGGTGCATTATGGGATATCCATGCCGGTGGAGCTTGATGCTTATTATGGTTTTGAGACACAGACATCTTTCCCAGAATGCAATGTCCCGACGCACCCGTCTCTCTCTGTCTCTCTCGCCGTCTAGCGCTGCAGATGGACCGGGTCGGTGCCGTCGGGGGCGCGGCCGAGTCCTTCCAGAGCCTGAGGAGGCTCCTGGGAACCGAGGCTGCGCTGGAGAGCCTGGTCCTGGCACTGAGCCAGTGAAATGAACCATCCAACAGGAAGTGCTTTACAAACTCTTTATTCAATAGAAAGATGTGGAACACGAGGCTTCATTAGTAAAGATCTACAAAAAATAAATAATTTAAATACAAAAAGCCCGAAAAACCCAACCAGGTGCCGGCGGCGGACGTCCGGGCTCCGTCTCCACCAGGCGGACAGTCAGACAGGAGGAGTGGAAACACACACACACACACGCGCTGTCTCACTCTCTCACACACACACTCTCACAGCAGTACAAACACAGCAAGACACTTATGGCACACAACAGTGAAAAGCAGCATTATACACCATCTATTACCTGTCTGTGGTTCTGTCACATGTCAACTTCCTGTTAGGGAACCAAACAGGAAGTTGACACTTCAAACATTTCAGCGCAGACGGGTGAAAAGAGCTCAATGTTTCAGGTCTTTTCACCCGTCTGTCTTCCAGGGGGCAGACAGGTAGAAACCACCACGAGGAAACCTGTCTGTCCGTCTCACCCCTCCGATCCTCTCCGGAAACTCCGCTTTCGGCAGCGTTGCCGTGGAGACGGCAGACAGGAAGTGGTCAAATGAGGTCGGGGGCGGTTGCCACGGTAACCATGCCGGTACAGTCAGTGAAGGCGAAGAGGAAGCGAGGAGACAGAACACGAGTCCTGAGTGGGCGTGGCCTAGCAACAGGAAGCAGGGCGGGCGGGCAGGGGGCGGGGCCTCAGACCGGGTGGAAGAGCAGCGTGCGCTCGTCCAGGTAGACGGGTTGCCGTGGCAACGAGCCCTTGGGCAAGGCGGCGGCACGCAGGTAGAAGGACACCACCCGGCTGTCCAGGCGCTGCTGGCGGTGGACGCTGTCCCACGGCTTGGGGTCCAAATCCAAGATGGACGCCGACACGGAGAAGACAGGAAGTCTGGAGAGAGAGAGAGAGAGACGGGTAACGTGCCACCTCCGTCGGTCTCATGGTCGTTACCATGGCTACGGTCAGACCCGCTGGTCACGCTCGCATTAAAGGTGTATATAATGTTACATTATGGGATGTTCCGTTTCCAAGGTTTTCTACTTCATTCAAAACAATAAAAACTTTGTGTTTAAAGCACCTTCGTGAGACTGCGTGATACTTATGTGTCATTTTTACGAGTATCTTCCTCACCGCTCGCCACCCTCCTCTTCCTCTCCGCGGGGCTGCAGCGTCAGCATGATGGAGCAGTCCTTTGCTGTCATGGCAACACGGTACTGCTGCACCTAGCAACAGAAGATGGGGGTCAGTGAAAACACCACCATGTGAACTGAAGACAGTCCTGTTGTTCAGACCCAGGGGGCGGGGCCTAGAGGGTTAGGGGCGGTGTTCAAGTAGAAACAGGACGCGTACGTATCAGAGGTGGTAGTATAGTTGTACTACTAGTAGTAATACTAGTTGTAATACATTGATAGTATTCAAAATGTTATCTTCTTCTTGGGCTGTATTCAAGGATCAAACAGCCACACAGGAAGTCATGAAACCACACAACACCGTCACGCTGCTCTGGTTACCTTGGCAACAGCGTACTCCAGAGAACCGTCGTCCTCGGATGGAAACTTCTGGAGCTTCTCCAGAAACGCTGCGTTGTACGGACCGTCCAGCTGGAGGCGCTCCCTAGCAACACAATAACAACCAATGTTACCATGGTTACTACTATGGTTACCCCCTGTGTGTTGATTAATGACATCCGTCAAGTTACGTTACTACGGTACTGTTGCTATGGATACCTCTCGGTGGGGAAGCGGTGCAGGTACTGCTCCACTCGACGGTACAGCGGGAAAATTCCCTCGATGTCTAACGTGTCGAACATCTGAGTCCGAAGGATCTGAGCCAGGACACAACGAGAGGGGAGACAGGCTGGACCTGACAGACAGACAGGTGGACACTCACTTAGTATTACACAGTAGTACGCAGTAGTATACAGTAGTACACAGTAGTACAGAGTACCTGCTCTGATCAGCTCCCTGCATAGCACACTGCCCTCACACACGCTCCTCCCTCCGCCTCCTCTTTCTACATCTTCACCTCCATCCTCCTCCATCAGAAGACTGTTCACCAGCACCTGCACACAGTCACACACACAGTGACAGTCTCACACACACGGTCACACACACAGTGACACACACGGTAACACACAGAGTTACACACACACACACACACAGTGGGAGGCGTCACCTGGATGAAGTCGTTGAGAACAGCCTTGTTGCTAAGGCGACTGTTGCTACACAGGAAGTAGCTCCTGAGGTTCTGCAGCAGAGAACCTGGATCCTGGAGGTCTGAGTCACCATGCTGCCCATACACACACTGCCCACCCTGCAGTACACAGCAGTACACAGCAGTACACAGTAGTACACGATCAGCTTATTCTTAAGATGCCTGACATACAGAACAGAGACAGACAAACAGACAGACTCACCTTGAAGACTTTCAGGTTATTCTGTGGTTCTTCTATCAAGTGTTTGATGGCAAAGTACATCCTCTGTTTGTTCCTACACAACACACACACAGCTGCTCAGTGCAAACATCTGTACTGCTGGCTGGAACCTGTGGCTAGTACTGTCAGTACTTGTACTACCGCTACTAGTAGTAGTAGTAGTAGTAGTAGTACTACTAGGATGTGGTCTCACCCTGAGAAGAGGTCCAGTGGACAGTACAGACTACGCTTTCTCCACTTCCCATTGGCAACCTGAGAGAGAGACATGCTGTCAGTCTACCTGTGTCGGCCATCTTGGATTTGGAACATCTTATATTTCTCCAATAAGGAAACTTCTACAAGAGGAACAGACGCTCCATTTAATTGTATTCAATAGAAGAGGAACAGACGCTCCATTTAATTGTATTCAATAGAAGAGGAACAGACGCTCCATTTAATTGTATTCAATAGAAGAGGAACAGACGCTCCATTTAATTGTATTCAATAGAAGAGGAACAGACGCTCCATTTAATTGTATTCAATAGAAGAGGAACAGACGCTCCATTTAATTGTATTCAATAGAAGAGGAACAGACGCTCCATTTAATTGTATTCAATAGAAGAGGAACAGACGCTCCATTTAATTGTATTCAATAGAAGAGGAACAGACGCTCCATTTAATTGTATTCAATAGAAGAGGAACAGACACTCCATTTAATTGTATTCAATAGAAGAGGAACAGACGCTCCATTTAATTGTATTCAATAGAAGACGACCTAATGCTCCATTTTGAGCCAACACGCCCACAAACTGCAGGGAACCTGTGACGAGACCAGAGCTGCCTGATCGTACCATAATGGTACCTTCTAGTGCATGCAGTACTAATACCTTGTCGTGCAGTACTACTTCCTGGTGTGCAGTACTACTTTCTGATTGTGCAGTACTACTTCCTGGTTGGGCAATACTAGTACCTGGTTCTGCAGTACTACTTCCTGGTTGGGCAATACTAGTACCTGGTTGTGCAGTACTACTTCCTGATTGGGCAAAACTAGTACCTGGTTGTGCAGTACTACTTCCTGGGCATGCAGTACTAGAACCTTGTAGTTCAGTACTACTTCCTGGGTGTGCAGTACTAGTACCTTGTCCGGTAGCACTACTTGCTTGGTGTGCAGTACTAGTATCTGGGTGTGCAGTACTAGTACCTTGTAGTGCAGTACTCGTACCTGGGTGTGCAGTACTAGTACCTGGGTGTGCAGTACTAGTACCTGGGTGTGCAGTACTAGTACCTGGGTGTGCAGTAGTAGTAGTACCTGGGTGTGCAGTACTAGTGCCTTGTAGTGCAGTACTAGTACCTTGTAGTGCAGTACTAGTACCTGGGTGTGCAGTACTAGTACCTGGGTGTGCAGTACTCGTACCTGGGTGTGCAGTACTAGTACCTAGGTGTGCAGTAGTAGTACCTTGTAGTGCAGTAGTAGTACCTGGGTGTGCAGTACTCGTACCTGGGTGTGCAGTACTAGTACCTTGTAGTAGTACCTGGGTGTGCAGTACTCGTACCTTGTAGTGCTGGTGCATACAGAAGCGACAGACTTTGGTCTTGATGTCTTTGCTGATGTGTTTGGACGACGGCAGGAAGCCACACTTGGGCTGCAGAGCAACGACAGGAAGAGGATTCTGATCAACCATCAATGATCAATGATCAACCATCAATGATCACTGATCATTGATGGTTGATGGTTGGTGGTTGGAGGGTGCTGATCAGAGAGGTATCAGGAAGTAGGAACACTGTTGGAGGGAGGGGCTGTGCAGGGTGACGTGGTGGAGGGACCAACATCATTTACTGAACCTCTGAATGGAACCAAAACAACAACAAATACCAACCACCACTCTGTGTGTTGATGTGTGTTGATGTGGGTTGATGTGTGTTGATGGGTGTGTGTTTGTGTGTGTGTGTGTGTGTGTGTGTTTATGTTGTGTGTGTTTGTGTGTGTGTTACCTTGATCTCAACACACAGTGGTGCAGTGTGTGTTGGGTACGATGGAGACGTCAGGTTTGGCAAACACAGGGCACAGCCGCTGTAGATATCCATTACTTTGTCACACCGCCACACTAACACACACACACACACAGTAGTTTGTTTAGTTCAGTTGACAGAACAGTTTTCTAGTTAATGACTCAACCAACTAAACTGTTTGAGTGTCTGTCTCCTCCAGGAGCAGCTGAAGGAGCAGGGAGACTCCACCGCCCCTCGTGCCACTGTTCATCATCCCTCCAAGGAACTCCAACCATGGGGATGGTGGCTCAGGAGGTAGAGCTGGTGGTCTAGTCATCTAAAGGTTGCTGGTTGGATCCCAGGCTCCTCCTGCTAGCATGCTGTAGTGTCCTTGAGCAAGACACTTAACCCCTCATTGCTCCTGATGGCTGCGTCCGTCGCTGTTTGAACAATTGTAAGTCGCTTTGGATAAAAGCCTCTGATCAATGACTAAATGTAATTGTAATGTAATGTAACCAGGAAGGGGGTGGGCACTGACTGCATGTGGGCCAGGGTGCCCAGACCCAGCCCGGTCTGATCCCAAGAGGAATTCAAACTACAGACCAGGGGTGGTGACATCCCACATCATGGAAGGACTGGTGCGAGCACATGAGCCCTGGTGGAGACAACCACTTTGTACAGAGATGCCTGGGTGGAGCGGGTGGAGCAGTACTTCAGGCTCTGTTTCCCTTTATGATCTACACCTAATAAGAGGAGGACCGAAGACTGGTGGTCTGCTGTTCACAATCAGCAAAATCAAGGAGATGTTTCCCCTGTAGTGGTGACTCAGAACCACAAGAACCTGGAGGAACCTGAAGGAGCCTATAGGAACCTGGAGGAACCTGGAGGAGCCTATAGGAACCTGGAGGAACCTGGAGGAGCCTATAGGAACCTGGAGGAGCCTGGAGGAACCTATAGGAACCTGGAGGAGCCTATAGGAACCTGGAGGAGCCTATAGGAACCTGGAGGAACCTGGAGGAGCCTATAGGAACCTGGAGGAACCTGGAGGAGCCTATAGGAACCTGGAGGAACCTGGGGAAACTTGGAGGAGCCTGGAGGAGCCTATAGGGACCTGGAGGAGCCTGGAGGAGCCTATAGGGACCTGGAGGAGCCTGGAGGAGCCTATAGGGACCTGGAGGAGCCTGGAGGAGCCTATAGGGACCTGGAGGAGCCTGGAGGAGCCTAGAGGAGCAGGACTGGGAGGATCTCTGCAGGTAAACACTGTTCTACTGATGGTTCTGGGATGGAGAAGCCCCGCCTACCTGGCCTTTGATGTTGAACCTTGATTGACAGCTGTCTCACAAACTCCAGCGGCAGTTTGACAACTTCCTGTGGCAAAGAGAAGTCAAATATAGTATTAGTATTGTACTATTACGTTATACTATTATACTATTATATTGTATTATTAGACTATTAGACTATTATATTATTATACTATTATAGAGGAGTCGTGTCCTATATATTTTACTACGTAGGGAGTAGTGTGGTATATATTTTACTACGTAGGGAGTAATGTGGTATATATTTTACGGCATAGGGAATAGTGTGGTATATATTTTACTACATAGGGAGTAGTGTGGTATATATTTTACTACGTAGGGAGTAGTGTGGTATATATTTTACTACGTAGGGGGTAGTGTGGTATATATTTTACTACGTAGGGAGTAATGTGGTATATATTTTACTACGTAGGGAGTAGTGTGGTATATATTTTACTACGTAGGGAGTAGTGTGGTATATATTTCACTACGTAGGGAGTAGTGTGGTATATATTTTACTACGTAGGGAGTAGTGTGGTATATATTTTACGGCGTAGGGAGTAGTTTACTACATATCTCACGATGTAGGGAGTAAGGTACGATATAATTTGCTACATAGGGAATAGTGTACTATATATTTTACTATGTAGGGAGTAGTGCACTATATATTTTACTATGTAGGGAGTAGTGCACTATATATTTTACTATGTAGAGAGTAGTGCACTATATATTTTACTATGTAGGGAGTAGTGCACTATATATTTTACTATGTAGGGAGTAGTGCACTATATATTTTACTATGTAGGGAGTAGTGCACTATATATTTTACTATGTAGAGAGTAGTGCACTATATATTTTACTATGTAGAGAGTAGTGCACTATATATTTTATTACGTAGGCCGTAGTGTACTATATATTTTACTACATAGGGAGTAGTGTGGTCTATATTTTACTATGTAGGGAGTTGTGTGGTATATATTTTACTACGTAGGGAGTAGTGTGGTATATATTTTACTACGTAGGGGGTAGTGTGGTATATATTTTACTATGTAGGGAGTAGTGTGGTATATATTTTACTACATAGGGAAGTGTCCTAAATATTTTACTACATAGGGAGTAGCGTACTATATATTTTACTACGTAGGGAGTAGAGTACTATATATTTGATCAGGTAGGGAGTAGTGTACTATATATTTTACTACGTAGGGAGTAGTGTACCATATATTTTATTACGTAGGGAGTAGTGAACTATATATTTTATTACAAAGGAAGTAGTGTACCATATATTTTATTACGTAGGGAGTAGTCTATATGTTTTACTACGTAGAGACTAGTGTACTATATATTTTATTACAAAGGGAGTAGTGTAACATATATTTTATTACATAGGAAGTAGTGCACCATTTATTTTATTATGTAGGGAGTAGTGTACTATATATTTTACTATTTAGTGTAGTAGTGTAAGTTAACATGATGTCCACATACATATTAAATTCACAGATCAGCCACAACATTAAACAAGTGAAGGTGAAGTGAATAACATTGATCATCTGGTTCCAATGGCACCTGTCTATTCTTATTATTCTTATTATATATCTACTGTTATATATTATTATTAGATATACACTTATATATATATATTATTATTATTATTATTATTATTATTATTATTATTATTATATATATACACTCATCATCATCATCATCAGGTCTCTTGCTCGGCGACTGGGGCGACACCATGCGTAGAGCCAATCAGTTTCACCAATCTTCTCCATTTGGGTCGGTCCAGTGCTTGGGACTCGGCTTCAACAAGCGACAGGTCCATTGGGTGTAGGTCCCTGGGGACGGCATCCATCCATCGGGTGCGGGGGGCACCGCGGGGGCGTTTCCAGCCAGCAGCTTTAGGTGGGAAGTGGAGGATAGCGTGAGTAGGGTGTTCTGAGGGGGAGCCTTTTGACATGGCCGTACCAGCGCATCCGACGCTGTGCTGCCAGGTGGGACGCAGGGGGCTGTTGGCTGCGTTCCCGCAGCATGATGTTGGAAACCCTATCTTGCCATTTTATACCCTCTATTGAACGCAGTGCTCTGGTGTCAAAGCCATTGATTCTGGCAGCCAGGGTCTTGTTGAGAGGCCAGGTTTCTGCTCCGTAGAGGAGGATGGAGAGGACCGAGGTGTAATAAATCTTGATATGGAGTGGTGTCTCCACAGCGGCTTCCAAAGTGTTTTCATGGCACTGGCTGCCAGGGCACGTCTCCGGTTTATTTCAGGTGAAATGTTGCCATTGTTGGTGATGATGGACCCGAGGCAGGTGAAGGAGGTCACAAACTCAACCCACTCTCCACTGATATGCAGCGGAGGGGGGGCAGCACCTCCAATGTGCATTAATTTTGTTTCGGGCCAGCTGAGCTTCAGACCCAATTTGTTGACTTCCTCTTGGTAGGTTTCCAAGGCTTCTTTTAACTGGTCAAGAGTGGAGCAGGATAGTGTGGTGTCGTCCGCGTATTTCAGATCTGTGAGGGTGTAACTGCCTAGTTTAACCCCAGGAATACGTGCACATATCCGTTCCATCAGGTGGTCGATGATGCAGTTAACAAGGTCTGGTGCAGCTACGCATCCCTGCCTCACTCCGCTGTTGATTGGGAACCAGGTAGAGTTTGTGCCATTGACACGCACACAGCTTTCGCTGTAGAGCTTTTGGAAGAGAGCTCATGTACCTCCACAATGATGAGGCGGAGGGCAGGGATCTGGTCCGTTGTGGAGCGGTTTGGCATGAAGCCCGCCTGTTGGGGGCGTCTTTCGCTTCTGATGGCCGGAAGGGCCCGGGTGAGAAGTATGCGGGTGAAGATCTTGCCTGGGATAGACAGGAGTGTGATGCCTCTGTGGTTGCTGCAGACCATTTTATCACCCTTGTGTTTCTAGAAGGGGAGGATGATACCCCTGGGTCCAGTCTTCCGGGGGGTGCTCAGTTATCCAGACATGATTGATGATTTCGGTGAGCCAGTCAATGGTGTTGTCACCATTGACTGGCTCATGATTTCAGCTGCATTGTTGCAGATACCAGGGGCTCTGTCATTTCTCAGTTTGGTCAGAGCTTGCAGGACCTCTACTTTTGTGATGGGGTCTATGCTGCAGTTGTCATTTGCGCTGGCATTTTCAGATGAAATGGTGAGTGTGGGGTCAGTTTGGGGTGCAGGGTGATGCAAAAGGTCACTGAAGTGCTCCTTCCAGCGGCTGATGCATTCATCCTCGGAGTTCAATATGATACCCTGTGCGTCCTTTACCTGGACTGCCTTCTGTTGGGGGCCTGATTTCACTCACCTCAGGGTTCGATACACTTGGGTGAAGTTGTTATTTTCGGCGGCAGATTCCAGGCATTCTGCTTTTCCTTGCCAGAATCTCTCCCTGTCTTCTTGTATCGCGGTGTTGCGTATGCGATTTAGGCGACGGTATTCAGTCATGTCGCCCCTAAGACATGCTGCTCTACGGAGCTCTATGATTTCTAGCGTTGTTGGTGTTATCCAGGGGCGCCTAGGTGTATGGTGAGGGCGTCGGATGGAGTCAGCAGCTGCCTGGTTAATTGTGGACACGAAAAGGTTCCAGTTGGTGAGTTGTTCTTTGGCCAGGGCATTATACCGGTTGGAGATGGAGCGGGTAAACACTGAGGTGATGGTTGGATCCTGGAGATGAGAGGATCTCAGTCGAGGTGGTGCCCGTGGTGATGGAACATCCTTTAACTTCAGTCTCAACTGGGCAACCAATAATCGGTGGTCCGTGTTGCCTAGCTGGGCTCCACGATACACACGGCAGTTGGTAACACTGGATTTCCAGCGACTGGAGATGATGTGATCTAAGGCCTTGTGGGTTTTGTCATCATTGCAATACCATGTCCATTTGTGTATGACTGTTAACTTGCCGTGTTGGTGGTGGAAACCGGCGGTTAGCATCTGTTCGCTGACTGGGGTCCATCCTATAAGGGAGTTCCTAACATGGCATGGCATTGCTAGGGCGACACCATATAGCCCTCTGTTGTCATTTGAGCCGCTCTAGATGTAGCTGTGGTCTCTCTCTTTCTTCTCACCGCTATCGCGCCAGCGTGATTCGCAGAGTCCCGCGATGGAGATATTGTAACGAGACAGTTCACGAGACAGAAGAGAAGCGTGTCCTGTGCGTCAAAGTGTTTGCACATTCCATGTAGCAACATGGAAGGATGTCGGAGATTGATTGTTCGTGAGTCAGGGGCGTGCAAGGGTCGATACCAAGGGGCAGTCCGGCTATTTCTGATTGGTTTCGTAACAAGGAGAGGTTCTCTGGAGTAGGTTGTAAGCCCACTTCCAGATAGCCAGCTGGGGTGGGCTGCCCCCTTAGGGCCTGCTGGCCTGCCCCATATATACACTGTTATATATTATTATATATACACTATACATATATATTGTTATACATTTTTATTATATATATATATATATATATATATATATATATATATACACAGTGTTATATATTATTATATATTTTGTGTTATATATTATTATTATATACACTACTCACAAAAAGTTTGGGATATTTGGCTTTCAGGTGACATTTATGGAAAATGTAAAAAGTTGACGCTCCATTGATATGATATGATGAAAGTAGAGCATTTAAGTAGAAGATACAATGGTGATTTCCTCATCTCAAACTATGTATTGAAACAAAAACCAACAACAAATGTCAACGTCTCAATAACTTGTCATGTGGCCTTGAGCATCAGTTACAGCTTGACAAGGACGTCTCAAGCTGTTCACAAGTCGACTTATTGTCTGCTGAGGCCTGGGCCCCCACTCTTCTTGAAGGGGCCCCTCAGGTCATTGAGGTTGTGGGGTACAGAGTTAGGAGCCTCTACACGGCCACTCAGCTCATCCCATAGGTTTTATATGGGATTCAGGTCTGGAGAAAGTGCAGGCCACTCCATTTGAGGTGCGTAGCGCTCTCCTTGACGTCTCCATCATTTCTGCTCCACGTGAATCCACTTTCATCAGAGAACAGCTCTGAGGCCCCTGGTCCCTCGTCCAGCGTCAACGCTGCCTGGCCCCTGCAAGACCATGATGCCTGTGCCTGGTGGTGTGGTCAGGTGCCCTTGCAGGTGGTCTAGCACGCAGACCACGCTGATGTCAACGGTTTTGAATGGTCTGACGTGACACTTGGTACCTCTCACCTTCCTTAAATGTGCCTGGAGTTGAGTGGCATCATCATTCGGTTGCGCAGGGCACTGTTCACAATGAAGCGCTCATCAGTGTGGGATGTGGCCAAAGGACGTCCACTTCTATACCTTTCTGTGACTCTTCCAGTCTCTGTATCTCTGTTGCAACCTGCTGATGACACTCTGTGACACTCTAAGCTCAGTGGCCACTTCCCTCTGACAACATCCTGTTTGAAGCCTCGCCAGGCGAGGTGCTGTTGATCAGTTGTTGGTGTGGTCTTGGTCTCATGATGTCAACATGTGAACAGCATGATGAAGAGGACTGTTTCAATACCAACTCTAATTGAACCAGGACATTTATTGGTGGATTCATGGATCAAACACCTGTTGTGAATTTTTCCGTTCAGCTCCTTGTTAGAGAACAGCAAGTTGTGCAAAAAGTACTGAGACATTGAACAGTTGGACATGTGCATTCAAAAGTTTAGAGAAGGTCAAATGAAGTTCACCTGTAAAGGTTATAGTGCATTTTAGGTTCATCCTGAAATTTCACCCGAAAGCCGAATATCCCTAACTTTTTGTGAGTAGTGTATATAGTGTTATTATTATACATAGTGTTATATATTATTATTATATATATAGTGTTATATATTATTACATTACATTTCATTACATTTAGTCATTAAGCAGACGCTTTTATCCAAAGCGACTTACAAGGGAGAATAACATATATATATAGTGTTATATATTATATGAGGCAGCAGGGGAAGAGTCAGTTGTTAAAGTATAAAAATGGGTGTGGTCAGGATCTGAGCCACTTTGACAAGGAGCACATTGTGATGCTGGACGACTGGGTCAGAGCATCTCCACAAGCACAGGTCTTGTGACTGTTCCCGCTGTGCAGTGGTTACTACCAAAAGTGTCCAAGGAAGGACGACCGGTGAACCAGCCACAGGGTCACGGGGCCCAAGGCTCATTGATGCACGTGAGGAGCCAGGTTTGGTCCGTCTGGTTCGATGGCACAGTAGAACTACTGCAGCACAATGTGGTGAAACAGTGAATGTTGCTGTGATAGAAAGGTGTAGAACACACAGTGCATGGCAGCTTGCTGCGTATGGGAACTCACAGTGTCCATGCTGACCCCTGTCCACCCCTGAAAGCACCTACAATGGACACGTGCACAACTGGACCATGGAGCAATGGAAGAAGGTGGAGGTCTGATGAATCACATCATGTGGATGGGTGGTGCATGTGCGTCGTTCACCTGGGGAAGAGATGGCACCAGGATGCATTATGGGAAGAAGACAAGCCAGTGGAGGCAGTGTGACGCTCTGGACAATGTTGTGTTGGGAAACCTTGGGTCCTGGCGTTCATGTGGATGTGACTTTAACACATAGCACCTACATAAACATTGTTGCAGAACAAGTACACACCTTCATGGCAACAGTATTCCCTGATGGCAGTGGCCTCTTTCAGCAGGATAATGCTTCCTGCCACACTGCAAACAATTGGTCAGGAATAGTTTGAGGAACATGACAAAGAGTTCAAAGTGTTGACTTGGCCTCCAAATTCCCCAGATTTCGATCCCATGGAGCATTTGTGGGATGTGCTGGAACAACAAGCCTGATCCATGGGGGCTCCACCTCCAACTTGCAGGACTTAAAAGGATCTGCTGCTACATCTTGGTGCCAGATACCACAGGACACCTTCAGAGTCTGGTGGAGTCCTTGCCTCCACCTCACAACTGTTTTGGGGGCATGAGGGGGAGCTACATAGTAATAGAGTTATTAGTGGTGATTTAATGTTGTGGCTGATCGGTGCAAACACAAACACACTATGTAGGAGCCTCTTACGCCACTGTGGACGAACTTCTTCCCCAACAGAGAACTCATCACGTTGCTGCTGAAGTCCACCATGTTCTGGATCTGCCTGAAGGCCTCATCGCTGCTCTACAACACACACACACACACACACACACACACACACACACACACACACACACACACACACACACACACACACACACACACACACACACACACACACACACACACACACACACACACACACACACAATCAACGCCAGGTGGGGGGACAGGGAATCAAACCCTTCACCCTGAGGAGCCTCTTACCTGGGGAGCGTTCTCAGCGTCCTCTGCAGAATACTTGAGCAGACGTAGAACCCTGGGATTCTGCAGAAGAAACAAACCGTTCAACTCCTAGTGGACACTTCATGTACTGCAGTACACCATCTAAATGACTACACTCTCCTCACTACACCATCTAAATGACTACACTCTCCTCACTACACCATCGAAATGACTACACTCTCCTCACTACACCATCGAAATGACTACACTCTCCTCACTACACCATCGAAATGACTACACTCTCCTTCCTGCTATCCACCATCTTGCTGTCCTCCTTGTGTGACAGTCATGTTAACCATGTTAATCAGAGTGGCCTAAGGTGACTGCGTACACACCTACCAACAACAAACATGTGAAACCAAAGGAAAATGCTCTGTTAGTGGTGCAGTGAAACAGCCTCCGCTCAGCCACAAGCAGCATTGGACCATTAGGCCCAAGAGGAAAGCAGCACCTCGTGGTGCGCGGTATTTCAGGTTTGAAGCGACAAATGTGCAACAAAAGAAGGTTTTGTGCAAGGCCTGTCATGGAACAGTCACCACATCACGAGGACCCACCACAAAACCTACATCACACCACAGGCCGAGTGCACGCCCAAAAAGACGCTCCAGCCCAGTGCAGTAAACACGTGGTTACTTCGAATGAAAATTCCCCACGAGGGAACCACGGCACCGCAAGGGGAACGACGGCACCACGTGGTTACACTACCTCGCCGGAGACATTGTGTCTATTAACACCGCGACCAAACACGAGTTTCAAAAACTCCTCGCAACGGCGGATAGAAGATATGCAATTCCCCCCACACACTTCAGTCAAGTTTCCCCGCCAACAACTGTATGCGGAATGTAGGAAAAAGAGCTGAAAAATGTGGAGGATTACGCCATAGCAAGCGATTTGAGGTCAAGCAGACAACCGAGCAGAGTCTCAGCTTACACTCTATCAAAACACCTGACGCATCTCCTGAGAACATCACCACCAGCTGAAAGTGACAAGGACACAGATCGTACGCCAACCAAGTCCAGCGCCCGTGGCCAGATGCAGAATGAACACAGGAGCTTCTAGACGTCACTTCCATTCAAGATGAACTACGTCAGCGGAGGAGTAAGGACTGAAGTGGAACAGGTGGCACCAACATTAACCTGCCTTTTTATGTGCAGCAGTTTAATCAATACAAGATATCCCATGCAATAGAACGTATTGTGTTTTGATAACATTGATTAGCAATTTTTTTTAACGTTTACATATAATGCCCAGTTGCGCCCACTGCTCCACCCCCTGCTTCACCCACCACTCCGCCCACTGCGCACCTGGAAGATGCCACCTGACGACTCCCACCATGGAAGGAGAGGAAGATTCCCGAGGTTAACCTCCCCACGCCAAGCAAAGTGCCTTCGATTTCTGTGCAGCCTGTAGCAGCTACTGCTCCACCATCGAATGTGTTTAGTGCCGGCGACCGCATAGCCACGTTTCAGCATTCATGTCCCAAACCACCGACGGCTGAAATACTGGTGTTCTTGACAAAACATGTGAAAAGAACACAAAGAGTTGTTTTATGTGCGGCTCCTGTTGTTTGGAGGCATTTTAACATTCGAATTGCTCTGCAGTGACTCACAGGTGACAATAAATGATTTAGTTGGATGTGCAATAACATTTTGATATTTAGTGTAACATTTATATTCCTGTTTCTATATTTATAATATTATATAATTATATTATATTATTATATAATATATTTTTAATATTCTTATATTTAGGGGTGGCTTTTATGATAATTATTCTGTGGTTACATAACAGAAAGCTCCTGTTTTATTATCCCAATCGTTTCAATTTGTAGTATTATTACGGTCCTTCATTTTTTTTACTTTTTTAACTAGCTTTCCAATCAATCCAGGCTTTTTATTTAACCCACGAAGTACAACATTCCAGAGAAAAGGGTTTCTGCCGGGCGTGGCACCTGGAGTTCTGCACAGCAGACAAGCTCAGTGGAGTCTAGATAATGAGTGACCGACAAAAATCGATGTCCGGTGTTACCTGTAGTAACATTAAGTTACCTGAAGCAACACGTTACCTGTAGCATTACCTGTAGTAACGGTGTTACCTGTAGTAGCATGTTACCTCTAGTAACTCGTAGAAACGGTGGAAACCCGTAGCGACGGTGCTACCCGTGGCGACGGTGCTACCCGTGGCAACGGTGCTACCCGTGGCAACCCGTGGCGACGGTGCTACCCGTGGCGACGGTGTCAACCGTGGCCACCCGTGGCGACGGTGTTACCCGTGGCAACCCGTAGCTACGGTGTTACCCGTGGCAACCTGTAGTGACAGTGTTACCTGTAGAAACAGTGTGACCTGTAATAATGGTGTTACCTGTAGCAACCTGTAGTGACAGTGTTACCCGTAGCAACCTGTAGTGACAGTGTTACCTGTAGTAACGGTGTGACCTGTAGTAATGGTATTACCTGTAGCAACCTGTAGTGACAGTGTTACCCGTAGCAACCTGTAGTAACGGTGTTACCTGTAGTAATGGTGTTACCTGTAGCAACCTGTAGCAACAGTGTTACCTGTAGCAACCTGTAGTAGCAGTGTTACCTGTAGTAATGGTGTTACCTGTAGCAACCTGTAGTAACGGTGTTACCCATAGCAACCCGTAGTAACAGTGTTACTTGCCGTAACAGTGTGATTTGTAGTAACGGTGTTACCTGTAGTAACAGTGATACCTGTAGCAACAGTGTTACAACAGTGTTGTAGCAACTTGTCGTAACCAGTGATGTAATGAGTGACCAACGAAAATCTAATTTTGTAACATGTCCGGTGTTACCTGTTGTAACATGTTACCTGCAGTAAAGGTGTTACCTGTAGTAACAGTGTTACCTTTAGCAACCTGTATTAACGGTGTTACCTGTAGCAAGCTACAGTAAAGGTGTTGCCTGTGGTAACGGTGTTGCCTGTGGTAACGGTGTTGCCTGTTACCAGGGTTTTCATGAGTTAATTAACTGGTGGGAGAAATTCTTTACCGTGGCAACCCTAACTGCAAATCATTCAGCCCTACAACACACCCGTCTTACTGACTACCCACCCGTCTTACTGACTACACACCCGTCTGTGTAGAAAAGCATGGTAGCCAAGCTATTAAATCTTGTTTAATAATAACATGACAGGACCAGCCTGAGGAATGAGCCCAAACTCCCACCTAAGAACATTCTAAGCCAGGAGTGGAGTTAAGGCTGCTTTATGGTTCTGCATGGGATAACCTTAAGCCCACACCCAGGGGGACTGAAAGCTACCTGTAGCTGTTCAGCTCGAGGCTTTATGACTAACGCAGATAACCTACCCTGAGCAACGGGACACCAGATGCCTGTGGCGGGGGCTGCTGACTATTACGAAGTACAACAGCAGCCCCTCCCCAGCCACGAGTGTGGACACCTCCCTAGCCGGCCAACTGAGTTTCTTTTTTGCGTAGTTTGAGTCAGGTAACAACAACGCTAGCTCGCTGGCTAATTAAAGCTACATCTCTGGGGATGAGCGTGTACTCTTGTGTCTGAGCATGACGTCAGGAGGGCTCTGATGCGGGTGAACACCAGGAAAGCTGCGGGCCCAGATGGCACATCTGGGCGAGTACTGAAGACCTGTGCTAACCAGCTAGCTCCGGTGTTCACTACGATATTCAACATCTCCCTGGCCGAGTCGGTGGTCCCGTCCAAGAGGTCCACCGTCATCCCTGTCCCGAAGATCGCCTCTCCTGCCTGCCTGAAAGACTACCGTCAGGTGGCCCTAATCTTGGTGGTCATGAAGTGCTTCAAGAGGCTGATTAAGGATTACATCTGCGCCTCCTTCCCCCGCACCTTGGACCCGCTGCAGTTTGCGTACCGACCGAACAAATCCACGGACGATGCGGTCTACCAGGTACTGCACACCACGCTCACGCACCTTGATGGCCTGATGACTGGAACTACCCTCCCCTCCCTGCGGGACTTCTACACCAGGAGGTGTAGCAGCACCTAAGAGACTGAGACGGAGTTTCTACATCAAGACATAAGAACTGTCAACGCTGACCTCACCAGGGGTCCGAACAAAAAGTACTGAGACACTCACACTGCCTTACTGTACTGTATGTAGCATACTGTACTGCATACTGTATCACTGTATTGGGTAACTGCATGCTGTACTGCATACTGTATCACTGTTCTGGGTAACTGCATACTGCGCTGTATTGCTGTTCTGTTCAGTGTTACTGTATTGCTGTGTCGTTCTGTTGTATACTGTACTGTATATCTCCATACTCACTTTATTCACATGCACATATCTGTATATACAAATAGCCTATCCAATATACATAACTCTATTCCCTTTACTTCCATTTTGTACCCCCACTCAGTATTGTCTTTGAGTCTTATTTTATTTTTATTTAATTCTAGATTATTCTATTCACTAACTGCATTAGGTTTTAGGAATCAGTTTCAGTAAGTTGCTAGGTAGGAATAAGTTTAGCTATTATGTTCAGTTTAGTAAATATTGTGCATAATCTCCGGGTGCGTTGTTAAGACATTTCACTGCATATGTATGAAAGTATGTATAAGTATGTGACAAATAAACCTCTTGAATCTTGAAGTAGTAGCATTAGTATTACTACTATTTAGAGCTAGTGCAACTACTACTTCCTTCTATTAGTAATAGAAGTAGTAGTTGTACTAGCTCTAAATAGTAGTAATGGTACTAAGAAGTAGAAGTAGTACTAACTCAAAGTAGTAGTGGTACGAAGAAGTAGCAGTACTAGTTTTAAATAGAAGTAACAGTACTTAGTAGTAGTTCTAACTCAAAGTAGTAGCACAACTCATGGTGTGACCAGCGAAGGACACCTGGTACCAGGTGCCCGGGCGTCGACCAACGCTGCCCCCTGCTCCTGGCTGCCCCCCCAGAGGGAGCACAAGCCAGGATGGTTCAATGCAGAGGAAGCGTTTCACCAGCACCACCCAAAAACAAGCGTGGGTGTTGTAGTGTGTGTGACAAAGATTCTTCTTCTTAGCAGTACTAACTCCAAGTAGTAGCAGTACTAACTCCATGTAGTACTACCACTAAGTAGCAGTAGTACGAAGGAGTAGTATTACTAGCTCTAAATAGTCGTAATAGTTCTAAGTAGTAGAAGTAGTAGTACTTAATACTACAGTCTAAGTAGTAGTGGTAGTATTAACTCTAAGTCGTATAGTACGAAGTAGTAATACGAGCTCTAAATAGTACTAATAGTTCTAAGAAGTAGCAGTAGTAGTTCAAACTAAGTAGTAACTCCGAGGTTGTTGAGTTTGTCTAGATTAGTCTCGGGAGTTTTAGTTGAGCCTAGCCTACACTAGCCTACACTAGCCTAGCCTAGCCTAGCCTACCCTACACTAGCCTACACTAGCCTAGCCTAGCCTAGCCTAGCGCGGGCCGGCCGGCTGACCTGGACGTGCGCCACCACCAGGCTGCGGTTCCCCTCTCCGTGGTACTTCCACTCGGCCTCCTCCATCTTGTCCGCCTCCATCCCGCACTGACACCGAACTGACGACGCGACTCTCCAGGGAAAACACGACGAGTTGCTCCGCTGCTGCTGTGGGACCGACACCGACGGGCGACACACTTCCGCTTCCTGCCGGGAAGTTCCGCCCCCCGGCTCTGATTGGCCAACGTCACCGACGAGCGACGTTCTTCCGCTTCCTGCAGGGAAGTTCCGCCCCCCACCCGGCTCTGATTGGCCAACGTCACCGCGGGCCGGTTCGGGGTTGGACGGGCTGTTACGTGGTCGATGATGTCACCGACGGATCCATCATGGCGGCGCTGCCCGTTGTTTGTTTCCCTGAGCGGAGCCGCTTCTAACGCCGCTTTAACGCCGCTTTTCACCGGGTGTTTGGACCAGGACCCGCCGGACCGACCAGGCTTTCCACCGGAGCTCCCTCCGGGTCCCCCACCGGGCCCCCCGCCGGGCCCCGCGATGCAGATCCCCCCGGGCCTGCTGGACGACCTGTGCAGCCGCTTCATCCTCCACATCCCCAGCGGGGAGCGGGATAACGCGGTCCGGCTGTGCTTCCAGGTGGAGCTGGCCCACTGGTTCTACCTGGACTTCTGCCTGCAGAGCAGCCCGGCGCTGCCCCAGTGCGGCATCCGGGACTTCGCCACGGCGGTGTTCCAGCACTGCCCCTTCCTGCTGCCCCGCGGGGAGGACGTGCAGCGGGTCCTGGAGCGCTGGAAGGAGTACAAGATGGGAGTCCCCACCTACGGCGCCATCATCCTGGACGAGGCCCTGGACCACGTGCTGCTGGTGCAGGGCTACCTGGCCAAGTCGGGGTGGGGCTTCCCCAAGGGCAAGGTGAACGAGGACGAGCCCCCGCACGACTGCGCGGTCCGGGAGGTTCTGGAGGAGACGGGCTTTGACATCAAGGAGCGGATCCGCAAAGACGTCTACATTGAGCAGAAGATCGCGGACCAGCTGGCCCGGCTCTACATCGTACCGGGCGTGTCCAAGGACACCAGGTTCAGCCCCAAGACCAGGAAGGAGATCCGGAACATTGAGTGGTTCCCCCTGGACAAGCTTCCCTGTCACAGGAACGACATGAGCTCCAAGGCCCGGTTGGGTCTGCCCCCGAGCCGCTTCTTCATGGCCGTCCCCTTCATCCGCCCGCTGCGGGACTGGATCTCCCGGTTCCGGGAGGAGTCCACCGACAGCGATGAGGACCCCACCTCTGGACCTCTAGACAAATGGAAGAGGGCGGCGGGCTGCGAGGCCTCGCCCGCCGAGTCTCGAGGGAAGCACAAGCACCCGAGGGTCCCGGGCCAGGCGGGCCAACCGGGCCAGGCTGACCTGGGCGAGGTCCTGAAGACCAAGCAGTCCAACCCCAAAGGAAACGGGAGGAAGGGCCAAGACGCCGCGGGCTTGAAGAAGGGCGTGGCTGGCCAGCAGCAGAGCCCGGTGACCAGGGAGGAGCGGAGGGCGATGCCCCGCAAGCTGCAGGACGCTGTTGGGAAGGAGGGGGGTCCAAGCTGTGGCTCCCGGGCCCTGTTCTCCTCCAAAGCCTTCCTCACATTTAGGTTCGACAGGGAGGCCATCATGAAGTGCTTTGACTCCTGATCCAGGTTTTAACGTCAAGTTCTGCTGGATTAGAACCACCAGAACCAGCTGAACCACTAGAACCGCCAGCAACACACACACACACACACACACACACACACACACACACACTTCCTTGTCATTCCGGTGATGACCTGCAGTTCTCAAAGCGGAACCTTTATGGTTCTGGTTCTGATGATGAATGTGGAATAAAGGAAAAGTGTTTTTTAAATATTGTGCTTTCTTGGAGTTGGTTGGTCGATTGATTGATTGGTGAATTGATTGATTGGTTGATTTATTGGTTGGTTGGTTGGTTGGTTGATTAATTTGTTGATTGATTGACTCTGATTGATTTATCGATTGGTTTGTTGGTTGATTGATCTTGTGTAACTGGGAGTGTTGCAGGGAACCAGCTCAACTGATGTTTTTCAGCTAAATGATAATGTGAGAGTTTGAAATATGGATTGATGATGTTTCTTATGGTTTAGATTTATAGAACATGTCTGTTCCTTATAGTAAGTAATACATGAATGTGGAGGAGGGAGGATTCATTTGGTGCTTTTTGAAGTCAAACTCTTTTTGGAAATCCTTTGATTTCACGTTATGATGTCACGTGTGGCTTCAGTTCATTTAGACACAGCACACACATGAATACATATATAAATAAAAATGCATAGAAATAAATGCAAATATAAAAAAATAAATGCATGTAAATGTAAATAAATAAATGAGTAAATATCGTAAAAAAGGTGTTTTTTCATGGGTTATTTTGATCTCGCTGTGTCGTATCGCGATACTTGGAGAGGCTGAGCCTGTGTGGGGCAGCGGAACTTCACCACACCGGCCGATAGGGGGCGGCAGCACGCAGGGCACCGGAGCTCTGATTGGTCGGGCCGGGGCAGAGGTGGGGCTCTGATTGGTCCGTCCGGAGAGGGGCTCTGATTGGTCTATCCGGGAAGGGGCGGCGTTATGATTGGTCCGTCCAGGGAGGCGTGGGGCTCTGATTGATCTGTCTGGGAAGGAGGCGGGGCTCAGTGGGTCGTCGGTGAAGGGGAAGGGGCTCTGATTGGTCCGTCTGGGAAGGGGGAGGGGCTCTTGTTGGACCGTCCTGCCTCCAGCTCCGCTCGCTCCGCTGCGTGTTGCTCCTTCTCTGTTAATATTTCATATTTATTCAGTGAAAAAGTTTGAATTTGAACTGAATCTTCAGCTCGGACGGGACGTTAGCACGTCAGCACCTCTGCTCCACGACGGGCTAGTGGCTAGTGGTGTTAGCACGGAGCCCTGCCCGCCGACGGTGCTTCCAACCCGGATCAGACTGGAGCTACAGAGCGGCGGAAGTACTCAGCTTGACTGCATTAAAGTACAAATACTCTTTCTATATAAGTACCTGCTGGGAAGTGTTTTAAAGCATTACAAGTTAAAGTACTTGTTTGTAATAGTAGTATGTAGTGTTTACTATTGAATAATGTTCAGGAAGTGATTGTTTTTTATTTTTTTTTGTTTTATTATTTGACTTTACATCTGTGTTTCTCTTCACATTCTGTTTATTTTGAGTGTTTTTCTCCTTTATTATCTTCCGACTTCACCACAAATCCCTGAAATGTATTTTGGAGAAATAACACACTGTGATGGCTCCTCCTCTTCCCCTCAGACACCGCCCTGCAGCATGGAGGCCCCGCCCACCAAGCGTCTCAGGGGCGTGGGCCAGGAATTGGGGGCGGATCCGTTCGGCGACGACGACAGCTTCACGCAGGACGACCTCGACGAGATTGACGTCATGGTGTCGCAGGTGGCGACCAGGGGGCGGAGCCAGGGCTCCCCGCCGCCAGGGGGGCGTAGCAGAGGGGACCCGGCGTGCAGCGACCAGGAGGTGGAGCTTCTGGGTGAGTCCAGCTGGAGCTGAGTGTTGTCTTGGGTGGGGATCTGTGTACTGTGTGTGTACTCTGTGTACTGTGTGTGTTCCAGGTAACGGCCAGCAGGGGGTGGCAGACAGACAGAACTACGTCAGCCTCCTGGAGACGCAGTACGAAGAGCTGAGACAGAAGGTGGGCCTGTGGGGGTTAAATTAAATTTAATTGTATACTGACTGTGTACTGTGTGTACTGAGTAATGTGTACTGTGTTTTCAGCTGGGTCGGGTGGAGCAGCAGATGGAGCTGAGAGGTGGAGAGCTGTGCCTCCTGAGAGATGCTCTCCGAGCAGCAGAGCGGCAGAAGGAGGTGCAGATGGAGACGCAGCGCCTCCTGGTGGAGACAAGGAACCAGGAGGCGCACGAGAGGGAGAGGGAGCTGCACAGGAAGGTACTGATAGTACTAGAGTAGCAGTCGTCGGTAGAGGTCTGGAGGTCAATAGAGGTCTAGAGGTCAATAGAAGCCGGTGGAGGTCAGTAGGGGTCGGTAAAGGACGGTAGGGGTCGGTAGAGGTCTGGAGGCCCGCAGATTTCAGTGGAGGTCCATAGGGGTCGGTAGAGGTCTGGAGGTTGGTAGAGGTCTGGAGGTTGATAGAGTTCTGGAGGTCGGTATATGTCGTTGGAGGTCTGGAGGGGTCGGTAGAGGTGGGTGGAGGTCGTAAGGGATCGGTAGAGGTTTGGAGGTGGGTAGAGGTCAGTGGAGGTCTGTGGAGGTTCGTAGGGGTCGGTAGAGGTCTGGAAATCGGTGGAGACAGTTTGAGGTCGGGGGATGTCCATAGAGGATGGTAGAGGTCTGAAGGATGGTAGAGGTCTGGAGGTCGGTAGAGGTCGGTAGAGTGTTGACCGTGTTCCAGGTCTAGGTCCACGTGTGTACGCTGTTTCAGGTCCAGGTTCACATGTTGACCATGTTCCAGGTCCAGGTCCATTTGTTGACCCTGTTCCAGGTCCATATGTTGACCGTGTTCCAGGTCCAGGTTCAGATGTTGACTCTGTTCCAGGTCACGGTTTACATGTTGACCCACTTAACAGGTCCATGTGTTAACCCAGTTAACAGGTCCAGGTACATGTGTTGACCGTGTTCCAGGATCAGGTTCATATGTTGACCCTGCTCCAGGTCCAGGGCCATGTGTTGACCCAGTTCCAGGTCCAGGTTCACATGTTGACCCTGTTTAAGGTCCAGGTCCACTTGTTGTCCCTGTTTTAGGTCCAGGTCCACATGTTGACCCTGTTTCAGGTCTATATGTTGACCCAGTTCCAGGTTCACATTTTGACCCTGTTTCAGGTCCAGGTCCGTGTTTTGACCCTGTTCCAGGTCCACATGTTGAACCTGTTCCAGGTCCACATGGTGATCCTGTTCCAGGTCCATGTGTTGACCCTGTTCCAGGTCCATGTGTTGACTGTGTTCCAGGTTGAGGTCCATGTGTTGACCCTGTTCAAGGTCCACATGTTAACCTTGTTCCAGGTCCAGGTTCACATGTTGACTCTGTTCCAGGTTAACATGTTGACCCTGTTTCAGGTTAACATGTTGACCCTGTTTCAGGTCCAGGTTCACATGTGGACCCTGTACAGGTAGAGGTCCATATGTTGACCCTGTACCAGGTCCAGGTCTTGACCATGTTCCAGGTCCAGGTTCACATGTTGACCCTGTACAGGTAGAGGTCCATATGTTGACCCTGTACCAGGTCCAGGTCCATGTGTTGACCATGTTCCAGGTCCAGGTTCACATGTTGACCCTGTTCCAGATCCAGGTCCATGTGTTGACCCTTTTCCAGGTCCAGGCCCTCCAGGCTGAGCTGCACTTCAAAGAGGCCGAGATCAACGAGATGAAGAGCAAGGTTGTGGTGTGGGAGCGAGGCAGGAAGTGCTGCCCCCTGTCCAGGAACAGGTAACACGGGGAGCACCACTACTTCCTGGTTTCCTCTGCCATGGATGTCCACTGTGGGTGAGAGTGGGCGTGGCCTGTCATCTGCTCAGCTCTGATTGGCTGTCGTCTCTCCCTCTAGTCCCAGAGCGTTAAACTCCGTTGCAGAGTTGCATCACCGGAACTGCGACACTTCCTCTCCCACAGGAAGTGGATTCATCACCAAGGAGACATTTGGATCCCAGCTGGCCCCCAGAGGCATGCCCACCAAGAACCGGACTGAACCGGCCAGGTCACCTGGTAGGACAGCACCTGAACCGTAATGAGCCGGAATGAACCAGCTGCTTTTTCAGTTGTGTAATACGTTATAAATACCCAAACCTCACTTTAATGTGTGTGTGTGTGTGTGTGTGTGTGTGTGTGTGTGTGTGTGTGTGTGTGTGTGTGTGTGTGTGTGTGTGTGTGTGTGTGTGTGTGCCAGGTGTCTCCAGACAGGAAGTGCCCCGCCCAGACCCCTTCCTGTCCTCTGGCCCCTCCCACCACCAAGGTGAGTCTCTCGGATCTGAAAACAGTTTATATTTCATTCTGATATCAACAAAACCAAATATCACAAGACCCTATCAACTCACCCCCGTCTCTTTCCACCCGTCTCTCTCCACCTGTCTCTCTCCACCTGTCTCGCTGTCTCTCCATTCAAATCAATTGATGTTTATTTCATGACGGTTATTACGACAGTATTTCCAAAGCTTGAGGGCAGGTAGCACTCAAAAACAACAACAAGAACAACAACAACATTAGATACAATAACAACACATCAACCTCATAATAATAACACTAATAACATTGACAACCAGTATAATTTAACACCATAATAACAACAACAACAACAACAGTAAAAATATGAATAGTAACAATAAAAGTTAAAAGTAAGTCAATAATAATAAAAAGTACCAGTATGTAGAGGGCAGGTGGCTCTATGAAGCGTCCAGCTGGGCATCTTTATTCATCACAGTGCATGTCTGTCTCTACCACACCTGTCTTATTCTGCCCACACCTGTCTTAACTGCCCACACCTGTCTTACTCTGACCACACCTGTCTTACTCTGACCACACCTGTCTTACACTGACCACACCTGTCCTCCACTGACCACACCTGTCTTACACTGACCACACCTGTCCTCCACTGACCACACCTGTCTTACTCTGACCACACCTGTCTTACTCTGACCACACCTGTCTTACACTGACCACA
>NC_137192.1:36991289-37023789 GCF_960531495.2 Zeus faber
GGTCCTTCACTTGCTGCTGGCGCACAGTGATGAGGTCATCACTGCGGCCGTCATAATGCAAACGCTAATCCAAATGTGTCTTGAATGTCCAGTTCTGACCTTTGACCCTGGTAGCAGGTAGTGGAGGAGTTGCTGCAGCCACAGGAAGTGGACGAGAGGGTGGGTCTGTCTTCCTGTCTCGCTGCCTGCCTGTCTCTTTCGCTCTCTCGCTCAGCCTTAATTTAACCCTTTGTGTGTCGTCCCCGGTCCAGCAGGGCACGGTGCGTCCGTCCCAGCATGCATTGCTGTGCTGCACGCTGCAGCTGTGCCACGTGCGCACTTCTGCTTGTGACCAGAAGGAGGCGCTGCAGCAGCTGGCACTGAGGACGCTGAGCGTGCTGCTGGAGCGCAGCGCACGCACACACACACTCAGGCAAGATGGGCGTGGCCGTGGGCGCGCCACACTGCTTCTCCTTGCTAACACCTAAATAACGCTGTCGTCACCATGGAAACTTTAAGAAATACCTGTGTGTGTGCGTGTGCAGGCTGCAGTACTCCTGCTGGAGCCAGGCAGTGTGTGTGTGTGTGTGTGCAGGTGCAGGGCTCGCTGTGGTGTCGGAGTGTGTTCGTATCCTGCGATGCGTCGCTGACCAGGAAGTCCAGGCCCTGCAGCTCTGCTCCCAGCACGGTGAGACCTGTCTGACTGACTGACTGTCTGTCTGTCTGACTGTCTACCTGCTTGTCTGTCTGTCTGTCTGTCTGACTGCCTGTCTGTCTGTCTGTCTGTCTGCAGAGTCCTGTGCGTTCCTCCGGCTGTTTGAATACATTAAAACCCGAGCAGACGCCCAGAGCAGGGAGGGGCAGAGGGGGGGCACCCTGCTGGAGCTGCAGGTCAGTGGGGGGGGAACCCTGCTGGAGTGGTGGGTGGGGCAGCACCCTGCTGGAGTGGGGGGGAGCACCCTGCTGGAGCTGCATTTGAAATGAGACCCCCCCCTCCTCCCCCCACAGGTTGTGCGTCTGTTGTCCAGACTTTTCACTCAGAGAGAAAACACCTGGACCGCATTTGTACAGGCTGCCTGCCAGTGTTTCAATGAGGTAACACACATACCTATATACATACCTATATACATACTTATATATATGCCTATATATATACCTATTGTGGTTGAGAATGCCCTTGAGAAAGATCTCTCGCTACTGAGCAGGTACTTCCACAAATGGCATCTCAAGCTTAGCCTGCCCAAGACAGTTTGCTCAGTGTTCCATCTTGCCAATAGATGTGCGAATACCATGCTGAACATCACACTCGACGGCACCATCGTCAGGCATGACCCCAACCCTAAATATCGCGGTGTCACACTTGACCATAGCCTCACCTTCAAGCCACACATCCAACAAGTTGCTGCCAAGACCGCTGCCCGTGTAAACCTCCTGAAGAGACTGGCTGGCACTGGATGGGGCGCAAACTTCACCACCCTGCGCACCTCTTCCCTTGCCCTTGTATACTCCACGGCTGAGTATGCCGCCCCTGCATGAAGTCACAGCAGCCATACAGCCTGTGTTGATGTTGTGCTTAACACCGCCATGAGGCTAATTAGTGGTGCCCTGCCATCAACCCCTGTCGAGTTCCTCCCCATACTGTCTGGCATTCCACCTCCGGAGCTCCGTCGTAACTTCCTGACCTTGAAGCTGGCCTGCAAGAGTGCAGATGAGCCAACAAGCCTGATCCCCCCGCCTGCTGAATATGGCCACCAGAGACTCAAACGCAGACACTTCTCCACCGAAGCTAGGAGACTCCTTACCACAAGCCCTCCACACCCTGGATGGATCCTTGACTGCTGGAACAAGCAATGGTCCGAGTCAACCTCCACGTTGAGGAAGTTCATCAACTCCCCTTCAACAAATCCACCTGGGTGTGACCTACCATGGAATGCCTGGGTCAACCTCAACAGACTTAGCTCTGGAGTAGCAAAGACCCAAACCTATCTGCATATGATTGGAGTGTCTGCCACAAATCTCTGTGAATGCGGAAAACCACAGACTGTTGAACACATCATTGATGAATGCCCAATCTTCAAATCACCACATGGAGTCAGCGGCCTCATTGAACTGGATGACGATACCACTTCTTGGCTAATGTCCCAATTGCCTGTGTAGCCCTACACCAACGAACGAACGATACATACTTATATACATACCTATATACATACCTATATACAGTGGGGCAAAAAAGTATTTAGTCAGCCACCAATTGTGCAAGTTCTCCCACTTAAAAAGATGAGAGGCCTGTAATTTTCATCATAGGTTCACTTCAACTATGAGACAGAATGGGGGGGAAAGAATCCAGGAAATCACATTGTAGGATTTTTAATGAATTAATTGGTAAATTCCTCAGTAAAATAAGTATTTGGTCACCTACAAACAAGCAAGATTTCTGGCTTTCACAGACCTGTAACTTTTTCTTTAAGAGGCTCCTCTGTCCTCCACTCGTTACCTGTATTAATGGCACCTGTTTGAACTCGTTATCAGTATAAAAGACACCTGTCCACAACCTCAAACAGTCACACTCCAAACTCCACTATGGCCAAGACCAAAGAGCTGTCAAAGGACACCAGAAACAAAATTGTAGACCTGCACCAGGCTAGGAAGACTGAATCTGCAATAGGTAAGCAGCTTGTTGTTAAGAAATCAACTGTGGGAGCAATTATTAGAAAATGGAAGACATACAAGACCACTGATAATCTCCCTCCATCTGGGGCTCCAAGCAAGATCTCACCCCGTGGGGTCAAAATGATCACAAGAACGGTGAGCAAACATCCCAGAACCACATGGGGGGACCTAGTGAATGACCTGCAGAGAGCTGGGACCAAAGTAACAAAGGCTACCATCAGTAACACACTACGCCGCCAGGGACTCAAATCCTGCAGTGCCAGACGTGTCCCCCTGCTTAAGCCAGTACATGTCCAGGCCCGTCTGAAGTTTGCTAGAGAGCATTTGGATGATCCAGAAGAGGATTGGGAGAATGTCATACGGTCAGATGAAACCAAAATAGAACTTTTTGGTAAAAACTCAACTTGTCGTGTTTGGAGGAGAAAGAAAGCTGAGTTGCATCCAAAGAACACCATACCTACTGTGAAGCATGGGGGTGGAAACATCATGCTTTGGGGCTGTTTTTCTGCAAAGGGACCAGGACGACTGATCCGTGTAAAGGAAAGAATGAATGGGGCCATGTATCGTGAGATTTTGAGTGAAAACCTCCTTCCATCAGCAAGGGCATTGAAGATGAAACGTGGCCGGGTCTTTCAGCATGACAATGATCCCAAACACACCGCCCGGGACACGAAGGAGTGGCTTCACATGCCACTTTAAATGCACATATCTGTATATACATAGGCATATTCCTTCAACCTATTCCATTTTATTTCAATTTATTTTTTATTGTATTTTATTCTATATATTTTTTATCTTATTCTATAAGTATTCCACTTACTGTATTACGTTTTAGGAGTCAGTTAGTCGGTCTATTAGAAAGGAATTTTCTACTTTTTATTTTATTTTATTTTTGTACTTTTTCCTAGGACTTATTGTGTGCTATCACCGGGTGCGTTGCATTACATTTCACTGCATATATGTATGGAAGTATGTATATGTATGTGACAAATAAGAATCTTGAATCTTGAATCTTGAATCTTCGTAAGAAGCATTTCAAGGTCCTGGAGTGGCCTAGCCAGTCTCCAGATCTCAACCCCATAGAAAATCTTTGGAGGGAGTTGAAAGTCTGTGTTGCCCAGCGACAGCCCCAAAACATCACTGCTCTAGAGGAGATCTGCATGGAGGAATGGCCAAAATACCAGCAACAGTGTGTGAAAACCTTGTGAAGACTTACAGGAAACGTTTGACCTCTGTCATTGCAAACAAAGCGTATATAACAAAGTATTGAGATGAACTTTTGTTATTGACCAAATACTTATTTTCCACCATAATTTGCAAATAAAGTCTTTAAAAATCAGACAATGTGATTTTCTGGATTTTTTTTCTCATTTTGTCTCTCATAGTTCAAGTGAACCTATGATGAAAATAACAGGCCTCTCTCATCTTTTTAAGTGGGAGAACATGCACAATTGGTGGCTGACTAAATACTTTTTTGCCCCACTGTACATACTTGTATAAATACCAATATAGATACAGATTTGATGATCCACATGTATATGGTATGTATAAAGATACATACCTATACACACATACTTATATACATACTTATATACATAAATACTTATACACACATACTTATATACATACATACTTATATACATACTGGTACACATACATGTATACATACTTGTATACATAGTTGTATATGTATATACTTGTATACATACTTATATACACGCATATTTATATACATAGATACTTACATACATACATACTTATATACACGCATATTTATATACACACATACTTATATACATACATACTTATATACATATATATGTATGTATATATGTATGTATGTAGTTAGATACAGGGATATTGTTTCTAATTTCACTCAGTATTATCTAGTAATTGAATCAACTTCTCTCCTCAGTTGGTTCGTGTCGTTGTGGTGATTCTCCATCGTCACTGGTTGGTTCTCAGGGACAGCGGCTCAGCAGGTAAACATTTAGCATGAGGCCAGATCAATATCTGGTACTGCATCAGCATCTGATACTGGATCAATATCTGGTACTGCATCAGCATCTGATACTGGACCAATATCTGGTACTGCATCAGCATCTGATACTGGACCAATATCTGGTACTGCATCAGCATCTGATACTGGACCAATATCTGGTACTGCATCAGCATCTGATACTGGATCAATATCTGGTACAACAGAGACTCAGGTTTTGTTTGTGTGACGTAAGGGGTTCTAAATCGAAATTCAAACGGAGCCTCTCCCAGTGGGCGTGGCCAGCCTCCCAGTGGGCGTGGCCAGCACACATGGAGCTGCGAGTTTCCCTTTAAACAGTGAAACTCTTAAAATGCGATGAAAACAAATCGATCGCTTTGGAATTTAGAAAAATTTGAGCTTGTCTTTATTGTGCCCCTCGTCCCTCCCTCCTGAAGCCACGCCCCCGGGCCCCGGCTGCCCCGCCCCCCGGCCCCGGGGCCCCCGCCCCAGCCTGGCGGTGCTCAAGGAGTCGCTGGTGCTGCTGCACTGGCTGCTGCTGCACCACGGCAGCTTCCATCAGGGAGCGTGTGCCGTGCTGCACGTGTACGACCAGGCCATCCCTGCAGTGAGACAGCTACTGAGCAGGGAGACACTGTCCTACAGCGAGGGTACGCTGCACCACACGCTGTACTAACACTGTAGTAACTGTAGTACATGCTGTAGTAACTGTAATTACACTGTTGTAACTGTAGTACATGCTGTAGTAACTGTAGTACATGCTGTAGTAACTGTAATAACACTATAGTAACTGTAGTACACACTGCAGTAACAATGTAGTAACTGTAGTAACACTGTAGTTACTGTAGTACATGCTGTAGTCACTGTAGTACATGCTGTAGTAACTGTAGTACATTCTGTAGTAACTGTAATAACACTATAGTGACTGTAGTACACACTGCAGTAACAATGTGGTAACTGTAGTAACACTGTAGTTACTTTAGTACATGCTGTAGTAACACTGTAGTAACTGCACTACACACTCTGGTAACACTGTAGTAACTGTGGTACATGCTGTAGTAACACTGTAGTAACTAGTACATGCTGTAGTAACTGTAGTAACACTATAGAAACTGCAGTACACGCTGCGGTAACACTGTAGTAACTGTAGTAACACTGTAGTAACTGCACTACACACTCTGGTAACACTGTAGTAACTGTGGTACATGCTGTAGTAACACTGTAGTAACTGTAGTACATGCTGTAGTAACTGTAGTAACACTATAGTAACTGTAGTACACGCTGCGGTAACACTAGTAACTGTAGTAACACTGTAGTAGCTTTAGTACACGCTGTAGTAACACTGTAGTCACGGCACTACACACTGTAGTAACACTGTAGTAACTGTGGTACACGTTGTAGTAAAACTGTAGTGACGCTATAGTAGCTGTACCACATGCTGTAGTAACACTGTAGTACACGCTTTGGTAACACTGTAGTGACTGTAGTAAAGCTGTTGTAACACTGCACACTGTAGTAACACTATAGTAATGCTGCAGTAACACTGCCCTACACGCTGTCGTAACGCTGTCGCAACTCCACTACATGCTGTAGTAACTCTGCCGTAAGACTATAGTAACACTAGTAATGCTGTAGTAACACTGTAGTCACGCTGCAGTAACAGTGCACTACATGCTGTAGTAACTCTGTAGTAACGCTATAGTAACACTGGTAATGCTGTAGCAACACTGCACTACAAACTGTAGTAACTCTGTAGTAACGCTATAATAATGCTGTAACACTGAAATAACACTGCATTACACGCTGTAGTAACACTGTTAACACTGCACTACATGCTGTAGTAATGCTGTAGTAACACTGCACTACACGCTTTAGTAATGCTGTAGTTGCACTGCACACTGTAGTAATGCTATAGTAACACTAGCTATGCTGTAGTAATACTGCACTACACACTGTAGTACACACTGTAATAAGAAACGCACATGTACTGTGAAACAGTAGTACTTTGTTTATATGTCCTCACTTCCTGTTTGCTGTCAGAGCTGGCTCTGGAGGAAATCTGCCGCTCGGAGGCCGACGACACCGAGGACATGGACACGGACGCCGGCTCCTAATTGGCCGGCCGGTCCCGCCTCTCCTACAATCAGGGGCCGGCTCGGTGGCCATCTTGGACTGAACCGCTTCCTGTGAGACAGGAAGCATGTCCTGCACACGCTCAGTAGGTCTCCAGCACAGAGAGATGAGCTGAGCCCCGATGACATCGTCACTGCTAGGATGACATCACCATGTGGAAGATGTCACTTCCTGTTGGGTTGTTTTTCACAGTCAGTGTTTCAAATCTGAACTGAGCTTGAGTGTGTCTCATGATTGGACATAGGACATATAAATAAAATAGTAAATATGAAGAATCAAATGAGAGATGTGTGGAAATGTGCTTTTTATTTTGTAGTCGCTGCAGGAATGAAAGAAATCTGAACTTTTACCAATTTATACATCACATTCTAAACCTGAATATTTTAGTTCTGATCCTTTTGCCACTGACCCATTATTATATAACTATTATTATTACTATTGTTGTTATTTTTATTACTATTACTATTTATAATATTATTATAGTTCATATAACCGTTGTTATTATAACTATTATTATCACTATTGTTATTATTCTTACTATTCTTCTTCTTATTATTACTATTTATATTATACTATTCTTATTATAATTACTATGTTATTATTATTTATATTGTTATAAATATTATTATCATTAGTAGTATTACTATTGTTATAACTATTACTATAATTATAATACTATAATTATTATTAAGATTATTATTATTACTATTCTTTTTGTAATTATTATTAAAATTATTATAACAATTTTTATTATTTTATCATATTATTACTATTATTATTATGACTATTACTACTATTATGATTACGATTACTACAAATTTTATTATTACTGCTATTATTATGATTATTATTACTATTATTATTACTACTATAACTGCTATCGTCGCTGCAGGAATGAAAAAAATCTGAACTTTTACCAACTTATACATCACATTCTAAACCTGAATATTTCAGCTCTGATCCTTTTGCCACTGACCCATTATTATTATTATTACTATTATTACTTTGATTTTTGTTACTATTCTCATTATTATTACTGTTATTACTATTCTTATTATTATTACTATTATTACTATTCTTATTATTATTACTGTTCTTCTTATTATTATTACTATTATTACTATTCTTATTATTATTATTACTATTCTTATTATTATTACTATTCTTATTATTATTACTATTCTTATTATTATTATTACGATGATTACTATTCTAATTATTATTACTATTCTTATGATAATTACTATGTTATTATTATGTATATTATTATTATTACTATTAATATTGTTATAACTATTATTATTAGTAGTATCATTAGTAGTATTATTATTGTTCTTACTATTATTACAATAATAGTAAGAACAATAATTACTATTAGCATTATTACTATTCTTTTTGTAATTATTATTGCTATTGTTACTATGATTAGTATTACTTTTATTAATATTAATATTTATATTATTATGGGTAATATTACTATTGTTATAACTATTATTATCATCACTTATTATTATTACTATTATTAATGTTATTATTATTCATATTGTTATCACTATGACTGTTATTACTATTATTATTACTATTATTACTCTGGCTATTATTATTACTATTGTGATTTCTATTGTTATTATTTTTATTATTACTACTAGTAGCCTACCTACAGGACAGGCACTATTTATACAAAAAACATTTCAAAATTAAGAATCTTCCTGTCAAAATCCGACTCTTGAAATATTAATAATGTAATGGCCTAGTTTAACTGCTATTGTTATTATTATTACATTTACTGCTATTATTATTATTACTACAATCACTGCTATTATTATAATGATTACAATTATTACTATTATGGCTATTATTATTATTATAACTACTGTTATTGCTATTATAATTAATACTACTATTACGGCTATTATTATCATTATTATTAAGTTAACAGGGAAGGCTGCTGATTTATTATTTAACCTGGACCTTCATCCACAGTTGAGTTGCTCCAAGGACACGAAGGCATAGATGGAGCAGCTCTGCCTCTTTGTGGAAGGATTCCAGCACCAACGCAGGGACCACGCCCTCACCAAGAAAAGGCTTAAAAAATGTAAATCTATTTCTACATTCTATTTCTCTCAAACGGTAGATTCCTTCTTCTTACACTGGGAGAGATGGATCAAAACACTCCAGCTGGCTGAGCTGTGATTGGCCGGTTGCTATAGTGACACACAGGGAATGGAAGGGGTTTCATAAGATGACCGCTACCTGTCACCTGCAGAAGGTCTCCGGTGACTGCTATTATGGGATATATTATGATTGTTGAATAAGTGCAGCCCTCACCGAGAGACCCTTTTCATTGACTACAAACCCTTTTATTCATTGCGGGAGTTAGTGTTTACATTCCACCTCAGGTGTTCACATCCCGCCTCAGGTGTTTACATCCCGCCTCAGTGTTTACATCCCACATCAGGTGTTTACATCCCACCTCAGGTGTTTAGATCCCACCTCAGGTGTTTACATCCCGCCTCAGTGTTTACATCCCACATCAGGTGTTTACATCCCGCCTCAGTGTTTACATTCCACCTCAGGTGTTCACATCCCACCTCAGGTGTTTACATCCCGCCTCAGTGTTTACATCCCACCTCAGGTGTTTACATCCCACCTCATAGCACTGCTACAGTATACAAGGACACCTGTCGCTCTGTCCCTGAGCAGCGTTGGACTCTCTGATCACTGTCTGGTTCATCTTCACCCGACTTTCAGGCAGAAACTAAGATCGGTCAAGACTTCGACTTTGGTCACACCAGTGGTGTCTAATACGTCGATCGCAGAGGTAGGGCGGGTAGATCCCGCGCAATTGAAACTTTTTTTTTTTCTTTAACCGATCTGACCAACATGTTGAATGAGCTTACTTTAGAGCTGCAAGGAAAAGACAAAACCGTGGTCAACATGATCAGTTCAGTTCATGCTTTCAAATGAAAAATGCAACTTCTGTCCTCAAAGCTGCAGATTATTAAGTCCAAATACCGTTCCACCATTACTGATGATCACATGACGGATGATCATCGTGCATGTGTTGTAGTGTGGTGTGCTGTGTGACAAATAAAGATTGTTCTTCTTCTTGTATTGTGCCGTAAGAGTTCATGCAGTGATGCAAGGTACGCCAACATATATTGTATATATAAATTATACTCAGTATCTTCTTCTTCCGAATTCTCCCGGTAGTATACTCAGTATATATATAAATAAATATATTTAGCATTTTTTTAATGCAGGTAGTTCATTTTGACCTGGTCATTTTAAAAGCAGCTCACAAGCCAAAAATGTGTGGGCGCCCCTGATCTAGACAATGAAGTGACAGAGTTTCGCATGAAGTTCCACGTGTTCGGCAATCCCCCCTCCCCAGCTGTAGTCATCTATGGACTACAGAGGACCGCAATGGAAGCGGAGAATGAGTACGGGGCCGAAGCGCGTCAGTAGGTGGTATTGCACCTCTATGTAGACGATGGGTTGAAGTCTTTCGCCAGCGCACCGTGCTGAAAAGCACTCAGGACATGCTTGCCCAGTCCAACCTCAGGCTCCACAAGATTGTATCCAATTGTTCCGACGTCATGAGAGCTTTCCTGGGGGAGGTCCTTGCCATAGGCTTACAAGACCTCGACTTTGATCAGGACTCCCCTCCGATGCAACGCAGTGTAGGGCTCAGAAGGGACTTGTCCACCGACACCTTCACTTTCTGTGTGGAAGCTAACGAGAGACCGTTGACACGACACGGTGTGCTGTCAACTGTCAACAGTCTGTTCGATCCCCTGGGTCTCGCTGCACCTGTCAGCATTCAAGTCGTGCCATCCTTAGAGAGCTTACTGCTGCCGGGGCGAATGGGACACCCTTGTACCTGACGAGGCAGGAGGAGTGGCTGCGGTGGAGAGACTCGCTTCAAGATCATCAGGGACTCCCGAGGATGTTTACATCACTGCCAATTTCTAGAGCTCAGAGGAGAGAGATGTGCATCTTCTGCGACGCATCCACCAAGGCAATTGCTGCCGTTTTATACCTCAAAGTTACGGCACGGAAGGTCAGACCGAATTAGGATTCATCCTGGGTAAGGCCAGGCAGGCCCCAAAACCTGACATTACCATCCCAAGACTCGAGCTCGGTGCAGCTGTTTTTGCAGTCGAGATGGCAAAAGTTATCTGACAGGAACTGGACACTAAGCTAGATGGTGTCAGACAACCCTAATACCCCCCCCCCCCCCCCACCCCCCCGACCATACTCAACAGCACTGTGTCTGCTGTGGAATCCTTCAGGTTTCCGGGGACAACAATCTCTGCCACAGGAAGTTCAACCTACTGCAGGAAGTTTAACCTGCCACAGGAAGTTCAACCTGCTACAGGAAGTTCAACCTGCCACAGGAAGTTCAACCTGCTACAGGAAGTTCAACCTGCCACAGGAAGTTCAACCCGCTACAGGAAGTTCAACCCGCTACAGGAAGTTCAACCTGCCTCAGGAAGTTCAACCCGCTACAGGAAGTTCAACCCGCCACAGGACGTTCAACCTGCCACAGGAAGTTCAACCTGCCTCAGGAAGTTCAACCTGCCACAGGAAGTTCAACCGGCCCAAGGAAGTTCAACCTGCCTCAGGAAGTTCAACCTGCTACAGGAAGTTCAACCTGCTACAGGAAGGTCGACCTGCTACAGGAAGTTCAACCTGCTACAGGAAGTTCAACCTGCTACAGGAAGGTCAACCTGCTACAGGAAGTTCAGCCTGCCACAGGAAGGTCGACCTGCTACAGGAAGGTCAACCTGCCACAGGAAGGTCAACTTGCCTCATGAGCTGCTGATCCAGTTGTACAGTGTGTCCTCCGCACCTCTATCACTGTCAGGACTGCAGAGGACGTCCTTGGTGCCGACCTGCCTCCATTTAGGACTTGTACGTGTCAGAAGTCAAAAACATCCGTGCAGAGGCGTCACAGCCTGGATACAAGCTGTTCCAACTCCTCCCCTCTGGGAGGGGCTACACAACAAAACAAGCAGACACAAGAACAGCTTTTCCCTACAGACTGTCACTCTGATCAACATTCACTGTACATACTAATGATCAATTACATATTTGGGAGGCGACATATAACATATTGTCATTGTCAATATTCAACCAAAACACGGTGTATATACTGTACATTATATATATGCATATTATGTCAAATTCATCTAGCTCAAGTATATAAAGTAACCTGTTAATTATTCCATATTTTTCCAGCATCTTTGCACTCTGCACAATTGCACAATTGTACCTTCCTGCTACAATTTCATTGCTGTTGTTTTTGTGTGTGTGTGTGTGTGTGTGTGTGTGTGTGTGTGTGTGTGTATATATATATATATATATATATATATATATATATATATATATATATAATATTTATACAGTTACTCCTCACTTAACGACCGTGTTCTGTTCCGACAACCAGGTCGTTAAGGGAATTGGTTGATAACCGAGGACCCGTGTTCTTTTACAGAAAGGGGGCGTGGCTGGTATATCTAGTGTACAGTATATAATGTATATAGTATATATAGTGTATATAGTGTATATAGCATATATAGCGTATATAGTATATATAGCGTATATAGTATATATAGCGTATATATTATATAGCATATATAGCGTATATAGTATATATAGCGTATATAGTATATATAGCGTATATAGTATATATAGCGTATATATTATATAGTATATATAGTGTCCCGTTAGTGGCCACAGCGGATCATCTTCCTCCTTGACACCACCCGCTTGCATGTCCTCCCTCAGCACCTCCATCAAGCTTCTCTTTGGCTTCCTCTTTTCCTCTTGCCTGGCAGCTCCACCCTCAGCCTCCTCCTCCCAATGTAACTCTCATCTCTCCTCCACACGTGTCCAAACCATCTCAATCTGGCCTCTCTCACTTTTCCACCAAACTGTCCAACCTGAGCTGTCCCTCTGACGTCCTCATTCTTAATCCTGTCCGTCCTTGTCCCTCCCAATGAAAACCTCCACATCCTAAACTCTGCCACCTCCACCTCATCCACCTGCCTTTTAGTCAGTGCCACCGCCTCTAAACCGTACAACATGGCTGCTCTCACTACCGTCCTGTACACCTTCCCCTTCACTCTGGCTGGAACCCTTCTGTCACACATCACTCCAGACACTCTTGTCCACCCGCTCCACCCTGCCTATACTCTCTTCTCCACCCACTCCACCCTGCCTGTACTCCTTGCATTCTCAGCTTTTCTCCGCCCTCCCTCCCATTCAGGCACATGTATTGTGTCTTACTCCTGCTGACTTTCATTGCTCTTCTCTCTAATGTTGCCTCCACTTCTCCACCTGCTCCCTACTCTCGCTACAGATCACAATGTCATCTGTGAACTTCATAGTCCACAGAGACTCCTGCCTGATCTCATCTGTTAACCTGTCCATCACCACTGCAGCAAGAAAGGCCTCAGAGCTGATCCTTGATGCAGTTTCACCTCCACTTTGATGCCTTGGTCACGCCTACTACACACCTTACTACTGTCTGACTGCCCTCATACATATCCTGTACCACTCTTACTTACTTCTCTGCCACCCCAGACTTCCTCATGCAATACCACACTTCCTCTCTCTGCACCCTATCATACGCTTTCTCTAAATCCACAAAGACGCAGTGAAACTCCCTCTGGCCTTCCCTGTACTTTTCCATCAGCGTTCTTAAAGCAAACATGTCATCTGTAGTACTCTTTACTGGCATGAAACCATACTGCTGCTCGCTGATCCCCACCTCTCCTCTTAACCTAGCCTCCACTACCCTTTCCCATAGCTTCATGCTGTGGCTGATCAGCTTTATTCCCCTGTAGTTACTACAGCTCTGTACTTCTCCCTTATTCTTGAAGATGGTACCAGTAAACTTCTTCTCCACTCCTCTGGCATCCTCTCCCTTTCCAGGATGGTGTTAAACAGTCTGGTTAGGAAGGCCGCTGCCATCTCACCTAAACATTTCCATGCTTCCCCAGGTTTGTCATCTGGGCCAACTGCCTTTCCACTCTTCATCTTCTTTAATGCTGTTCTCACCTCATCCTTGCTCATTTGCTGCACTTCTTGATCCACTATCCCCACATCATCCACTCTTCTCTCCCTCTCACTTTCTTCATTCATCAGCTCCTCAAAGTACTCCTTCCACCTTCTCAACACACTCTCCTCACTAGTCAGCACATTCCCATCATTATCCTTCATCACCCTAACCTGCTGTACATCCTTCCCAGCTTGGTCCCCTTGTCTTGCCAATAGGCACAAGTCCTTTACTCCGACAACTCGTCATACGCCTTTTCCTTTTCCTTTGTCACTTCTCTCTTCACCTTGCGCCGCATCAGCTTGTACTCATTTACATTTACATTTAGTCATTTATCAGACGCTTTTATCCAAAGTGACTTACAAGGGAGAATAACATTCAAGCTACATTGCGACAGAGACATTAGTGTAACAATAAATACTGCTAGGTAGTGCTAAGTAATTGTAAGTTAGGAGAGGAGGTACTCTCTGAAGAGCTGGGTCTCCAAGTGCTTCCTAAAGACAGAGAGGGAGGTCCCTGCTTTGGTCATTTTTGGCAGCTCGTTCCACCAACGTGGAACTACAAATGAGAATAGCCTGGATTGCCGTGGTTGTACGGCCGGCAGAGCCAGGTGACGCTCATTTGACGAGCGCAGCATCCGGGGGGCATCATGTGCTTTTACAAGAGCATTTAAATAGGCGGGAGCATTCCCAACAATCACTCTGTAGGCCAGCATCAGAGACTTGAACTTGATGCGGGCGGCTACAGGTAACCAGTGGAGCTCGATGAGCAGCGGAGTGACATGTGCCCTCTTTGGCTGGTTGAACACCAGTCGCGCCGCCGCATTCTGTATCATCTGTAGTGGCTTCACCGCACAGGCCTCAAGCCTGTTAAGAGGGCGTTAGCAGTAGTCGAGACGGGACATCACCAAGGTTTGTACCAGCAGTTGAGTGCCATATTGGCTCAGGTACGGTCTGACTTTTCGGATGTTGAATAGTGCGAAGCGGCAGAATCGGGAGACGGCGGCAACATGGTCCAAAATGTCAGTTGGTCATCAATAATGACACCAAGATTCCTTGCAGCCTTGGTAGGAATAAGAGATAGAGAGTCAATTTGAATATCAATGTTGTTATAAAAACCTTGTTTGGCCGGGAAGACCAGCAGTTCCGTCTTCGCCAGGTTTAGTTGAAGATGATAATCCTTCATCCATGTACTCCTGTACTCCTGTCTACCTTCCTCATCTCTCTGACTTTCCCATTTCTTCTTCGTCAACCTCTTCTGCTCTATGCTCTCCTGTACTTCCTCATTCCACCACCAAGAGTCCTTGTCTTCCTTCCTCTTCCCGCATGATACACCGAGTACCTTCTTGGCCGTCCACCTCACCACTTCTGCAGTTGTTTCCCAGTCATCTGGTAACCGTTCATTCCTACCTATCGCCTGCCTTACCTCTTCCCTAAATCGCATGCAACACTCCACTACTCCTTCTTTCACTCTCTTCTTCTTCTTGGCCTCCAGAGTCATCCTACAGACCACCATCCAATGCTGCCTAGCAACACACTCTCCTACCACCACTTTGCAGTCACTAATCTCTTTCAGATTGCACCTCCTGCACCTCCCTCTTCTTGAAATACGTATTCACAACAGTCAATTCCATCCTTTTGGTGAAATCCACCACCATCTGTCCTTCCACATTCCTCTCCTTGACACCATACCTACCCATCACCTTCTCGTCACCTACATCTCTGGTCCCTTGGCCAACATGCCCTTTGAGATCTGCTCCAACGACCATTCTCTCTCCCTTGGGGGCTCTCCACCACTACATCCAACTCACTAAAGAATTCTTCTTTCTCTTCCATCTCACACCCAACTTGAGGAGCGTATGCACTGACCACATTCATTATCACCCCATCAATGTCCAGCTTCATGCTCATCACTGTCCCACACTCTGGTCACCTCCAAAACACTCTTGACATCGTCTTCCTTCAAGACTATCCCTACCCCGTTTCTCCTGCCATCCACTCCATGGTAGAACAGTTTGTACCTGGCTGTGATACTCCTGGCCTTACTCCCCTTCCACCTGGTCTCTTGTACACATAGTACATCTACCTTCCTTCTCTCCATCATGTCAGCCAGCTCTCTCTCTTTACCCTTCATAGGGCCAACGTTCAAAGTTCCTTCTCTCAACTCTACTCTCCTTCCCTTCTTCCTCTCCTGCTGTCTCCGGACACGACTTTCCCTTCTTCCTCTTCTTCTTCTTCTTCCTCTTCTTCTTGGGCCGACGGTAGCCGCTGGCACCCTGTTGGCTAACAGCACCAGTGGTGGTGGTTGTTAACCTGGGCCTCCACCGATCTGGTATGGAAATCAGATTTTTTGTCATCATGTTTGATTTGCATGGTTTTTACACCGGATGTCCTTCAAGACGCAACCCTCTCTATTCATCTGGGCTTGGGACCAGCACTGATGATACACTGGCTTGTGCACCTCAGTGGCTAGATTCACCCCCAGTGGCTAGATTCTAGATAGTATATATAGTGTATATAGTTTGTGGTGGATATATAGTATATATAGTATATATAGTGTATAAAGTATATGTAGTGTATATAGTATATGTACTATATACACTACATATACATACATAGAGGTAGAGCTGGTGGTCCAGTAATGTAAAGGTTGCTGGTTGGATCCCAGGCTCCTCCTGCTAGCATGCTGTAGTGTCCTTGAGCAAGACACTTAACCCCTCATTGCTCCTGATGGCTGCGTCCGTCACTGTTTGAATAATTGTAAGTGGCTTTGGATAAAAGCCTCTGATCAATGAAATGTAATATATGTACAAAGTATATATACTATATATTATGTGCTATGTACTATAGTATATGTACTTTATGTATAAAGTATAAGGACTATATGTATATAGTATATGTACTATATGTATATGTACTATATGTATATAGTACATGTACTATATGTATATGGTATATGTACTTTATGTATATAGTATATGTACTATATGTTTATAGTATATATGTATTATATGTATATTATATATGTATTATATGTATATAGTATATGTACTGTATGTATATAGTATATGTACAATATAAATATATATATAATGTATATATACTATATATTATGTACTATATGTATAAAGTATATGTACTATATGTATATGGTATATGTACTATATGTATATAGTATATATATGTACTATATGTATATAGTATATGTAATATATGTATAAAGTATATATACTATATATTATGTACTGTATGTACTATAGTATATGTACTATATATATATAGTATATGTACTATATGTATAAAGTATATGTACTTTATGTACGTATATAGTATATGTACTATATGTATATGGTATATGTACTATATGTATATAGTATATATGTATTATATGTATATAATATATGTACTATATGTATATGGTATATGTACTATATGTATATGGTATATGTACTATATGTATATAGTATATATGTATTATATGTATATAATATATGTACTATATGTATATGGTATATGTACTATATGTATATGGTATATATATGTATTATATGGATATAATATTTGTACTATATGCATATGGTATATGTAGTATATACTATATGTATTATATGTATATAGTATATGTACTATATGTATATAACATATGTACTATATATTATGTACTATATGTATATTGTATATGTGGCATATATACATATATAGTATATGGACTATATGTATAAAGTATATGTACTATATGTCTAAAGTATCAGTGCTATATGTATATGGTATATGTACTATATTTATATGGTATCTGTACTATATGTATATAGTATATATATGTATTATATGTATATAATATATGTACTATATGCATATGGTATATGTAGTATATGTATATAGTATATATATATATGTATTATATGTATATAGTATATGTACTATATGCATATGGTATATGTACTATATGTATATAGTATATATGTACTATATGTATATAGTATTTATATGTATTATATGTACATAGTATATGTAATATATGTATAAAGTATATATACTATATATTATGTACTATATGTACTATAGTATATGTACTATATGTACTATAGTATATGTACTATATGTATATAGTATATGTACTATATGTATATACTATATGTACTATATGTATATAGTATACGCACTATATGTATATATGTACTATATGTATATGGTATATGTATTATATGTTTAGTATATGTACTATATGTATATAGCATATGTACTATATATTATGTACTATATGTATATTGTATATGTGGTATATGTACATATATAGTATATGGACTATATGTATAAAGTATATGTACTATATGTATAAAGTATCAGTACTATATGTATATGGTATATGTACTTTATTTATATGGTATATGTACTATATGTATATAGTATATATATATGTATTATATGTATATAGTATATGTACTATATGTATATAGTATATGTACTATATACTATGTACTATATGTATATGGCATATGTGGTATATGTATAGTATATGTACCATAAGTATATAGTATATGCATGTTGACACTGTGTTTGATGCCTTCTTGTGTTTTCTTTTCCGTTGTATTGATGGGTTGTATGTACTGTATGTGTATTGTATGATGTCATTGATGGAATGAAGTCAACTCTTATTTTTCAACTTTATTTTATTGTTTTCATTTAAAGCTAAATCACGCCGGCTTGTCTCAGCTCCTTGGTATATGTGTATATATATGTATATATATAATGTATACAGTGTATATATATATATATATATAGTATATGTATATGTATATGTAGTATATGTATATGTATATGTATAGTATATGTATTTTATTTAAAGCTAAATCCCGCCGGCTTTTCTCCTTGGTATATATATATATATATATATATATATATATATATATATATATATATATATATATATATATATATATATATATACTGTCTATATATAGTGTATATATGTGTATATAGTGTATATTGTATATATATATACTGTATACACTGTAGATATATGTATATATAGTGTACACAGTATATACACTACTCACAAAAAGTTTGGGATATCTGTCTTTTGGGTGAAATTTATGTAAAATGTAAAAAGTTGACGCTCCAGTGATATGATATGATGAAAGTAGAGCATTTAAGTAGAAGATACAATGGTGATTTCCTCATCTCAAACTATGTATTGAAACAAAAGCCAACAACAGTGGTGGGTTTACCACAACAACAAATGTCAACGTCTCAATAACTTATCATGTGCCCTTGAGCATCAGTTACAGCTTGACAATAGTATATGTATACGTATATATATTTCATTTAAAGCGAATTCCCGCCAGCTTGTTTCAGCTCGTCCTCCAGCGTGAACTCCATATTATTTTCCATTACAAACCTCCTAACGTCAACATCTCGGGGCAGGAAGTCCTTCCAGCGAAGCCCTGCCTCCCTCCACATGGCCCGGGCTTTTTTAGGACCGGTTCCTTTACAGAGGAGGGTGAGGATGTGGACTAGCAGGACTCCAGCTCGGCCCAGCGGGATCAGGGGCTTGGAGATCTCCCTGAAGAACCGTCCCATGGGGATCCCTCCCTCCTGGAGCATGGGGGTGAGGAGCTCCGCCAGGTACAGCCAGACATGGGGGATGTCTATGGCCATGTCCCCCGCCCCCTCCAGGATCTCCTGAAGCCCTCGGTGGTACTGCCGGGGGGGCAGCGTGCCGGCCTCGATGAGCTGCTGCAGGAGCAGTCCCATGCGCTCTCTGGCAATGGTGCTGCGCTCTAGTGTGAACTCCAGACCGCTCCGCACAAACACAAAGAGCATTTTGGTGCTGTTCAGTTCCTGCACGCACTGCAGCGCCTCCCTCAGGTCATTGATGTGGAGGTACTCCTCGATGATGGCGGTGGACTTCTTGTCCAGCTCTTCCTCAGTCAGGGTGGGCTCAGCAGTCCGGGCCTGTGGGGGCGTGGGAGCTGATTGCAGCTTGGTGTTCTCCTTGCTCTGGACACGGTCTCCGCTGCTTCTGTCCCCGTTGTCCATCATGCTGACCAAACAAAGGACGCTGCCGGTCGCCCCGTGCTGTTCTGTTTCCAGTCTCCGCCACTTGTTCTCGTGGCTGAAGCTAGTCTTGGTGACTGCCAGCATGTTCCGCTCCCAGTTGTACCAGTCACCCCACCTCCTGGGGCCACTGTCCGAGTGCTCAGGATGGTCGCTGCGCTCGAGGTGGTCACCACGCTCGAGGTGGTCACCACGCTCAAGATGGTCGCCACGCTCAAGATGGTCGCTTCTCTCAGGCACCTTTCTCTCAGAGTCCAGAGGGAGATTTGAGGAGGAGGGCTGAATGGCCGAGAGCCTATTCAAGGTGCTAGTGACACGACGACCACCTGACTCAGAGCCTGGATCTGGAGGCTTGGTGCTGGTGCCGCAGCCACTACCCCTTTCCCAGCTGTGCACTAAGCCTTTGCCACCGCTAGGTGCAAGCACCAGGTTGTTGAAGTCGAGAGTCTTTGGGAACTTTCTGAGGTGCGAGGTGTCAATGGTCGCCCCGGGACTCAAACCGCGACCCATTCTTCCCCCTGGGCCCCAGCCGGACTCCTTTATTGAGCTGAGCGCCTTCTGGACCTTCATCTGCTCCTTGTGTTCCTCCATCGCGGCCTCTTTGTGGATTTGGTCAATAGTTTTTGGGCCCTGGTCACCTCCTCTGGGCACCCAGGTGTTCCGTCGGAGGTCGAGCACGTCCTGAAGCATGAAGCGAATCCTGGAGGAGGTCTTCCGCTCCTTGATGACCTTCTCCATCTGGTTGAAGTAATGGTCCATGTGAGGCTTGGCCTTCTCGAAGTCCAGGTCCATGCCAATGGTGGAGAGCAGCCGGCACAGGCACTCCAGCGATTCCTCGTCGTTGTTCTCAAGCAGCTTGACGATGCAGCTGTGCATGATGATGTCCGTCAGCATCTTAAGCTTGAACAGCTCGCCAATGAACTTCATGTTGCCCAGCGAGCGTTGCCGTGCCTTGACCTTTGCCTCCTCCAGCTCGTCTTTGAGACACTGATTTTCCTCCTCCTCCAAGGCGGTGTTCAGCTCCTTCTGCTTCCTCTCAAGGATCTCATTGTCATCCTTGTCCTTCTCAAATTCCTTCTGGCAGCGGTTCAGTAGCAGCTTGCGGAAATTTACGGTAACTGTCGGTTTATCTGTGGTGGGAACTTTGAGCCCGATAAGGCAGCGGCACATGTTTGCATAGGCCACAGAGAAGTTGGGCTCGGAAATGGCTTTCTCAAAGATGAGGTCGATGACTCCCTTCAGCCTCTCCTCAGTGTCGATGGTCAGCTCCACCACCTGTTTCATCAGCTGCTGGAACATCTGCGGCGTGAGCTTGTTCAGGATGCTACGCACACGCTTGAACAGCTCCTGGGTCTTGAGCTGCTCAGGGTCCTTCTCCTCCTGCACCGTCTTCACAGAAGGCTTCCAGGCCTTTTCGGCCTTGTTGAGCTGCACCTCGTCATTGAGCAAGATGTTGCTGATCTTCCGAGGCTCCTTCCTCAGACTGTGCTCTGGTCGACATGGTCCGCCGATGCCTACCCCCATACCTTGAGGTGGTCCTCTGCCCCCTCCCGTGCCAGGTTTGGAGGGTGTGAGGCAGAAGGCTGCCAGACGGCTGCAGTCCAGGTGCTGCAGAGACATCTTGTTGGACTCGTCGAGAACCACGTTGTTGATGGCCGGCAGGCCCTGGGGCTTGTTCATGCAGGCAGAGAGGAGCTGGAGGCCCAGGAGGGTCTCCCTGTCGTACTTCTTCTTTTCTACCTGCCTGAGTGGTGTTTTCCATTGTTCTTTGTCGGTCAACTTGGGAGACAACGGCTGGATGCTCTCTGCATCCACTTTTTCTTCCTTGTCATCTGGAACCGGGTCGGGCTCACCTGGGGTCGACGGAATGGCAGCGGCTGTGGCCTGGGGTTTTGGTGCCGGAGTGGGCTTGTACTCCAGGGGAGTCTCCATCACCTGCTCCTGCTCTTTGAGGGAAATAAGGGGGTCGCCCATGGCCTCATTGATTTTCCTCTTTTTATTTGGCACAAACCCAGCTGCTTTCATGGCATTCTGACCAGCGGCGGTGGTGGCTGTTTCGGGAGGTGGGGTGTCCTCCCTTTCCTCTGCTGCGGGAGGGGGGGGGGTGAGTGTTGTTTCCGTGGTTGTGGCGGCGGTCTCTGTTTGAGCTGGTGTCTCCGTGTCTGCAAAGGGGCCATAGTCATGCTCAGCGGGCCCAGCGGCAGGGGCCTCGCGCTCCTGGGGGTTTGTCAGCGATGGATCGTCGGGCCAGGGCAGCCCATTAGGCTGGCTGTTGGGGAACCCCAGGGCCCCTAGCTGGCTTAGAGGCGGGGCAACAGAGAACCCCGCAAGCTCCACCCCTTCTGCTCCGTTTGTGTCGGGGTCTACCCATGCTGCCTTCGGGTCTTCCCCATCTTCCTCATCCGCCCTTTTCTTGGTGTTGGGGGTGGGTGGAGGGTTGTGGGGGGTTGTGGGGGCAGGCTCCCAGAGTGGCAGGGCATCCATGGTGATGGTGTCAGGGGGGACCTTGCCAGGGGAGGTGGGTTGGTCCATGAGGAGCGGTGGGCATTTGGTGTTTGTGTTGGGGGGGCTGCCGTTGTTATGTTCAGGGCTCTTTGACGAAGGGGGGGGCTTCCCTCGGTCATCTGGTCTGGCCGCTGCTGGTGCAGCAGCTGTCTCACTCCCATCTCTGGACTGTGTAGCTGCTGGACTCCCTTGTCCGGGTGTAGCAGTTGGGGTGGGGGCGGAGCCAGGGCCCGCACCCGGTGTGATCTCCTTTGTGACGTCCCTGCCTCCCTGGGTGGGGTCTCCTATTCGGATCTGTTTGCGCTCTTGTTTGGTGATGTGCTGGGGAGGCACAGGGTTTGTGGTGATCACCCGCACCGGGGCCGTGGGGTGGGGCCGGGCAGGGCGGGGGCTCGGGATGCCCGCCGGGGCCGAGCCCCGCAGGGGAGCGTTCACGTGAGGGGACCGGTGTCGTCCCGGGAGGAGGTAGGACGGTCCTTGTGGTGGGCGGGGGAGGGGCCGCAGGGGGACCGTCGTCCTCTGGGGGGCGGGGCCTGACCGGTGGCCACCGGCAGGCGGTGGGGCCGATGGGGGTTGGGGGTTATCGCCGGGGGCCAGGCTGGGGCTGTTGCCGTGGTGTGGGGGGGCGGGGGCCACAGGGGGGGTGTGGTGCCAGCGCTGCCTCCCTCTCTGCTCCATGTCTTGGTGCTGTTGGGACGCCCCCTCCGGGTGGAGGCTCCTCCTCCTCAGATTTAAGGAACTTCTTCTTTGACGATTAAAGTCGAGACAGTTGTAAAGTCAAACTGTGAAATATAAATATAAATATTACAATTACTTAAATATATATATGAATATAAATATCATATGAAATGATTGACATGGCAGGGGATGACAGGGGATGGTAGCTCAGGAGGTAGAGCTGGTGGTCTAGTGATCTAAAGGTTGCTGGTTGGATCCCAGGCTCCTCCTGCTAGCATGCTGTAGTGTCCTTGAGCAAGACACTTAACCCCTCATTGCTCCTGATGGCTGCGTCCGTCGCTGTTTGAATAATTGTAAGTGGCTTTGGATAAAAGCGTCTGATCAATGTAATGTTTTGTAATTAATTATCAGAATTATTATCAGACTGTCAGAGTTTTAACATGAAGATCAAAGTGTTTGACTGGATTCAGGTCGAACTAGGAGTACACAGAACTACAAGTACACAGAAGAAAGAAACAGACTTTATTCATCACGCAACACACCACACTACAACACATGCTTGCACACACACATGCTTTGATGGTGCCGGTGAAATGGATTCTCTGCATTGAACCATCCTGGCTTGTCCTTCCTCCGGGGCCACAGCCAGGAGCAGTGGGCAGCGTACGTGGACGCGCCCGGGGACCAGGTGATAAGTGTCCATCGCTGGTCACACCATGATGTGTGCATGTTTTTGAGGGGGGTCCTTACTGACGTGAGGTGGAGGAAACCCCATGTGAGCACGGGGAGAACATGCAAACTCCACACAGAAAGGCTCCTGTTTGGGAGATAACCCACCGGAGCACGGTGCCAACAGCGCCCCAGGCGGGAATCGAACCCAGGACCTTCTTGCTGTGAGGCAGCAGTGCGATGTACTGCGCCACCGTGCCACCTACGAGAACTACGAGTACACAGAACTACGAGTACACAGAACTACGAGTACAAAAACTACGATTACGCAGAACTACAAGTACACAGAACCTCGAGTACACAGAACTACAAGCACACAGAACTTTCGAGTACACAGAACTACGAGAATACAGAACTACAAGTACACAGAACTACGAGTACACAGAACTACAAGTACACAGACCTTCAAGTACACAGAACTACGAGTACACAGAACTACGAGTACAAAGAACTACAAGCACACAGAACTACAAGCACAGAGCTACAAGTTCACAGACCTTCAAGTACACAGAACTACGAGTACACAGAACTACGAGTACAAAGAACTACAAGCACACAGAAATACGAGTACACAGAACTACAAGCACAGAGCTACAAGTTCACAGAACTACGAGTACACATAACTACGAGAATACAGAACTACAAGTACACAGAACTACAAGTACACAGAACTATGAGTACACAAACTACGAGTACACAAACTACGAGTACACAGACCTGCAAGTACAAAGAACTACGAGTACACAGAACTACAAGCTCACAGAACTACAAGCTCACAGAACTACAAGTACACAGAACTACAAGCACACAGAGCTACAAGTACACAGAACAACGAGTACAAAGAACTACGAGTACACAGAACTACAAGCACAGAGCTACAAGTTCACATAACTACGAGAATACAGAACTACAAGTACACAGAACTATGAGTACACAAACTACGTGTACACAGAACTACGAGTACACAGAACTACAAGTACACAGAATTACGAGTACACCGAACTACAAGTACATTACATTACATTACATTGATCAGACGCTTTTATCCAAAGCCACTGACAATTGTTCAAACAGCGACGGACGCAGCCATCAGGAGCAATGAGGGGTTAAGTGTCTTGCTCAAGGACACTACAGCATGCTAGCAGGAGGAGCCTGGGATCCAACCAGCAACCTTTACATGACTAGACCACCAGCTCTACCTCCTGAGCTACCGTCCCCATAGTACACAGAACTACGAGTACAAAGAACTACGAGTACACAGAACTACAAGCACACAGAACTACGAGTACACAGAACTAAAGCACAGAGCTCCAAGTTCACAGAACTACAAGTACACAGAACTACGAGTACACATAACTACGAGAATACAGAACTACGAGTACACAAACTACGAGTACACAGAACTACGAGTACACAGAACTACGAGTACACATAACTACGAGAATACAAAACTACAAGTACACAGAACTACGAGTACACAGAACTACAAGTACACAAACTACGAGTACACAGAACTACGAGTACACAGAACTACAAGTACACAGACCTACAAGTACACAGAACTACGAGTACACAGTACTACAAGCACAGAGCTACAAGTTCACAGAACTACAAGTACACAGAACTACGAGTACACATTACTACGAGAATACAGAACTACAAGTACCCAGAACTACGAGTACAAAGAACTACGAGTACACCGAACTACAAGCACACAGAACTACGAGTACACAGTACTACAAGCACAGAGCTACAAGTTCACAGAACTACAAGTACACAGAACTACGAGTACACATTACTACGAGAATACAGAACTACAAGTACACAGAACTACAAGTACACAGAACTACAAGTACAGTGAACTACGAGTACACAGAACTACAAGTACACAGAAGTATGAGTACACAGAACTACAAGTACACAGAACTGCAAGTACACAGAACTACAACTACACAGATCTACAAGTAGACAGAACTACGAGTACACAGAACTACGAGTTCACAGAACTACAAGTACACTGAACTACAAGTACACAGAACTACAATTCCACAGAGGAAGTACACAGATTTACGAGTACACAGAACTACAACTACACCGATCTACAAGTACACAGAACTACAAGCACAGAACTACAAGTACACAGAACTACGAGTACACAGATCTACAAGTACACAGAACTACGAGTACACAGAACTACGAGTACACAAACTACGAGTACACAGAACTACGAGTACACAGAACTACATGCACAGAACTACAAGTAGACAGAACTACAAGTACACATAACTACGAGTACACAGAGCTACGAGTACACAGACCTACGAGTACACAGAACTACAAGCACAGAACTACAAGCAGACAGAACTACGAGTACACAGAACTACAAGCACAGAGCTACAAGTTCACAGAACTACAAGTACACAGAACTACGAGTACACATAACTACGAGAATACAGAACTACAAGTTCACAGAACTACAAGTACACAGAACTACGAGTACACATAACTAAGAGAATACAGAACTACAAGTACACAGAACTACGAGTACACATAACTACAAGTATACAAAACTACAAGTACACAGAACTACATGCACAGAACTACAAGTAGACAGAACTACAAGTACACATAACTACGAGTACAGAGCTACGAGTTCACAGAACTACAGGTACACAGAACTACGAGTACACATAACTACAAGTATACAAAACTACAAGTTCACAGAACTACACGTACACAGAACTACAAGTATACAGAACTACAATTCCGCATAGGGAGTACACAGATTTACGAGTACACAGAACTACGAGTACACATAACTAAGAGAATACAGAACTACAAGTACACAGAACTACAAGTATACAAAACTACAAGTACACAGAACTACATGCACAGAACTACAAGTAGACAGAACTACAAGCACACAGAACTACGAGTACACAGAACTACAAGCACAGAGCTACAAGTTCACAGAACTACAAGTACACAGAACTACCAGTACACATAACTACGAGAATACAGAACTACAAGTACACAGAACTACAAGTACACAGAACTACAAGTACAGTGAACTACGAGTACACAGAACTACAAGTAGACAGAACTACGAGTACACAGAACTACGAGTTCACAGAACTACAAGTACACTGAACTACAAGTACACAGAACTACAATTCCACAGAGGAAGTACACAGATTTACGAGTACACAGAACTACAACTACACAGATCTACAAGTACACAGAACTACAAGCACAGAACTACAAGTACACAGAACTACGAGTACACAGATCTACAAGTACACAGAACTACGAGTACACAGAACTACGAGTACACAAACTACGAGTACACAGAACTACGAGTACACAGAACTACGAGTACACCGAACTACAAGTACACAGAACTATGAGTACACAGAATTACAAGTACACAGAACTACGAGTACACATAACTACGAGAATACAAAACTGCAAGTACACAGAACTACATGCACAGAACTACAAGTAGACAGAACTACAAGTACACATAACTACGAGTACACAGAGCTACGAGTACACAGACCTACGAGTACATAGAACTACAAGCACAGAACTACAAGCACACAGAGCTACGAGTACACAGAACTACAAGCACAGAGCTACAAGTTCACAGAACTACAAGTACACAGAACTACGAGTACACATAACTACGAGAATACAGAACTACAAGTTCATAGAACTACAAGTACACAGAACTAGGAGTACATATAACTAAGAGAATACAGAACTACAAGTACACAGAACTACGAGTACACATAACTACAAGTATACAAAACTACAAGTACACAGAACTACATGCACAGAACTACAAGTAGACAGAACTACAAGTACACATAACTACGAGTACACAGAGCTACGAGTTCACAGAACTACAGGTACACAGAACTACGAGTACACATAACTACAAGTAAACAAAACTACAAGTACACAGAACTACACGTACACAGAACTACAAGTATACAGAACTACAATTCCGCATAGGGAGTACACAGATTTACGAGTACACAGAACTACGAGTACACATAACTAAGAGAATACAGAACTACAAGTACACAGAACTACAAGTATACAAAACTACAAGTACACAGAACTACATGCACAGAACTACAAGTAGACAGAACTACAAGTACACATAACTACGAGTACACAGAGCTACGAGTTCACAGAACTACAAGTAAACATGAACTACGAGTACACATAACTACAAGTATACAAAACTACAAGTACACAGAACTACATGCACAGAACTACAAGTACAAAGATCTACAAGTACACAGAACTACAAGGACACAGAACTATAAGTACACTGAACTACAAGTACACAGAACTACAAGTATACAGAACTACAATTCCACAGAGGGAGTACACAGACTTACGAGTACACAGAACTACAAGTACACAGATCTACAAGTACACAGAACTACAAGCACAGAACTACAAGTACACAGAACTACGAGTACACAGAACTACAAGCACAGAGCTACAAGTTCACAGAACTACAAGTACACAGACCTACAAGCACAGAAATACAAGTACACAGACCTACAAGTACACAGAACTACGAGTACACAGAACGACAAGTACACAGAACTACAAGTACACAGAACTACAAGTACAAGTATACAGACCTACAAGTATACAGAACAACAAGTATACAGAACTACAAGTACACAGAACTACGGGTATACAGAAGTACAAGTATACAGAACTACAAGTATACAGAACAACAAGTATACAGAACTACAAGTGCACATAACTATAAGTACTTAGAACTACAATTACATAGAACTACAAGTTTACAGAACTACGAGTACACAGAACTACAAGTTTACAGAACTACAAGTACACATAACTACGAGTCCACAGAACTACAAGTACACAGAATTAGGAGTATACAGAACTACAAGTACACCGAACTACAAATACACATAACTACGAGTACTCAGAACTACGAGTATACAGAACTACAGGTATAAAGAACTACAAGTACACAGAACTACGAGTACACAGAACTACAAGTACACAGAACTAAGAGTATACAAAACTACATGTATAGAGAACTACAAGTACACAGAACTATGAGTACACAGAACTACGAGTACACAGAACTACAATTAAACAGAACTACAATTCCACAGGAGTACACAGATTTACGAGTACACAGAACTTCAAGTACATATCATCTGAAGAGACCGGCGTCTCGGTTGGAGTTGAACAACATCATCGCCTGCATCTCCATCAGGTTCATTGTATGAAACTCAGGCTCCACCCGGGGCGTGGCCGGAGCGGGGCAGGTTGACCACTGACGTGATGGTTATTCTTATTATTTTCCTGTTATGAAGCTACTACAACTCTTACAGTATTTATCATTTATTACATGATATATTCTTATATTATCAGACGTATATTATGATATTGCTATTATGATTGGATCATATAACTACCCAGACATAGTTGCTAAGGTGACTAAGCTACCTGCCAAACTAGGTTACTAGGCTGCCCTCAGACGGTTGCGCTGGTTTACGAGGCGTCCTCCGTGTTGGTTCTCATTCATTCATTAAGCTCTATCGTCCGGTGTCGTACCTCATTCACTAGAAACTAAGTTGTTCCTTTTCTGCGCTGGTGTTCATCTGAAATAGGCGTCGCCAACATCCACTTCATATATGGCCTCAGAGTTCTTTGTGTTGCCATGGAAACACATGTAAACGCATGATGGGAATTCCCCACCTTGCACCATGGAACCAGGACACAAGCAAGATGTAGCATGTGTAGATGTGATTGGTAGTCAACAACAGCAGAGGGCAGTAATGCCACATTACAATGGGATGGGAGCCGGTGTTAAAACGCAAGAACAAGACGTAGCCCCGCCCCCCCCACCACCCCCCCCTGCCAGGCCTTTATGATGTCACAACTCCACCGGTGTGAAGCAAAACCTGATGGATTCCTCCAAAACTATAAATGTCTTCACTTAATGCCGTTCAAACTCTCAACCTGCAAACCTGCAAATCCAACAACAACAACAACAACATCAACAACATCAACATCAACAACAACAACATCAACAGCAACATCAACAAAAACATCAACAACATCAAACACATCAAAATCAACATCAACAGCATCAACAACATCAACATCAACAACATCAACAACAACAACAGCAACAACATCAAACAAATCAACATCAACAACATCAAACAAATCAACATCAACAATATCAACAGCATCAACAACATCAACATCAACAACAACATCAACATCAACAACATCAAAATCAACAACATCAAAAAAACATCAAAATCAACATTAACAACATCAACATCATCAACAACATTTACATTTACATTTACATTTAGTCATTTATCAGACGCTTTTATCCAAAGCGACTTACAAGGGAGAATGACATTCAAGCTACATTGCGACAGAGAACAACAACATCAACAACATCAACATCATCATCAACATCAAAATCATCAACAAAAACAACAACATCAAGAACAACATCAGTAACATCAACAACATCATCAACATCAAATTCAACATCAAAATCATCAACAGCAACATCAACAACATCATCAACAACAACATCAACAACATCAACAACAACATCAAAATCAACGACATCAACAACATCATCATCAACAACTACAACATCAACAACAACAACAACATCATCAACATCAAAATCATCAACATCAACAAAAACATCAACATCAACAACAACATCAGTAACATCAACAACAACAACATCATCAACATCAAATTCAACATCAACATCAACAACATCAACAGCAACATCAACAACATCATCAACAACATCAACAACATCAACAACAACATCAACGACAACATGCACTTGACTAAACAGGCTTCTTCCTGGATGTGTGTGTGTGTGTGTGTGTTTACCTGCTGGTGAGTGCAGAATTATTATGGAACAGTAGCTCAGATGATAGAGCAGGATGGAAAGATTGCCGGTTCGATCCCTGACTGATAGCAGCAGACAGTTGGGGGCTCAAGTATCCTTGAGCAAGTTCAAGTTCAAAGTTCAAAGTGTACTTTATTGTCAATCGTACCATGCAACACGTAATTACACAGAGGATCAAAATTGCGTTTCCCCATACTCCAAATGTGCAAGTAATATTTGTAACACACAACATATAACATGAAAGTGCAAAAAGACAACAACAATAGACACAACAACACACAAGACTAAGGTTAGTCTTAAGCAAGACACTTAACCCCCCAACTGTTCCCCAGGCGCCACCACGCTGTGCAAGCTCGCTGCTCCTACATGCGTCAGAAACGCAGAGAACCAATATCCCCACGACTCGTTAAGTATACATTATCATTTGGGCTCCAGGCCTCATCTTCTCTGCGTTTCTCGGAACACGACAACCGGCGTACAAACAGACATGTTGAGGTCTTGTTAGAACCGAGACATTTCAGACGTCTTGTCGTTGGAGTTTGATCAATACCCAATGTACATTTGGAGCAGGAATGGATGAAAACAGCGTTGGAAATTCACTGGAAGTTGAAGAACGTTGACGCGATTTGATACGTTTGAGGCTGCTTTGTGACATCATCGTCCAAATATTTTTAAGTCCAAGCTGCGCCTCTTTGCTCCACCACTTTGTCCACTTTCATACACGACAACTTGAGTCTATGATGCGTTCAAAGGATGCTCTGAAAACTGTAACTGGCGCTGCATTTTACAAAACCCCAAAACTATACTCGGTTACAGAAGGCGTTTTGGCAGGAAGTTTTAAGTCAAGTCAAGTCAAGTCACACTTTATTTATAGAGTGCATTTTATACCAGGACAACACAATGCGCTTTATGAAGAAATACAAAAAAAAAAAGAGAGAACATCTTTGTCAGCCGGTCATTACAAAAGAATGGCCCTGAAACAACAGCAACAACAAAAGCAACAGCGACAAAAAGACAACAAAAAAAAACAATAAAAGCGACTACAACAGTACTACACAGTAGCAACAACAGCAGCAGCAGTCACAGAAACAACAACCACACACACGCAAAGACGTCACCGGAACCGGAAGTGGTAGTTCTCACCGAAACCAGAAAGGTCTCCCAGGTTAGAGATGGTTAGGTTGAGGTATAAGGTTAGAGATGTTTACCGATACCAGCAGCAACAGTAGCAGCAACAGCAACAGCGTACAAGCAAAGACTTCACCGGGACCGCAAGTGGTAGCTCTCACCGGAACCAGAAATCTCCTCATCTGTATTGAGTCAACAGTGTGCACCATCTCATCTTAATCCAGTCACGATCCTTTAATTAGCGTCCCTAAATTACAGGTCAAGTTGTAATTAGCATTTCTTTTATATACTGAGGTGCAAGTCCATTTATAGCTTTATATACAAGTAGCAGAATCTTAAAATCAATTCCAGTTTTGACGGGGAGCCAATGTAGAGATCTAAGAACAGGTGTGATGTGTTCAAACCCTTTAGTCCAAGTGAGAACGCGTGCAGCCGCATTTTGGATTAACTGAAGCCGCTGCACAGCTGATTTAGGGAGGCCGGTGAATAGGCCATTACGGAAGTCCAATCTACTCCTTATGAATGCACGGATTTCATTTTTTGGAGTTTACTTTTGACAGGAAGCCTCTTAATTTTGGAATGTTTTTTAGATGGTA
>NC_137192.1:37031289-37078789 GCF_960531495.2 Zeus faber
AATTTTAAACTAGATTCTATTCTATTCTAAACACACACACACAACTACTATGTGTGTGTGTGTGTGTATGTGTGTTTATGTGTGTGTATTTGTATCCCAGTGAGCTCCCAAAGATTACACTCTGTAAGTTAAGATTTTACTGTCTCTCTTCACCCGTCTCTCTCCACCCGTCTCTCTCCACCTGTCTCTCTCCACCTGCCTCTCTCCACCTGTCTCTCTGTCTCTCCATTCAAATCAATTGATGTTTATTTGATGACGGTTATTACGACAGTATTTCCAAAGCTTGAGGGCAGGTAGCACTCAACAACAACAACAACAACAACAACAACAACATTAGATACAATAACAACACATCAACCTCATAATAATAACACTAATAACATTGACAACCAGTCTAATTTAACACCATAATAACAACAACAACAACAACAGTAAAAATATGAATAGTAACAATAAAAGTTAAAAGTAAGTCAATAATAATAAAAAGTACCAGTATGTAGAGGGCAGGTGGCTCTATGAAGCGTCCAGCTGGGGGCCACGGCCATCTTTATTCATCACAGTGCATGTCTGTCTCTACCACACCTGTCTTACACTGACCACACCTGTCTGTCTCTGCCCACACCTGTCTTACACTGACCATACCTGTCCAACACTGACCACACCTGTCCAACACTGACCACACCTGTCCAACACTGACCACACCTGTCCAACACTGACCACACCTGTCTTACTCTGGCCACACCTGTCTTACTCTGGCCACACCTGTCTTACTCTGCCCACACCTGTCTTACTCTGCCCACACCTGTCTTACACTGACCAAACCTGTCTTACTCTGACCACACCTGTCTTACTCTGACCACACCTGTCTTACGCTCACCACACCTGTCTTAACTGCCCACACCTGTCTTAACTGCCCACACCTGTCTTAACTGCCCACACCTGTCTTACACTGCCCACACCTGTCTTACACTGACCACACCTGACTTACTCTGCCCACACCTGTCTTAACTACCCACACCTGTCTTACTCTGACCACACCTGTCTTACTCTGACCACACCTGTCTTAACTGCCCACACCTGTCTTACTCTGCCCACACCTGTCTTACTCTGCCCACACCTGTCTTACACTGACCACACCTGTCTTACTCTGCCCACACCTGTCTTACTCTGCCCACACCTGTCTTACACTGACCACACCTGTCTTACTCTGACCACACCTGTCTTAACTGACCACACCTGTCTTACTCTGCCCACACCTGTCTTAACTGACCACACCTGTCTTACTCTGACCACACCTGTCTTACACTGACCACACCTGTCCAACACTGACCACACCTGTCTTACTCTGCCCACACCTGTCTTACACTGACCACACCTGTCTTACACTGACCACACCTGTTCAATACTGACCACACCTGTCCTACTCTGACCACACCTGTCTTACACTGACCACACCTGTCATACGCTGCCCACACCTGTCTTACTCTGACCACACCTGTCTTACACTGACCACACCTGTCTTACTCTGCCCACACCTGTCTTACTCTGCCCACACCTGTCTTACTCTGCCCACACCTGTCCTACACTGACCACACCTGTCTTACGCTGCCCACACCTGTCTTACACTGACCACACCTGTCTTACACTGACCACACCTGTCTTACACTGACCACACCTGTCCAACACTGACCACACCTGTCCAACACTGACCACACCTGTCTTACTCTGCCCACACCTGTCTTACTCTGCCCACACCTGTCCTACACTGACCACACCTGTCTTACACTGACCACACCTGTTCAATACTGACCACACCTGTCCTACTCTGACCACACCTGTCTTACACTGACCACACCTGTCCTACACTAACCACACCTGTCTATATATTGGTATATGTTGGATATTGGATATATTGGTATATATTGGAGGCAGATGATCGACCCCTAACGGGAGCAACCCAAAGAAGAAGAAGATATTGGTGGAGGTCTTCAGATCGACGTTTATCTGACGGTGGTCTGTAAGTGGTGTCTGTGGTGGGACAGTGAACACGCTGATGGAGGAGAGTGGTGTCCATGTCGTTGGTGCATGGTCAACGACACTAGTTCCATGATCTGAGCATGTACGTGAAGCTTCCTCTGATCCTACCATTCACATGTACAGGCCTTTAGTTGGGTTGTTTCTCTGGGGAGGGGTGGGGTTGAGGTACAGTGAAGGGGTGGGGTTGAGGTACAGTGGAGGTTGAGGTTCAGTGAAGTGGTGGGGTTGAGGTACAGTGGAGGGGTGGGGTTGAGGTACAGTGAAGGTGTGGGGTTGAGGTACAGTGAAGGGGTGGGGTTGAGGTACAGTAGAGGGGTGGGGTTGAGGTACAGTGGAGGTTGAGGTACAGTGGAGGGGTGGTGTGAAGGGGTGGGGTTGAGGTACAGTGAAGGTGTGGGGTTGAGGTAGAGTGGAGGGGTGGAGTTGAGGTACAGTGAAGGGGTGTAGTTGAGGTAGAGTGGAGGGGTGGGGTTGAGGTACAGTGGAGGGGTGGGGTTGAGGTACAGTGGAGGCTGAGGTACAGTGGAGGGGTGGTGTGAAGGGGTGGGGTTGAGGTACAGTGAATGGGGTGTGGTTGAGGTAGAGTGGAGGGGTGGGGTTGAGGTACAGTGGAAGGGTGGGGTTGATGTACAGTGGAGGTTGAGGTACAGTGGAGGGGTGGGGTTGATGTACAGTGGAGGGGTGGGGTTGAGGTACAGTGAAGGGGTGGGGTTGAGGTACAGTGGAGGGGTGGGGTTGAGGTAGAGTGGAGGGGTGGAGTTGAGGTACAGTGAAGGGGTGTGGTTGAGGTACAGTGGAGGGGTGGGGTTGAGGTACAGTGGAGGGGTGGGGTTGAGGTACAGTGGAGGCTGAGGTACAGTGGAGGGGTGGTGTGAAGGGGTGGGGTTGAGGTACAGTGAAGGTGTGGGGTTGAGGTACGGTGAAGGGGTGGGGTTGAGGTACAGTGAATGGTTGTGGTTGAGGTAGAGTGGAGGGGTGAGGTTGAGGTAGAGTGGAGGGGTGGGATTGAGGTACAGTGGAGGGGGGGGTTGAGGTACAGTGAAGGGGTGGGGTTCAGGTACAGTGAATGGGTGTGGTTGAGGTAGAGTGGAGGGGTGAGGTTGAGGTACAGTGGAGGGGGGGTTGAGGTACAGTGAAGGGGTGGGGTTCAGGTACAGTGAAGGGTTGGGTTTGAGGTAGAGTGGAGGGGTGGAGTTGAGGTACAGTGAAGGGGTGTGGTTGAGGTAGAGTGGAGGGGTGGTGTTGAGGTACAGTGGAGGGGTGGGGTTGAGGTACAGTGGAGGTTGAGGTACAGTGGAGGGGTGGTGTGAAGGGGTGGGGTTGAGGTACAGTGAAGGGGTGTGGTTGAGGTAGAGTGGAGGGGTGGGGTTGAGGTACAGTGGAAGGGTGGGGTTGATGTACAGTGGAGGTTGAGGTACAGTGGAGGGGTGTGGTTGATGTACAGTGGAGGTTTAGGTACAGTGGAGGGGTGGCGTGAAGGTGTGGGGTTGAGGTAGAGTGGAGGGGTGGGGTTGAGGTACAGTGAAGGTGTGGGGTTGAGGTACAGTGAAGGGGTGGGGTTGAGGTACAGTGAAGCTGTGGGGTTGAGGTAGAGTGGAGGGGTGGGGTGGGGTTGCGGTACAGTGGAGGGGTGGGGTTGATGTACAGTGGAGGGGTGGCGTGAAGGGGTGGGGTTGAGGTACACTGAAGGTGTGGGGTTGAGGTAGTTTGGGGGTGTGGGGTTGAGGTACAATGAAGGGGTAGGGTTGAGTACAGTGGAGGGGTAGGGTTGAGGTACAGTGGAGGCTGAGGTACAGCGGAGGGGTGGTGTGAAGGGGTGGGGTTGAGTACAGTGAAGGTGTGGGGTTGAGGCACAGTGGAGGGGTGGGGTTGAGGTACAGTGAAGGGGTGGGGTTGAGGTAGAGTGGAGGGGTGGGGTTGAGGTACAGTGGAAGGGTGGGGTTGATGTACAGTGGAGGTTGAGGTAGAGCAGAGGGGTGGCGTGAATGTGTGGGGTTGATGTAGAGTGGAGGGGTGGGGTTGAGGTACAGTGAAGGTGTGGGGTTGAGGTACAGCAGAGGGCTGGGGCTGGGGGAGAGTGGAGGGGTGGGGCTGAGGTACAGTGAAGGGGTGGGGTTGAAGTACAGTGAAGGTGTGGGGTTGAGATACAGTGGAGGGGTGGGGTTGAGGTACAGTGAAGGTGTGGGGTTGAGGTACAGTGAAGGTGTGGGGTTGAGGTAGAGTGGAGGGGTGGGGTTGAGGTACAGTGGAGGGGTGGGGTTGAGGTACAGTGGAGGAGTGGGGTTTGAGGTACCGTAGAGGTTGAGGTACAGCGGAGGGATGGTGTGAAGGGGTGAGGTTGAGGTACAGTGAAGGTGTGGGTTTGAGGTACAGTGAAGGTGTGGGGTTGAGGTACAGTGGAGGGGTGGGGTTGAGGTACAGTGGGGGAGTGGGGTTGAGGTACAGTGGAGGGGTGGGGTTGAGGTACAGTGGAAGGGTGGGGTTAGGGTTAGGGTTAGTGCCAGGTGTGGGGTCGGGGCCTGGCACCAGAGCCTGACTGCTCTACATTGGCTGGAGGACTCCTATTCTGGGTTCTGTTTGGTGGGAGTCTAGGATCCTCTGGGTGGAGGTCTAGAGGGTTAGTGTCCTCTGGATGTAGGTCTAGAAGGCTGGGATCCTCCGGGTGAAGATCTAGAGGGTTGGGATCCTCTGGGTGGAGGTCTAGAGGGCTGAGATCCTCTGGATGTAGGTCTAGAAGGCTGGGATCCTCTGGGTGGAGCTCTAGAGGGCTGGGATCCTCTGGGTGGAGGTCTAGAGGGCTGAGATCCTCTGGATGTAGGTCTAGAAGGATGGGATCCTCTGGGTGGAGGTGTAGAGGGACGGGATCTGGTAGGTTGGGGTCTGTTGGGTGGAGCTTTCCTCTGTCTTGCTTGGTGGGGTGTGTGATGTTGTAGTTGAGCTGAAGAATCTCCTCAATATAGTGTGGCTCTGCAACCATCCAGACGTAGTTCTGTGCCAGGTGTAGCTTGTGGTGTAGGTGCTCGGCCGTTAGTGTGGGGTGAAGGGCGATGGTGACGTGGGTCAGGCTGCCACCGTCTGTGGTGATCTTGTTGTTGATCTTGTTGATGGTGTCAGAGGGGACGTCTGTCCTTGGCAGTAGGGTGGAGATGATGGTGATGTTGGCTCTGGGAAACTCTCTGTGGGCTTTCCTAGCCACCTCCGTCAGGGCCTCTGTCACGCCCTCTCCCTTGTAACGCAGGTGGTTGGTGCCTGTGCGTATGATGATGTTGTCAGGCTGACGTAGATGGGTGTGGCAGAGAGAACTGGGCGTGTGTCTGGTGGCGGGTGGGGGTCTCTCTGAGGTTGAGAAGGTGTGTGTCAGTCGTCTGGTGGGGGGGGCTCCGCCCTGCTCTCCTCCTTCAACACATCCAGTTCATCTCATTCTGCTCAGGTGACCCAGGAACAGGCAGGAAGTCAGGACCAGGAACAGAGTCAGGACTGTTAACTTTTAGAAAGTGCCTCCTCTTTAGCTGTTAGCTTGAAAGCTCTACTTTTGTTATGAGATTTTTAATATTAACTCCCCTTCCAAGTCTTGATTATTTTATCCCATAGGTCTTGGTAGTTTTGTCCTCATTTTTTCTGTCCATAGGACGTCCTTTTCCTTCGTGTATCCCCTTTTCGTTTTTCTTATTCTCCAAGTTGTTCCCTAGTGGTGTGGCTGTGGCAGGTGCTCACTTAGCATCACTTAGCAACTTTTAGCAGCACTGAGCATCACTTCGCATCACTCAGCATCACTTAGCATCACTTAGCAGCACTTAGCATCACTGAGCATCACTTAGCATCACTTAGCATCACTTAGCAGCACTTAGCATCACTTAGCATCACTCAGCATCACTCAGCATCACTCAGCATCACTCAGCATCACTTAGCATCACTTAGCATCACTCAGCATCACTCAGCAGCACTGAGCATCACTCAGCATCACTTAGCATCACTTAGCATCACTTAGCATCACTCAGCATAACTCAGCATCACTTAGCATCACTTAGCATCACTCAGCATCACTCAGCAGCACTGAGCATCACTCAGCAGCACTTAGCATCACTTAGCATCACTTAGCATCACTCAGCATCACTCAGCCACACTTAGCATCACTTAGCAGCACTTAGCATCACTGAGCATCACTTAGCATCACTTAGCATCACTTAGCAGCACTTAGCATCACTTAGCATCACTCAGCATCACTCAGCATCACTTAGCATCACTTAGCAGCACTTAGCATCACTTAGCATCACTGAGCATCACTTAGCATCACTTAGCATCACTTAGCATCACTCAGCATCACTCAGCATCACTCAGCATCACTTAGCATCACTCAGCATCACTTAGCATCACTTAGCATCACTCAGCATCACTCAGCAGCACTGAGCATCACTCAGCAGCACTTAGCATCACTTAGCATCACTTAGCATCACTCAGCATCACTCAGCCACACTTAGCATCACTTAGCAGCACTTAGCATCACTGAGCATCACTTAGCATCACTTAGCATCACTTAGCAGCACTTAGCATCACTTAGCATCACTCAGCATCACTCAGCATCACTCAGCATCACTTAGCATCACTTAGCATCACTCAGCATCACTCAGCAGCACTGAGCATCACTCAGCATCACTCAGCATGACTTAGCATCACTCAGCATCACTTAGCATCACTTAGCATCACTCAGCATCACTCAGCAGCACTGAGCATCACTCAGCAGCACTTAGCATCACTTAGCATCACTTAGCATCACTCAGCATCACTCAGCCACACTTAGCATCACTTAGCAGCACTTAGCATCACTCAGCAGCACTGAGCATCACTTAGCATCACTTAGCATCACTCAGCATCACTCAGCAGCACTGAGCATCACTTAGCATCACTTAGCATCACTCAGCATCACTTAGCATCACTCAGCAGCACTGAGCATCACTTAGCATCACTCAGCATCACTTAGTATCACTTAGCATCACTTAGCATCACTTTCAGTCCAGTAGTAGTTCCAATGTTTCTGCAAAGTTACTCAGCTTTGCAGGAATTCTTCTTGGTTCATTTAAAACGAAACTTGTCATCGTACTCAATGAAAAAATAATGACTTTTAATGAATGTTGTAGGAGCTCATTTTCTGCTGCAACTGTCTCTCCCTGCCTGTCTGTCTCTCTCCACCTGTCTGTCCTCCAGACCACGTTCCCGGTGCGGGTATTTAAGCTGTTGGGGGTGGAGACTGTGATAGTGACCAACGCTGCCGGCTCATTGGCCGACAGCTTCCACGCCGGTGACATCATGATCATCAAGGACCACGTCAACTTCCCAGGGCTGTCGGGCTTGAGCCCCCTGAGCGGCGCCAACGACGACAAGTAACATGCAGTACTACTACATCCAGTACACATAGTACACGTAGTACACATAGTTCACATAGTACACGTCGTACACAAAGTGCTTAGAGATGGTGTAGTATTCATGTAGTATTTTTCATGTACTGCCAGGTTCGGCCCGCGCTTCCCACCCATGTCCAGTGTGTACGACCGCGAGCTGCGGCGCCTGGTGCTGGATATCGCCAAGCAGATGGGCGTGGCCCACTTCCTGCACGAGGGCGTTTACGCCATGGTGGGCGGGCCCAACTTCGAGACGGTGGCTGAGGCCCGCCTCCTACACCGTCTGGGGGTGGATGCCGTGGGTATGTCCACACACTGTACACGAACTGTACTCACACTGTACCAGGGGTGTCCAAACGTTTTTCACTGAGGATCACATACAGAAAAATATGCAAAGGGCGGGGCTACTCACTAGACCATATGGCCACACCTCCAGTGTATTAAAGTTAGTCAAATCAATCAAATGTAGGTCAATTATGCTTGATAATTGAATATGCTTCAAAAAAAAAAGGCCCACATCACAGCTTTCCATGAATGAGTTTTCATTTATTTTGTTGCAAAAATGGTTGTCAGCACATTGTGAAAACAGCAGCCTCTGATTGGTTCTTAGTCAGGATGCTGATCCCCCTTCACAACTCTGTATACAGGGGGGGAAATAAGGGGAAAAGGGGATGGTGTATTCGAGGTTGTTATGCAAATATATTATTGGGCTTGTTAACACATCAACTAACGTTTGTTATAACATGTTATCAACTTTAATTGACTGAATTTATGAAGTATTGGTCTCATTAACACATGACTACTGTGTCATATATTTTTAACTCACTCACCTCATGGGAGCAGCGTTGCACTCAGCTGGAGCCGTGATGCTGCTCTTTGGCTGCAGCTCAGGACTAAGTTTGAGATGTGAAGGAGATCACAGAGATGGCTGTCGGCCATTTTGGTTGTCAAGCTGCTTTTGTTCAGTGTTAACAGAGAACATGTTTGCTCTCATACGGATGTTGAGCTGAACTGACTCGTCTTTTTCTTTGCGTGGCGTCTCCTTCAGAGGAAACTCTGCCTTGTCCAAGCTCTGCTAGAAGTCGGGTCGGGAGAGAAGCTGAAGTTGATTCCTCAGAGAATCATCACTGCATTTCCATAAGTTGTAACTGCAGACTCTTCCACTTCTTCTGCATCCATCAGGAGGTAGAGCGGGTCATCTAGTAAGCAGCTGGTTCGATCCAAGGCTTTTCCTGGTAGCGTGCTGATGTGTCCTTGAGCAAGACATTTAACCCCCTAACTGCTCCCCAGGCGCCTCTACATGGCAGCCACTGCTCCTAGACACCTCAGATACTAGGACGGTAAATGCAGATAAATTGCGTATTTCCCCGTTGTGGGACTGATTAGGCTTTATAAATAACATTTCTTAATGATTGAAAAATCTTGAAGCTCTGACTGAATTCTGTCATGAGAGATGTGATCACAGACACATGTTTCCTCTTTTTAGCAGAAAGCTTGGCCTTTGGAAAAGCTCATTTGATTTTGGACAGAGTGGGGAGGTGCAACATTGAAGTTGCGTAGTTCACACAGAGGCTCTCATGTGCTCATAAAGTTGGGGTTCAAGCTGCTCTCTGCCTTGTAGACTCTTGTTCAGTGTGTTCAGATGGTAAGTGTGGAAAAGGAAAAAGGAAAAATGCAATCAATAAGTGTCTTAAATCCTAAAACAAAGGAATTTCAACCTGGACTATCAAAGCTTACACAATATGTCTCCGCCAAAGGACCGTTACCACCTAACAACCCGCTGTCACCAGATGTGATCAAAAGGCAAACTGAGCTGTGGTGTATGGATGCCTCTAAACATCAGCACAATCCACGTGAGCTACAGCAAGGAACATTGGAATCAGCTGACTATAGGCAGCAGTTGACAACCGAACAACAAAGGCCTTTCACAGACCAGCCAGCCAATGGAACTCGTTCCCCCGATCTACTGGCCATTATGCAAAGGCAAAATGACATCACCGCTGCCCTGGTTCGCCAACACCATACATCATCTCTGCCATCAAGAGAGATTCCTGTGTTTGATGGGGACCCTCTCCAGTTCAGACCGTTCATTAAAGCCTTTGAACAAGGTGTGGAAAGCAAAGCGGAAAGTGCAGACTGTCTTTATCTAGAGCAGTTCACCAGAGGACAGCCACAAGAGTTGACGCGTAGCTGTCAGCATATGCCGCCTGACCATGGCTACAAAGTGGCAAAGGGTCTTTTGCAGGAACACCATGGCAACCCATACAAGGTGGCCATAGCTTATATGAACAAGGCCTTGGCCTGGCAAGCAGTTTAGGCTGAGGATGTGAACGCACTGCAAGACTACTCCTTGTTTTTACGTGGCTGTTGCAATGTAATGGGGGAGCTTCATTACATGCAGGAACAATATGAGGACCATTATCTCCAAGCTGCCATTTAAGATGAGAGAGCAATGGAGAACTACAGCTCATGACATCATGGAAAGGACTCATGACCGAGCCCACATCACTGACTTGGTCCAGCTTATCGAACGCCGTGTCAAAATCCTTTCGGACCCTCTGTTTGGCGACAAACAGGATCCACCTACTGCCTCTGCAACAAGGCCTCCATCAAGATTTAATTCACAGCCCAGGAGCCATGTAAAGGCTAACATTGTTGCTACTGCTGTGACTTTCAAGGATCTGTCTGAGGACATAAAGGAGCAACTGTTGGGCACAGGGCACAGTGAGGAAGCTAAGTGCCTTTGTTGTGATCGTCGCCACCTTGTGGAGGAGTGCAAGCAGTTTACATCGTCTGACCAGCTATGGACACTTATCACCTGGTCCCCGGTCGTCCACGTATGCTGCCCACTGCTCCTGGCTGTGGCCTCGGAGGAAGGACAGGCCAGGATGGTTCAATGCAGAGGAACCATTTCACCGGCACCATCCAAAGCATGTGCATGTGTGTGTGTGTGCAAGCATGTGTTGTAGTGTGGTGTGTTGTGTGACAAATAAAGACTGTTTCTTCTGTTTCTTTTCTACAGCCAAAGAGCACAAGGAGAAGATCCTCTTCCTGAGGCAAAAGGGAGTTTGTTTTGCATGTCTACATGTTGGCCACATAAGCAGGGACTGTGAGAGTCGCTTGGCATGTAAAATCTGTGGACAATCTCACCATACTGTGCTGCACATTAAAAGACCACTGACTCAGGAACAGTTAAGAGCCTCACCTGGCCAGCAACAGTCCCCTCCTGAAACATGTGGACATACAGGGGCCGGTAAGGACCAGTGTTTGCTATCCATCCTTCCTGTCAAGGTGAAGTCTGCAAAGGGAAGCCATGTAATTTCAACGTATGCCTTTCTAGATGCTGGAAGTTCAGCCACATTCTGCTCTAAACGCCTGATGCAGAAGTTGAAAATCACAGGCCAAGGAACAAGTTTCCTATTGCGCACAATGGGGCAAGAAAAGGTTGTCTCAGAATATGCTTTGTCAGGTCTGGAGGTGTCTGATCTGGACGGTAATAAATTTTATACCCTCCCTGAGGTATTCACACAGAAAGAAATGCCAGTCACTGTGGATAATATGATAAGGTCTGAGGATCTAGCTAAGTGGCCTTATCTCTCAAAGGTGTGCATCCCAAGCGTGAAGGCAGATGTTGACCTGTTAATTGGAACTAACGCACCCAAGGTACTAGAACCCTGGGAGGTCATCAATAGCTGCCAGAATGGCCCTTACGCTATTAGGACAGTGCTGGGATGGGTGGTTAATGGCCCACTGAGTGGAAACAGTGATGAATCATTGTCCTCCGCCACAGTGAGCCGCATCTCTCTGCAAAGGCTCGAAGACATGCTTGTTAGTCAATACAACCATGATTTCAGTGAGAAGGCTACAGAGGAAAAGGAAATGTCTCGAGACTACATCAAATTCATGGAGATCATGGAGCATTCAGCAGTGCTGCAAGATGGAAGGTACTGTTTAAAGTTACCCTTCAAGAAAAAGGGTGTTTCTCTGCCCAAAAACTTGGCTGTGGTGAAGCAAAGGATGCAGGGCTTAAGAAGAAGGTTCTTGAGTAGTGACAGCTTGCACCAGGAGTACGCACAGTATGTGAATAGCCTTATCGCTAACAACTACGCAGAGCCTGTGCCCCAGCAGAAGCTTCAAGGCGAACCTGGCAGAGTGTGGTACATCCCCCACCATGCGGTCCATCACCCAAGGGAAGGAACCCTTCGGGTTGTGTTTGATTTTGGAGCCACCTTTCAAGGAGCATCATTGAAATATGAACTGCTTCAGGGCCCTAACCTTACCAGCTCACTGCTTGGAGTCCTGTTTCGCTTCAGAGAGGAACCTGTAGCATTCATGGGCGATATACAAGCCATGTTTCACCAGGTAAAGGTTGCAGAAGAAGACCGGGACTTCCTGGTGGCCAAATGGAGACGTCACTAAGGACCTGGTGGAGCACAGGATGACCATTCACCTGTTTGGTGCTGTGTCCTCTCCAAGCTGTGCAAGCTATGCGCTGAAAAAAGGCGCTGAAGATCATCAGTCTGAGTTTGGTGCCAGTGTATGTCAAGCTGTCAAGAAAAACTTTTATGTGGATGATTCTTTGAAGATCTCAGCCACCGAAGGGGATGCTATCCAGATGATCCAAGACCTAACTGCACTGTGCCAGAGGGAGGTTTTGTCTTGGAGAAGTGGACTAGCAACAGCCGCTCTGTCTTACAGGCCATCCCAACAGAGCGAAGGGCTAAGGAGTAAAAGGAATTTGATCTGGATCGAGACAAGCTGCCAGTAGATAGAGCTTTGGGTCTACTGTGGTGCATAGAAACCGACTCTTTCAAATTTAAGATCGAGGTGAGGCAACAGGCATTTACCAGACGTGGTATGCTGTCAACCATCTGCTCAGTGTATGACCCCCTAAACCTCCTGGCACCAGTGACACTGCCTGCGAAGATGATGCAGCAGGAACTATGCAGAAGAGGATGTGCATCGGATGACGCCTTGCCACCTGACATCTTAAGCCAGTGGAAAGCATGGTTGGAAGACCTGGACCAGCTCAATGCATTCGAGATACCCAGATGTGTCAAGCCAGTGGACATCAGGGAAGTTGCTGAGGCCCAGCTACATCACTTCGCCGACACCAGTGAAGTTGGATATGGGACTGTCACATACTTGAGGATGTTGAGCCAGCAATGTCACATCCAAGTCGCCTGTCTGCTCGGCAAGGCTAGAGTGACGCCACTGAAGGCTATAACTATTCCACGACTGGAGTTGACAGCAGCAGTCCTTTCTGTACGGGTAGACTCAATGCTAAAGGTGGAACTCAATTTCATGTTGGAAGATTCTGTCTTTTGGACAGACAGTACCGCAGTTCTAAAGTAGAAAAGAAGAAACAGTCTTTATTCATCACGCAACACACAACACTATAACACATGCTTGCACACACACTTTAATGGTGGCCGGTGAAATGGATTCTCTGCTTTTGACCCATTCTGGGTTGTCCTTCCTCCGGGGGCACAGCCAGGAGCAGTGGGCAGCATACGTGGACGCGCCCGGGGACCAGGTGATAAATGTCCATCGCTGGTCAGACAATGATGGTGCATGTTTTTGGTGGGGGTCCTTACTGACGGGAGGTGGAGGAAACCCCATGTGAGCACGGGGAGAACATGCAAACTCCACACAGAAAGGCTCCTATTTGGGAGATAACCCACCGGAGCACGGTGCCAACAGCGCCCCAGGCGGGAATCGAACCCAGGACCTTCTTGCTGTGAGGCAGCAGTGCGATGCACTGCGCCACCGTGCCACAAGTACATTAAGAACGAGGATAGACGGTTTCACACATTCGTGGCTCATAGAATCTCAACCATCCGAGAGGCATCAGAACCCTGGCAATGGAGGCATGTCTGCTCCAAAGACAATCCGGCTGATGACGCATCGAAAAATGAGTCAAAACCCTTTACCCTTCCGGGTCAAACACCTGCCAACAACATGGTATTTCCTACCTATATACCTGAGGTCAATTTGCAGACATGTGCCACCCAGTGTTACACAAACAAAATTACAACATGAATTCAAAACAGCATTTTGGCTCTTACAATAAGATCAACTAAAAAAGCCAGGTCTGCCACCACAGAGGGTCACTCAGCTCATGAAGAGCTCGGTCCTTCCCTTTCAAATACTGGTCGATTTCTGATTTCAGGGAATAAAAACACTGTAGCACGGACCCGCGACTTAGCCAGCGCACATGAGAATGGTGGAGTAGGTCCCCGTGTTCAGCATCGACATCAGATAGGAAAGCTTGAAATTCTCTGTGGTCGAGCCTTCGTGCTCAAATTATTTTGACAGTTTTCACAACAGTGTTGATCCCATCACCAAGCTGCACTGTCTTGGCACAGAGGGCTTCCTGGGGGATGATACAGGGCATTTTAACAGCCTCACCTCCACTCTCTTGCACCTTGGCGCACACCATGTAGGCCATTCCTTTATGCTTGCCTGTTATTGCCGGAGCTCCATCCGTTGTAACTCCACACAGCTTGTCCCATTTAGCTCCTCCGTAATGCAAAAGTTATCGTCAACTCCCTGCAAGCGCAAGTTTGATGTGTGGGCCATATTCCATTCTATTGTGTAACTTGCTGCAGGCCTATTAAAAATGGATCACGGGCCGCAGCTGGCCCGTGGGCTGTAGTTTGGACACCCCTGATCTAGAGCCACTGTAATATACACACACTGTACACACACTGTACACACACTGTAACACACAGTAACACACTGTAACACACTGTTACACACTGTAACACACTGTAACACACTAACACACTGTAACACGCACTGTAACACACTGTAACACACACTGTAACACACTGTACACACTCTTTAACACACTGTATTGTGAGTAGTATTTGTGTACTGTGTTCCAGGAATGAGTACTGCTCCTGAGGTTCTGGTGGCGTCGCACTGTGGACTGCGGGTCTTTGGTCTGTCCCTCATCACCAACAAGGTATGACGTCACACTAGTACAACACACTACGACTACTTCTACTACTACTACTACTACTAATACATACTACTACTACACACTAGTACTACACACTCCTACTTCTACTTCTTCAACACACTACTACTACTACTACACACTACTACTACTACTACTACTACTACTATGACTACACATTACTACTACTACTACTACTACTACTACTACTACTACTACTACTACTACTAATACACACTAGTACTACACACTACTACTACTACTACAACCTAGTACTACACACTAGTACTACACACTCCTAGTACTACTACTACACACTACTACTACTACTACTACTACTACACACTACTACTACTACTACTACTACTACTACTACTACTACTACACATTAGTACTATACACTACTATTACACACTAGTACTACACAATACTCCTACACGCTAGTTCTACACACTACTTCTATTACACACTAGTACTACACTCTAGTACTACACACTACCACTAGTACTGCACACTTCTACTAATACTAGTACTTGTAATACTACTCCACACTAGTACTACACACTCCTACTACTATATCTACACACTACTACTACACACTAATATCACACACTAGTACTACTACTACTACTACTACTACTACACACTAGTACTACACACTAGTACTACACACTACTACTACTACTACTACTACTACACACTACTACTACACACTAGTTCTACACACTACTACTACTAATACACACTACTACTACTAAGCACTATTACTACACACTAAAACTACCCTCTCGTACTACACATTTCTACTACACATTAGTACTACACACTACTACTGCTACTGCTACTAATACTACTGCTACGCACTAGTACTACACACTACTACTAGTACTACTACTACTACACATGACCAGTACATACTAGTACTCGTACTACTCCAACACACTACTCCTACACGCTATTACTAAACACTACTACTGCGACTACTATTTCACCCAACTATTACTACACACTAGTACTACACACTACTACTAGTACTGCTACTACACACTACCAGTACATACTAGTACTCATACTACTGCTACACACTACTCCTACACGCTATCACTAAACACTACTACTGCGACTACTATTTCACCCTACTAATACTACACACTAGTACTACACACTACTACTAGTACTACTACTACTACTACGACTACACACTAGTACTAGTACTACACAACACTACTACATGCATATACTAAACACTACGACTACTACACACTAATACTACACACTTCTACTCCTACACACTACTACTACTACTACTTCTACACACTAGTACCTAAGACTACTACTACTACTACTACTACTACTACTACTACTACTACTACTACACACTACTACACACTAGTACTACACACTAATACTACTGCTACTACTACACACTACTACACACTAGTACTACACACTAATACTACTGCTACTACTACACACTAGTACTATACACTATTACTACTAGTACTACACACTACTACTACACACTAGTACTACACACTAGTACTACACACTACTACTACTACTACTACCACTACTACTACTAAACACTACTACTACACACTAGTACTACACACTACTACTAGTACTACTACTACACACTACGACTACATACTTGTACTAGTACTACTACACACTACTACTACATGCTAGTACTAAAGCTACTACTACTATTACTACGCACTAATACAACACACTAGTACTACACACTAGTACTACTACTACAAAGTATTACTACAAATTAACTGATCATGGTATTGATCATGGTATTGATCATGTGACTGTGCTATTGATCCTGCAGGTGGTGAAGAGCTACGACGACTCTCAGAGCGTGAAGCATGACAGCGTCCTGGAGGTGGCAGCGCTGCGCTCACACACTCTGCTGCAGCTCATTAGTGAACTCGTTAGCAGGATGGACGAGAACAACAACACACACACCTAACACACACCTAACACACACCTAACACACACCTAACACACACCTAACACACACACACACCTAACACACACACCTAACACACACACACACACCTAACACACACACACACACACACACACCTAACACACACACACCTAACACACACACACACACACACACACACCTAACACACACACACACACACACACACACACCTAACACACACCTAACACACACACCTAACACACACACCTAACACACACCTAACACACACCTAACACACACACACACCTAACACACACACACACACACCTAACACACACACACACACCTAACACACACACCTAACACACACCTAACACACACACACACCTAACACACACACACACACCTAACACACACACACACCTAACACACACACACACACACCTAACACACACACACACACACCTAACACACACCTAACACACACACACACCTAACACACACACCTAACACACACACACCTAACACACACCTAACACACACACACACCTAACACACACACACACACACACACACCTAACACACACACACACACCTAACACACACCTAACACACACACACCTAACACACACACACCTAACACACACACACACCTAACACACACACACCTAACACACACACACACACACCTAACACACACACACACACACACCTACACACACACACACACACACCTACACACACACACACACACACACACACACACCTAACACACACACACACCTAACACACACACACACACACCTAACACACACACACACACACACACACACACACACACACCTAACACACACACACCTAACACACACACACACACACACACACACACACACCTAACACACACCTAACACACACACACACACCTAACACACACACACACCTAACACACACACACACCTAACACACACACACACCTAACACACACACACCTAACACACACACCTAACACACACACACACACCTAACACACACACACCTAACACACACACACCTAACACACACACACCTAACACACACACACACCTAACACACACACCTAACACACACACACACACACACACCTAACACACACACACACACACACACACACACACCTAACACACACACACACCTAACACACACACACACACACACACACACCTAACACACACACACACACACACACACACACACACACACACCTAACACACACACACCTAACACACACACACACACACACACACCTAACACACACACACACGCACACACACACACACACCTAACACACACACACACACACACACACCTTACACACACACACTCACACACACACACACACATTTAAATGTTATTTAAATATATTTGTTATAAAAACGAATGATATTTATTGATTTAGATGCTAATCTCTTGTCGTAGTGACTTCCTGCTAATGTTAATATATCACACTTTACACACTAATAACAATAATAATAATAATAATAATATGGATAATAAAACAAAATAATACAAATATAATAATAATAATTTATTGTATTGGTGCTTGTTCTCCCTTTGTTGTTCTGTTTTATTTCTGACGTGTTTCAAGATGATTAAAATACTTGTCAAAACTTCCTGTCGGTTTCCTGTTTCCTGTGTTTCTGTTTCCTGTTTCCTCTGTTTCCTCTGGTTCCTGTTCCCTGTGTTTCTGTTTCCTGTTTCCTCTGCAACTTCCTGTGGAAGTACATTGATACTAGAATTGTCTTTTGGTACAACCGAGCCGACGCGCCCGCGGACACGACTCGCCATGACTGACCACCTGGCAGCCGAAAAGATGAAAGTCTAAAGTGAGAAAAAGAAGGAGGAAGAAAGTACATTTACATTTACATTTACATTTACATTTACATTTAGTCATTTATCAGACGCTTTTATCCAAAGCGACTTACAAGGGAGAATAACATTCAAGCTACATTGCGACAGAGATTAGTGTAACAACAACATTCGTGTAACAATAAATACTACAATAAATAATAATAAATAATACAATAAATACTACAATAAATAATAATAAATAATACAATAAATACTACCGGCGCTTCAGTGCAAAGTGCAGCCCAAGGACGGATGAACAGACACCCGTTGTGAAAAGTTTTGGAAAACGCATTGAAGCCAATACAACAGCAGTGAGAGAAAACCAGGAGGAAATTGTTGCTCTTCAGGATAAAACTGTGGATCTTGAGAGAGAAGACTCACGTGCTGAGCAAGCGCGATACAAAGCAAGATGGAATCTGCGGCTGATTGTTTCTGCAAAAAGATGGAGAAGAACAAGAGAACGGTCGTTGGGAAACAGGAGTAGAAGCACGGTCTGTGAAGCCACACTGTCCACCACCTGGAAGCAAAGGACAACGCTGCTGCCTCAGACAGCACACCAAGACAAACATAATCCAGTCGTTATGAGAAGTGTCTGGATGAGAAGTGACGCAGCGTCCTCCGTCCAGGGATGGCGTCATAACTGTGATGGAGGAGGTCAGCGGGTCTGGAGGTCAGCAGGTCAGGAGGTCAGGAGGTCTGAAGGTCTGGAGGTCAGGAGGTCTGGAGGTCTGAAGGTCAGGAGGTCTGGAGGTCTGGAAATCAGGAGGTCTGGAGGTCTGAAGGTCAGGAGGTCTGGAGGTCTGAAGGTCAGGAGGTCTGGAGGTCTGAAGGTCAGGAGGTCTGGAGGTCTGGAAATCAGGAGGTCTGGTATCATGTTTGGACTGATGACGTGAAGCTTTGATGCGTCTGACGCTCGTCTTGTGTGGTAAGGAGTTCATGCTTCATCCTTTCCATCCAGTCCAACAACTGATTGAAGAACTTGAAGTAAAAAAGTAGGTTTTGGGTAAATGGGCGTGGCTCCAATTTCAAGTTAGAGAGTTTGCAATCAAGAAAAACAATATTATTGTAAACGTAATAAGCAGAAGCAGCGAGACATTCCAGGAGAAAACCTGTTAAATAAAACAGTTTAAATCGGTAGAAAACATGTTAAATAACATAACATGTTTAAATCCAGACGGACAGAAAGACAGGCAGACTGACAGGCAGACAGACAGACAGACAGATAGGCAGATAGACAGAAAGACAGACAGGCAGAATGCTTATTTTATAGTTAGACTGATAAACCCATATTTGGAATCCAGGTTTTGCTTCTAAATGCAGCTTCTTTGACATCACACTGAGGGTTCCGGAACCCAGCTCATGGGGGGGTCCTGGGCCCCTGGGCGTCATTTCAGATGTTTGGCTCAGAAGTAAAGCATCATGAGCGTGGACCCCTCCCAGGACCTCTGGGTGGACCACTGGGCCAACTCGGACCTGGTCCTCGTGGTCGTGGTCCTCGGATCCTGCGTCCTACTAGTTCTGCTCGCAGTCTGTTGGATCATCAGGAAGAACGCAGCCCACAGGAGTAGGGCCAGGTAGGACCCTAGGTCCAGAAGGGGGCAGAAGTTCGAGAAGGGTGTAACAGGTTTAAGTAGGACCCACGGTCCAAAAGGGAGATGGCAGTAGGTCTAGGTAAGAGGTCCAGAAGGGGGTAGCGGGTTTGAGTTGGAGCCAAGGTCCAGAAGGGGGATGGCAGCAATTCCAGGTAGGACTCCAAGTCCAGAAGGGGGATAGCAGCAGATCTAGGATCGTAGGGCTAGAAGGGGGCAGCAGGTCTCGGATCATAGGTCAAGAAGGGGGCAGTAGGTCTTGGATCGTAGGACAAGAAGATGGCAGCAGGTCTACTGTCGTAGGTTCAAACAGGTCTAGGATCATAGGTCCAGAAGGGAGCAGCCGGTCTAGTATCGTAGGTCCAGAAGAGGGCAGCAGGTCTAGTATCGCAGGTCCAGAAGGGGGCAGTACGTCTAGGATCGTAGGTCCAGAAGGGGGCAGAAGGTCCAGTATCGTAGTTCCAGAAGGGGGCAGCAGGTCTAGTATTGTAGTTCCAGTAGGGGCAATAGGTCTAGTATTGTAGGTCCAGAAGGGGGTAGCAGGTCTTGTATTGTAGTTCCAGAAGGGGGCAGCATGTCTAGTATCGTAGGTTCAGAAGGGGGTAGTAGGTCTAGGATTGTTGGTCCAGAAGGGGGCAGCAGATCTAGTATCGTGGGTTCAGAAGGGGGCAGCAGGTCTAGGGTATTAGGTCCAGAAGGGGCATGGGGTCTAGGATAGTAGGTCCAGAAGGTGGCAGCAGGTCCAGGATTGGGATGATTCAAGATTCAAGAGGTTTATTCGTCACATACATATACATACTTTCATACATATATGCAGTGAAATGTAATGCAACGCTCCCGTCCTAGGAAAATTTCTTTCTACTAGACCAACTAACAGATTCCTAAAACGTAATACAGTCGAATACTTATAGAATAAAATAAAAATATATTGAATAAAATAAAATAAAATAAAATTTAAGGGAATAGATATAGGGAATAGACTTATGTATATGGGATAGGCAATTATGTATATACAGATATGTGCATTAAAGTGGCATGTGAATGAAGTGAGGTAGTGTTTGTGGGATATCACAGCACTGTATACAACAGTACGGCGCAGCAATATGGTAACACCGATCAACCCAGAACAGTGACACAGTATGCGGTACAGTATACTACATACAATACAGAAGGTAGTGGAGCCTAGTGCATGGCTCAGTTAGGACCCCTGGTGAGGTCAGCGTTGACAGTTCTAATGGCTTGAGGGAAAAAACTCTGTCTCAGTCTCTCTGTTCTCGCTGTGTGACTGCGGAGGCGCTTGCCTGACCACAGCAGCTGGAACAGTCCGTTGTTGGGGTGATGAGGATCCTTCATGATCCTGCAGCTCTGCTACTACACCTCCTGGTGTAGAAGTCCTGCAGGGAGGGGAGGGTAGTTCCAGTTGAACGTTGGGCTGAACGCAACACCCTTTGCAGGGCCCGCCTGTCCTGAGCAGTACAGTTCGCAAACCAGGCAGTGATGTTGCCTGTCAGGATGCTCTCCACTGCTCCAGAGTAGAAGGACTTGAGGATCCTCACCGAGACCCAGAATTTCCTCAGCTGCCTGAGGTGGTAAAGACGCTGCCTCGCCTTTCTCACCAGAGTGTCTGTATGAACAGTCCATGTTAAGTCCTCTGTGATGTGGACTCCCAGATATCTGAAGCTGCTCACCCTATCGACAGAAGTCCCATCAATCCACAAGGGCGCGTGCGTCCTCGATTGTAATCCTCTCCTAAAGTCCACAATCAGCTCCTTGGTTTTGCTGATGTTCAGGTGTAGGCTGTTGTCCTGGCACCAGAGTGACAGGTCAGCCACCTCCTCGCGGTAGGCCTTCTCATCGCAGTCGGTGATCAGGCCCATGACAACAGTGTCGTCAGCAAACTTGATGATGGTGTTGGAGCTGGACCTGGCCACACAGTCATGTGTGTGCAGGGAGTACAGTAGGGGGCTGAGGACACAGCCCTGGGGGGGATCCTGTATTCAGGGTGAGGGAGCTTGACATGTGCTTCCCCACCCTAACCACCTGGGGCTGGGCTGTGAGGAAGTCCTGGACCCAGGCACACAGCGGAGTATTCAATCCGAGCTCCTGCAGCTTGACAGCCAGTCTGGTGGGGACTATGGCGTTGAAAGCTGAACTGTAATCAATGAACAGCATTCTCACATAGGCCCCCTTCTGGCCATCCAGGTGCGTGAGCGTGGTGTGCAGTACCTGGGAGACCGCGTCATCTGTGGATCTGTTCTGCTGGTACGCAAACTGCAACGTGTCCGAGGTGCGGGGGAGGGAGGCGCAGATATAATCCTTAATCAGCCTCTCGAAACACTTCATGACCACCGAGGTGAGGGCCATCGGACGGTAGTCATTCAGGCAGGCAGGAGACACGATCTTCGGGACAGGAACGACGGTGGACCTCTTGAAGCAGGACGGGACCACTGATTCAGCCAGGGGGATGTTGATCATTGTAGTGAACACCGGAGCTAGCTGGTTAGCACAGGTCTTTAGTACTCGCCCAGATATGCCGTCTGGGCCGCAGCTTTCCTGGTGTTCACCCGCCTCAGAGCCCTCCTGACCTCCTGCATGGACACTGAGAGTGCGCGCTCATCCCCAGCGGTGTAACTACAATTAGCCGGCAAGAGAGCGCTGCTGTTGCCAGACTCAAACCGCGCATAAAAGGAGTTTAGTTCGTTGGCTAGGGAGGCTTCCACACTCGTGGCTGGGAAGGAGCTGCTTTTGTAGTTTGTTATCGTCTGCAGCCCCTGCCACAGGCGTCTGGTGTCCCCCTGCTCCATCTGTAGCTCCACAGTCTCTCTGTACGTCCATTTAGCGTCCTTCACCGCCCTCCGCAGATTGTATGACGCCGCTTTGTAATTGTCCATAATTCCGGATACAAGATGGTCGTTGTAAGCGGCGGTGCGAGCATTCAGAGCGCAGCGGATGGATTTATCAACTTACGGTTTCTGGTTTGTAAATATCCAAACTTTCACCGTGGGAACGATGCTGTCTGCTAACGTAGCCACGAAGCTCAACGCTACGTCCGCAAACCCGCTGCCGTCACTTGAACTTGATTGGAACATGTCTACGTCAGCGAGTGTGTCCTGAAGCGCAGCTTCTGATTGGTCCGTCCACCGCTTCACTTCCCTCGTCACCACCAGTTCTCGCGTGATCAGAGGCCTGTAAATGGAAACCAGCGAAATCGTGGCATGATCTGATTTCCCGAAAGCAGGGAGCGAGACGGTCTTGTATCCGTTCTTGTATGGTGTCTAGCAATGGTCCAAAGTTCTATCTCCCCTGGTGGCACACGTGATGTGTTGGAGGAAATTCGGCAGAACGTTTTTAAGGTTGGCCCTGTTAAAGTCCCCGGTCACCGCCACAGCCGCGTCAGGATGTTTGTTTTGAAATCCGCACAACACATCATACTGATCGCTTGTGGTGGAATACGGCATAAGATTGTCAGCTGTTCCAGGTTCGGCAAGCAGGATAGGTCCAAAACGGAGCAAGCAGGTCTATAATCGTAAGTCCAGAAGGGGGCAGCAGGTTGAGTACCGTAGGTCCAGAAGGGGGCTCAGGTCTAGGATCGTAGGTTCAGAAGGGGGCAGTAGGTCCAGTATCCTAGCTCCAGAAGGGAGTAGCTGGTTTATTATCGTAGTTCCAGAAGGGGGCAGCAGTTCTAGTATCGTAGGTCCAGAAGGGGGCAGCAGGTCTAGTATTGTAGTTCCAGAATGGGGAAGCAGGCTAGTATCGTAGGTCCAGAAGGGGACAGCAGGTCTATAATTGTAGGTCCAGAAGGGGGCAGCAGGTCTAGTATCATAGGTCAAGAATGGGGCTCAGGTCTAGGATCGTAGGTCCAGAAGGGGGCAGTAGGTCTAGTATCGTAGGTCCAGAAGGGGTCAGCAGGTCTAGTATCGTAGGTCCAGAAGGGAGAAGCAGGTCTAGTATCGTAGTTCCAGAAGGGAGAAGCAGGTCTAGTATCGTTGTTCCAGAAGGAGGCAGCACGTCTAGGATAGTGGGTCCAGAAGGGGGCAGCAGGTCTAGTATCGTAGTTTAGGAAGGGGGCAGCATGTCTAGGATAGTAGGTCCAGAAGGGGGCAGCTGGTCTAGAATCGTAGGTTCAGAGGGGGGCAGCAGGTCTAGTATCGTGGCTCCAGAAGGGGTCAGCAGGTCCAGAAGGGGGATGGCAGCAGGTCTCAGATTGTAGGTCTCGAAGGGGGCAGCAGGTCTAGAATCGTAGGTCCAGATGGGGGCAGCTGGTCAAGATGGGGAACAGCTTTTCTCCTGCATCATCATAGCAAAATGCTAGCGCCCCCTGCAGGGGGACTCACTACCCACCCTCCCCAGGAACCAGACGGAGCTGGAGCTGGTCCGGGTGGACCGAGACCAGACAACCTTCACGCTGAGGGTCCGCGGAGCCACAGCCCAGACCAGCCCCCTGCTGAAAACCCTGATGGATTGCGCCCTGAACAACACGGACGTCCAGACAGGTATACTCTCTGTTTGTCTACCTGCCTGTCTGTCTGCCTGTCTTCCATCCTGCCTGCCTGTCTGTCTGTCTGTCTGTCTGTCTGTCTGTCTGTCTGTCTGTCTGTCTGTCTGTTGGCATGTCTGCCTGCTATTGGTTGCACCGGGAATAGTTCCACCCAAACATCTGCCATCTCCAGTCTTACCACTGCCCCCTCCTGGCTGTAGTGGTCACTGCCTGAGCTGAGAATATTATCATGATGGTTTCCGCTGGAGTCCAGTGATGTAATTTCCTATTTTAAACGGCTGCTTCCTGAACTGAATCAACTTCTATTTGAGTTGCATATAACTGGTGTAAACTGGTATCGACTGGTATGTTAGTTCTAGTAAACTGGTGTCAACTGGTGTCAACCGGTATCGACTGGGATGTTAATTCTAGTGAACTGCTATCAACTGGTATGTAAGTTCTAGTTTACTGGTATCAACTGGTATGTTAGTTCTGGTAAACTGGTATGAACTGGGATGTTGGTTTTAGTAAACCAGTATCAACTTCTATGTTAGCTCTAGTAAACTGGTATCAACTGGTATGTTAGTTCTGGTAAAATGGTATGAACTGGAATGTTGGTTTTAGTAAACCAGTATCAACTGGTATGTTAGTTCTAGTAAACTGGTATCAACTGGTATGTTAGTTCTAGTAAACTGGTATGAACTGGGATGTTGGTTTTAGTAAACCAGTATCAACTGGTATGTTAGTTCTAGTAAACTGGTATCAACTGGTATGTTAGTTCTAGTAAACTGGTATGAACTGGGATGTTGGTTTTAGTAAACCAGTATCAACTGGTACGTTAGTTCTAGTAAACTGGTATCAACTGGTATGTTCGTTCTAGTAAACTGGTATGAACGGGGATTTTAGTTGGAGAAAACTGGTATCAACTGGTATGTTAGTTGTAGGAAACTTGTATCAACTGATATGTTAGTTCTCGTAAACTGGTATAAACTGGTATGTTAGTTCTAGTAAACTGGTATCAACTGGCATGTTAGTTGTCATAAACTGGTATCAACTGGTATGTTAGTTCTCGTAAACTGGTATCAACTAGTATGTTGGTTCTAGTTAACTAGTATCAACTGGTATGTTTGTTCTAGTAAACTGGTATCAACTGCTATGTTAGTTCTAGTTAACTGGTATTAACTGGTATGTTAGTGTTCGTAAACTGGCATCAACTAGGATGTTAGTTCTAGTAAACTGGTATCAGCTGGCATGTAACTTCTCATAAACTGGTATCACTGGTATGTTAGTTCTCGTAAACTGGTATCAACTGGTATGTTAGTACTAGTTAACTGGTATCAACTGGTATGTTAGTTATAGTAAACTGGTATCAACTGGTATGTTAGTTCTTGTTAACAAATGTGAACAGGTATGTTAGTTCTATTAAAAATGTATCAACTGGTATGGTATTTCTCGTGAACTGGTATCAACTGGTATGTTAGTTATAGTAAACTGGTATCAACTGGTATGTTAGTTCTTGTTAACTAATGTGAACAGGTATGTTAGTTCTAGTAAAAATGTATCAACTGGTATGGTATTTCTCGTAAACTGGTATCAACTGGTATGTTAGTTCTAGTAAACTGGTAATAATTGGTAAGTTATCGTAAACTGGTATCAACTGGTACGTTAATTTGAGTAAACTGGTACCAACTAGTATGTTAGTTCTCATAAACTGCAATCAACTGGTATGTTAGTTCTAGTAAACTGGTATAAACTGGGATGTTAGTTCTAGTAAATTGGCATCAACTGGCATGTTACTTCTCATAAACTGGTATCAACTGGTATGTTAGTTCTAGTAAACTGGTATAAACTGGGATGTTAGTTCTACTAAATTGGCATCAACTGGCATGTTACTTCTCGTAAACTGGTATCAACTGGTATGTTAGTTCTAGGAAACTGGTATCAACTGGGATGTTAGTTCAAGTAAACTGGTATCAACTGGCATGTTAGTTGTCATAAACTGGTATCAACTAGTATGTTGGTTCTAGTGAACTAGTATCAACTGGTATGTTAGTTCTAGTAAACTAGTATCAACTGCTATGTTAGTTCTAGTTAACTGGTATCAACTGGTATGTTAGTTCTAGTAAACTGGTATCAATTGCTATGTTAGTTCTAGTAAACTGGTATCAACTGGTATGTTAGTTCTAGTAAACTGGTATTAACTGGTATGTTAGTTATAGTAAACTGGTATCAACTGCTATGTTAGTTCTAGTTAACTGGTATCAACTGGTATGTTAGTTCTAGTAAGCTGGTATCAACTGGTATGTTAGTTCTGGTAAAGTGGTATCAACTGGTATGTTAGTTCTCGTAAACTGGAATCAACTGGTATGTTTGTTCTAGTAAACTGGTATCAACTGGTATGTTACTTCTCATGAACTGCTATCAACTGGTATGTTAGTTCTAGGAAACTGGTATAACCTGGGATGTTAGTTCTAGTAAACTGGTTTCAACTGGGATGTTAGTTCTAGTAAATTGGTATAAACTGGCATGTTAGTTCTATTAAACTGGTATAAACTGGCATGTTAGTTGTCATAAACTGGTATCAACTGGCATGTTAGTTGTCATAAACTGGTATCAACTGGTATGTTAGTTCTCGTAAACTGGTATCAACTAGTATGTTGGTTCTAGTTAACTAGTATCAACTGGTATGTTTGTTCTAGTAAACTGGTATCAACTGCTATGTTAGTTCTAGTTAACTGGTATTAACTGGTATGTTAGTTCTCGTAAACTGGCATCAACTAGGATGTTAGTTCTAGTAAACTGGTATCAGCTGGCATGTAACTTCTCATAAACTGGTATCACTGGTATGTTAGTTCTCGTAAACTGGTATCAACTGGTATGTTAGTACTAGTTAACTGGTATCAACTGGTATGTTAGTTATAGTAAACTGGTATCAACTGGTATGTTAGTTCTTGTTAACAAATGTGAACAGGTATGTTAGTTCTAGTAAAAATGTATCAACTGGTATGGTATTTCTCGTAAACTGGTATCAACTGGTATGTTAGTTATAGTAAACTGGTATCAACTGGTATGTTAGTTCTTGTTAACTAATGTGAACAGGTATGTTAGTTCTAGTAAAAATGTATCAACTGGTATGGTATTTCTCGTAAACTGGTATCAACTGGTATGTTAGTTCTAGTAAACTGGTAATAATTGGTAAGTTATCGTAAACTGGTATCAACTGGTACGTTAATTTGAGTAAACTGGTACCAACTAGTATGTTAGTTCTCATAAACTGCAATCAACTGGTATGTTAGTTCTGGTAAACTGGTATAAACTGGGATGTTAGTTCTAGTAAATTGGTATCAACTGGCATGTTACTTCTCGTAAACTGGTATCAACTGGTATGTTAGTTCTAGGAAACTGGTATCAACTGGGATGTTAGTTAGAGTAAACTGGTATCAACTGGCATGTTAGTTGTCAAACTGGTATCAACTGGTATGTTAGTTCTCGTAAACTGGTATCAACTAGTATGTTGGTTCTAGTTAACTAGTATCAACTGGTATGTTTGTTCTAGTAAACTGGTATCAACTGCTATGTTAGTTCTAGTTAACTGGTATCAACTGGTATGTTAGTTCTAGTAAGCTGGTATCAACTGGTATGTTAGTTCTGGTAAAGTGGTATCAACTGGTATGTTAGTTCTCGTAAACTGGAATCAACTGGTATGTTTGTTCTAGTAAACTGGTATCAACTGGTATGTTACTTCTCATGAACTGCTATCAACTGGTATGTTTGTTCTAGGAAACTGGTATAAACTGGGATGTTAGTTCTAGTAAATTGGTATAAACTGGCATGTTAGTTCTAGTAAATTGGTATAAACTGGCATGTTAGTTCTATTAAACTGGTATAAACTGGCATGTTAGTTGTCGTAAACTGGTATCAACTGGTATGTTAGTGCTCGTAAACTGGTATCAACTGGTATTTTAGTTCTAGTTAACTGGTATTAATTGGTATGTTAGTGCTCGTAAACTGGTATCAACTGGTATTTTAGTTCTTGTAAACTGGTATTAATTGGTATGTTAGTTCTAGTAAACTGGTATCAACTGATATGTTAGTTCGAGTAAACTGGTATCAACTGGTATGTGAGTTCTAGTAAACTGGTATCAACTGGTATGTTAGTTCTGGTAAACTGGTATGAACTGGGCTGTTGGTTTTAGTAAACTAGTATCAACTGGTATGTTAGTTCTAGTAAACTGGTATCAACTGGCATGTTAGTTCTGGTAAACTGGTATGAACTGGGATGTTGGTTTTAGTAAACCAGTATCAACTGGTATGTTATTTCTATTAAACTGGTATCAACTGGTATGTTCGTTCTAGTAAACTGGTATGAACGGGGATTGTAGTTGGAGTAAACTGGTATCAACTGGTATGTAACTTGTATCAACTGATATGTTAGTTCTTGTAAACTGGTATTAACAGGTATGTTAGTTCTAGTAAACTGGTATCAACTGGTATGTGAGTTCTAGTAAACTGGTATCAACTGGTTTGTTAGTTCTGCTAAACTGGTATCAACCGGTATGTTAGTTCTAGTAAACTGGTATCAACTGGTGTGTTAGTTCTAGTTAACTGGTATCAACTGGTATGTTAGTTCTAGTAAGCTGGTATCAACTGGTATGTTAGTTCTGGTAAAGTGGTATCAACTGGTATGTTAGTTCTAGGAAACTGGTATAAACTGGGATGTTAGTTCTAGTAAACTGGTATCAACTGGGATGTTAGTTCTAGTAAATTGGTATATATATTACATTTACATTTAGACATTTAGTCATTGATCAGACGCTTTTATCCAAAGCCACTTACAATTGTTCAAACACTGACGGACGCAGCCATCAGGAGCAATGAGGGGTTAAGTGTCTTGCTCAAGGACACTACAGCATGCTAGCAGGAGGAGCCTGGGATCCAACCAGCAACCTTTAGATTACTAGACCACCAGCTCTACCTCCTGAGCTACCATCCCCATGGTATAAACTGGCATGTTAGTTCTATTAAACTGGTATAAACTGGGATGTTAGTTCTCGTAAACTGGTATCAACTGGTATTTTAGTTCTAGTTAACTGGTATTAATTGGTATGTTAGTTCTAGTAAACTGGTATCAACTGGTATGTTAGTTCTGGTAAACTGGTATGAACTGGGCTGTTTGTTTTAGTAAACCAGTATCAACTGGTATTTTAGTTCTAGTAAACTGGTATCAACTGGCATGTTAGTTCTGGAATCTGGTATGAACTGGGATGTTGGTTTTAGTAAACCAGTATCAACTGGTATGTTAGTTCTAGTAAACTGGTATGAACGGGGATTTTAGTTGGAGTAAACTGGTATCAACTGGTATGTTACTTGTAGGAAACTTGTATCAACTGGTATGTGAGTTCTGGTAAACTGGTATCAACTGGTATGTGAGTTCTAGTAAACTGGCATCAGCTGGTATGTTAGTTCTAGTAAAAATGTAACAACTGGTATGGTATTTCTCGTAAACTGGTATCAACTGGTATGTTAGTTCTAGTAAACTGGTAATAATTGGTAAGTTATCGTAAACTGGTATCAACTGGTATGTTAATTTGAGTAAACTGGTACCAACAAGTATGTTAGTTCTCGTAAACTGCAATCAGCTGGTATGTTTGTTCTAGTTAACTGGTATAAACTGGGATGTTAGTTCTAGTAAATTGGTATCAACTGGCATGTTAGTTGCCATAAACTGGTATCAACCGGTATCTTAGTTCTCGTAAACTGGTATCAAATAGCATGTTGGTTCTAGTTAACTGGTATCAACTGGTATGTTAGTTCTAGTAAACTGGTATCAACTGGTATGTTAGTTCTAGTTAACTAGTATCAACTGGTTTGTTAGTTCTAGTAAGCTGGTATCAACTGGTATGTTAGTTCTGGTACAGTGGTATCAACTGGTATGTTAGTTCTCGTAAACTGGAATCAACTGGTATGTTTGTTCTAGTAAACTGGTATCAACTGGTATGTTACTTCTCATGAACTGCTATCAACTGGTATGTTAGTTCTAGGAAACTGGTATAAACTGGGATGTTAGTTCTAGTAAACTGGTTTCAACTCGGATGTTATTTCTAGTAAATTGGTATAAACTGGCATGTTAGTTCTATTAAACTGGTATAAACTGGCATGTTAGTTGTCGTAAACTGGTATCAACTGGTATGTTAGTTCTCGTAAACTGGTATCAACTGGTATTTTAGTTCTAGTTAACTGGTATTAATTGGTATGTTAGTTCTAGTAAACTGGTATCAACTGATTTGTTAGTTCGAGTAAACCGGTATCAACTGGTATGTGAGTTCTGGTAAACTGGTATCAACTGGTATGTGAGTTCTAGTAAACCGGTATCAACTGGTATGTTAGTTCTGGTAAACTGGTATCAACTGGTATGTTAGTTCTAGTAAACTGGTATCAACTGGTATGTTAGTTCTAGTTAACTGGTATCAACTGGTATGTTAGTTCTAGTAAGCTGGTATCAACTGGTATGTTAGTTCTGGTTAAGTGGTATCAACTGGTATGTTACTTCTCGTAAACTGGAATCAACTGGTATGTTTGTTCTAGTAAACTGGTATCAACTGGTATGTTACTTCTCATGAACTGCTATCAACTGGTATTTTAGTTCTAGGAAACTGGTATAAACTGGGATGTTAGTTCTAGTAAACTGGTATCAACTGGGATGTTAGTTCTAGTACATTACATTACATTACATTACATTACATTTAGTCATTTATCAGACGCTTTTATCCAAAGCGACTTACAAGGGAGAATAACATTCAAGCTACATTGCGACAGAGATTAGTGTAACAACAACATTGGTGTAACAATAAATTCTGCAAGGTGGTGCTAAGTAATTGTAGGTTAGGACAGGAGGTACTCACTGAAGAGCTGGGTCTTCAAGTGCTTCTTAAAGACAGAGGGAGGTCCCCGCTCTGGTCATTTTTGGCAGCTCGTTCCACCAACGTGGAACTACAAATGAGAATAGCCTGGATTGCCGTGGCTGTATGGCCGGCAGAGCCAGGCCACGCTCATTTGACGAGCGCAGCATCCGGGGGGCAACATGTGCTCTTACAAGAGCATTTAAGTAGGCGGGAGCATTCCCAACAATCACTCTGTAGGCCAGCATCAGAGACTTGAACTTGATGCCAGCGGCTACAGGTAACCAAGCGGCTACAGGTAACCAAGCGGCTACAGGTAACCAGTGGAGCTCGATGAGCAGCGGAGTGACATGTGCCCTCTTTGGCTGGTTGAACACCAGTCGCGCCGCCGCATTCTGTATCATCTGAAGTGGCTTCACCGCACAGGCCTCAAGTCTGTTAAGAGGGCGTTGCAGTAGTCGAGACGGGACATCACCAAGGTTTGTACCAGCAGTTGAGTGGCATATTGGGTCAGGTACGGCCTGACTTTTCGGATGTTGAGTAGTGCGAAGCGGCAGGACCGGGAGATGGCGGCAACTAATAGTAAATTGGTATAAACTGGCACGTTAGTTCTATTAAAACTGGTATAAACTGGCATGTTAGTTGTCGTAAACTGGTATCAACTGGTATGTTAGTTCTCGTAAACTGGTATCAACTGGTATTTTAGTTCTAGTTAACTGGTATTAATTGGTATGTTAGTTCTAGTAAACTGGTATCACCTGGTATGTGAGTTCTAGTAAACTGGAATCAACTGGTATGTTAGTTCTGGTAAACTGGTATGAACTGGGCTGTTGGTTTTAGTAAACCAGTATCAACTGGTATGTGAGTTCTAGTAAACTGGAATCAACTGGTATGTTAGTTCTGGTAAACTGGTATGAACTGGGCTGTTGGTTTTAGTAAACCAGTATCAACTGGTATGTTAGTTCTAGTAAACTGGTATCAACTGGCATGTTAGTTCTGGAATCTGGTATGAACTGGGATGTTGGTTCTAGTAAACCAGTATCAACTGGTATGTTAGTTCTAGTAAACTGGTATGAACGGGGATTTTAGTTGGAGTAAACTGGTATCAACTGGTATGTAACTTGTAGGAAACTTGTATCAACTGATATGTTAGTTCTCGTAAACTGGTATTAACGGTTATGTTAGTTCTACTAAACTGGCATCAGCTGGTATGTTAGTTCGAGTAAAAATGTATCAACTGGTATGGTATTTCTCGTAAACTGGTATCAACTGGTATGTTAGTTCTAGTAAACTGGTAATAATTGGTAAGTTATCGTAAACTGGTATCAACTGGTATGTTAATTTGAGTAAACTGCAATCAGCTGGTATGTTAGTTCTAGTAAACTGGTATAAACTGGGATGTTGGTTCTAGTTAACTGGTATCAACTGGTATGTTAGTTCTAGTAAACTGGTATCAACTGGTATGTTAGTTCTAGTTAACTAGTATCAACTGGTTTGTTAGTTCTAGTAAGCTGGTATCAACTGGTATGTTAGTTCTGGTAAAGGTATCAACTGGTATGTTAGTTCTCGTAAACTGGAATCAACTGGTATGTTTGTTCTAGTAAACTGGTATCAACTGGTATGTTACTTCTCATGAACTGCTATCAACTGGTATGTTAGTTCTAGGAAACTGGTATAAACTGGGATGTTAGTTCTAGTAAACTGGTTTCAACTGGGATGTTAGTTCTAATAAATTGGTATAAACTGGCATGTTAGTTCTATTAAACTGGTATAAACTGGCATGTTAGTTGTCGTAAACTGGTATCAACTGGTATGTTAGTTCTCGTAAACTGGAATCAACTGGTATGTTTGTTCTAGTAAACTGGTATCAACTGGTATGTTACTTCTCATGAACTGCTATCAACTGGTATGTTAGTTCTAGGAAACTGGTATAAACTGGGATGTTAGTTCTAGTAAACTGGTTTCAACTGGGATGTTAGTTCTAATAAATTGGTATAAACTGGCATGTTAGTTCTATTAAACTGGTATAAACTGGCATGTTAGTTGTCGTAAACTGGTATCAACTGGTATGTTAGTTCTCGTAAACTGGAATCAACTGGTATGTTTGTTCTAGTAAACTGGTATCAACTGGTATGTTACTTCTCATGAACTGCTATCAACTGGTATGTTAGTTCTAGGAAACTGGTATAAACTGGGATGTTAGTTCTAGTAAACTGGTTTCAACTGGGATGTTAGTTCTAATAAATTGGTATAAACTGGCATGTTAGTTCTATTAAACTGGTATAAACTGGCATGTTAGTTGTCGTAAACTGGTATCAACTGGTATGTTAGTTCTCGTAAACTGGTATCAACTGGTATTTTAGTTCTAGTTAACTGGTATTTATTGGTATGTTAGTTCTAGTAAACTGGTATCAACTGATATGTTAGTTTGAGTAAACTCGTATCAACTGGTATGTGAGTTCTAGTAAACTGGTATCAACTGGTATGTTAGTTCTGGTAAAGTGGTATAAACTGGTATGTTAGTTCTCGTAAACTGGAATATACTGGTATGTTTGTTCTAGTAAACTGGTATAAACTGGTATGTTACTTCTCATGAACTGCTATCAACTGGTATTTTAGTTCTAGGAAACTGGTATAAACTGGGATATTAGTTCTAGTAAACTGGTATCAACTGGGATGTTAGTTCTAGTAAATTGGTATAAACTGGCATGTTAGTTCTATTAAACTGGTATAAACTGGCATGTTAGTTGTCGTAAACTGGTATCAACTGGTATGTTAGTTCTCGTAAACTGGTATCAACTGGTATTTTAGTTCTAGTAAACTGGTATCAATTGGTATGTTAGTTCTAGTAAACTGGAATCAACTGGTATGTGAGTTCTAGTAAACTGGTATCAACTGGCATGTTAGTTCTGGTAAACTGGTATGAACTGGGCTGTTGGTTTTAGTAAACCAGTATCAACTGGTATGTTAGTTCTAGTAAACTGGTATCAACTGGCATGGTAGTTCTGGAAACTGGTATGAACTGGGATGCTGGTTTTAGTAAACCAGTATCAACTGGTATGTTAGTTCTAGTAAACTGGTATCAACTGGTATGTTAGTTCTCGTAAACTGGTATCAACTGGTATTTTAGTTCTAGTTAACTGGTATTAATTGGTATGTTAGTTCTAGTAAACTGGTATCAACTGATATGTTAGTTCTAGTAAACTGGTATGAACTGGGCTGTTGGTTTTAGTAAACCAGTATCAACTGGTATGTTAGTTCTAGTAAACTGGTATCAGCTGGCATGTTAGTTCTGGTAAACTGGTATGAACTGGGATGTTGGCTTTAGTAAACCAGTATCAACTGGTATGTTAGTTCTAGTAAACTGGTATCAACTGGTATGTTAGTTCTAGTAAACTGGTATGAACGGGGATTTTAGTTGGAGTAAACTGGTATCAACTGGTATGTTACTTGTAGGAAACTTGTATCAACTGATATGTTAGTTCTCGTAAACTGGTATTAACTGGTATGTTAGTTCTACTAAACTGGTATCAGCTGGTATGTTAGTTATAGTTAACTGGCATCAACAAGGATGTTAGTTCTAGTAAACTGGTATTAACTGGTATGTTAGTTCTCGTAAACAGGCATCAACTTGGATGTTAGTTCTAGTAAAATGGTATCAACTGGCATGTAACTTCTCATAAACTGGTATCACTGGTATCTTAGTTCTCGTAATCTGGTATCACCTGCAATGTTAGTTCCAGTAAACTGGTATCAACTGGTATGCTTATTTTAGTTAAGTGGTATAAATTGGTATGTTGCCTCTAGTAAACTGGTATCAGCTGGTCTGTTCGTTCAAGTTAACTTGTGTTCCCTGGTATTTTATTTCTTGTAAACTGGTATCAACTTTTATGTTAGTCCTAGTATACTAGTGTGAACAGGTATGTTATTTCTAGTAAACTGGTATCAACTGGTATGTTAGTTCTAGTAAACTGGTATCAACTGGTAGGTTTGTTCTAGTTAACTGGTATAAACTGGTATGTAAGTTCTCGTAAACTGGTATCAACTGGTATGGTTGTTCCAGTAAACTGGTGTCAACTGGTATGTTAGTTTGAGTAAACTGATTTCAACTGGTATGTTAGTTCTAGTAAACTGGTATCAATTGGCATGTTAGTTCTCGTTAACTGGTATCACCTGTTATGTTTGTTCCAGTTAACTGGTATCAACTGGTATATCTGTTCTAGTTAACTGGTATTAACTGGTATGTTAGTTCTAGTAAACTGATAACAACTGGTATGTTTGTTCTCTTAAAATGGTATCAACTGGTATGTCTGTTCTAGTTAACTGGTATTAACTGGTATGTTAGTTATAGTAAACGGGTATCAACTGGTATGTTAGTTCTAGTAAACTGGTATCAACTGGTAGGTTTGTTCTAGTTAACTGGTATAAACTGGTATGTAAGTTCTCGTAAACTGGTATCAACTGGTATGGTTGTTCCAGTAAACTGGTGTCAACTGGTATGTTAGTTTGAGTAAACTGATTTCAACTGGTATGTTAGTTCTAGTAAACTGGTATCAATTGGCATGTTAGTTCTCGTTAACTGGTATCACCTGTTATGTTTGTTCCAGTTAACTGGTATCAACTGGTATATCTGTTCTAGTTAACTGGTATTAACTGGTATGTTAGTTCTAGTAAACTGATAACAACTGGTATGTTTGTTCTCTTAAAATGGTATCAACTGGTATGTCTGTTCTAGTTAACTGGTATTAACTGGTATGTTAGTTATAGTAAACGGGTATCAACTGGTATGTTAGTTCTAGTAAACTGGTATCACCTGGGATGTTAGTTATAGTAAACTGGTATAAACTGGTATGTAAGTTCTAGTAAACTGGTATCAATTGGTATGTTAGTTTGAGTAAACTGGTATGATCTGCTATGTTAGTTCTAGTAAACTGGTATCACCTGGGAATTTAGTTCTAGTAAACTGGTATCAACTGGTATGTTAGTTCTAGTAAACTGATAACAGCTGGTATGTTTGTTCTCTTAAAATGGTATCAACCGGTTTGTCTGCTCTAGTTAACTGGTATTAACTGGTATGTTGGTTCTAGTAAACTGGTATCACCTGGGATTTTAGTTCTAGTAAACTGGTATCAACTGGCATGTTAGTTCTCGTAAACTGGTTTCAACTGGCATGTTAGTTCTAGTAAACTGGTATCACCTGCGATGTTTGTTCTAGTAAACTGGTATCCACTGGTATGTTTTTTCTAGTAAACTGGTATCAACTGGTATGTTAGTTTGAGTAAACTGGTTTCAACTGGCATGTTAGTTCTCGTAAACTGGTTTCAACTGGCATGTTAGTTCTAGTAAACTGGTATCACCTGCGATGTTTGTTCTAGTAAACTGGTATCCACTGGTATGTTTTTTCTAGTAAACTGGTATCAACTGGTATGTTAGTTTGAGTAAACTGGTTTGATCTGCGATGTTACTTCTAGTAAACTTGTTTCAACTGGTATGTCAGTTCTAGAAAACTGGTATTAACTGGTATGTTTGTCCTCGTGAACTGGTATCAACTGGTATGTCTGTTCTAGTTAACTGGTATCAACTGGTATGTTAGTTCTAGTAAACTGCTTTCACCTGCGATGTTAGTAATAGTAAACTGGTATCACCTGGTATGTTTTTTCTAGTTAACTGGTATAAATTGGTATGTTTCCTCCAGTAAACTGGTATTGGCTGGTCTGTTCGTTCTAGTAAACTCCTGTAAACTGGTATATTAGTTCTAGTAAACTAGTGTGAACAGGTATGTTATTTCTAGTAAACTGGTATCAATTGGTATGTTATTTCTAGTAAACTGGTATAAACTGGTATGTTAGTTCTAGTAAACTGGTATAAACTGGTATGTTAGTTCTAGTAAACTGGTATCGCATGGCTTTTTTAGATCATGAATTTAAAAGGCAAATGAACATTAATAAACAGGAATTCAAGTTTTACATTTAACTTTAAGAGCGGCTCAAGAGACAAAGACATAAATATATACACTATTATAATAAGAAATAGGAAAATAAAATAAAAATGTTTAATAAATAAATAAATAATTAACAAATAAAATACCTAAAAGGGGGAAACATCACATAGAAGCAGATCTATTAAAATGGGTTTTGAGACGTGATTTCAAACAAGTCACTGAATCTCCTCAGGCAGGTTGTTCCAAAGCCCAGGGCCCCGACAGAAAAGGCGCGTTCACCTTTAGTTTTAAGTCTATACTTTGGAAAATAAAATCAATATGACTGGTAGAATTTGGAGGAGTGAACAATATGATTTCTGATTTTGAATGATTCAGTTGAAGAAAACTCTGTGCCACCCAACGGTTGATATCAATGAGACAATGTACAAGTGCAGAGAGGCTGTTTGGGTCACCAGGTCTCAGAGGAAGGTTTATCTGTGTGTTGTCTGCGCAGAAATCAAAAGAGGCGTTGTGTCTTTTGATCGTTTGGCCGAGAGGCAGCACATAGATTGAAAATAAAATTGGACCTAAAATGGAACCTTGCGGTGCACCACAGGTAATGTAAGCTGTAGAGGATGAGTTGTTTCCTATGGAGACTGTGAAGGTTCTTTCAAAAAGGTAGAAATAAAACCAGGCAAGTGCAGTGTCCTTGATGCCAACCCAGGTGTTAAGACGTTCAATGGTGTGATCTACAGTGTCTAAGGCTGCACTTAGATCTAAAAGGATTCAAATGGCACTTTCCCTCCATCGGCTGCTAAATGGACATGGTTGGTTACTTTGAGGAGGGCAGTTTCTGTAAAGCTCCAATACCAGACTGGAATTCCTCAAATATGTTATTATGACACATAAAAGCCAAAAGCTGGGTTGATACCAACTTCTCTAAAACCTTTGAAAGAAATGGAAGTTTAGAAATGGGCCTAAAATAGTGAAGAACAGAGGAATCAAGGTTTTGTTTCTTCAAAAGAGGATGGAGCATGTTTAAAAGTAGAGGGACAATACTTTTTATAATAGATGATAAATAATAGATGAGTCGAATGGTGTCAATCACCTCTTTAAGAAACTCACTATGTGAGTTATAGTAAACTGGTATAAACTGGTATAAACTTGTTTAAACGGATATAAACTGGTGTAGATTGGTATCATCTGGTATGTTAGTTTTAGTAAACGAATATAAACAGGTATAAACTGGTGTAAACTGGTATCAACTGGATTAAAACAGGTGTAAACTTGTGTAAACTGGTATTTGGAAGACACCTTCTGGACCAGCTGCATCCCATGGCTTGTTGCTACTTCCTGATTCCATTTTATTGGTTGATGTTTTGCTTTATTTATTTCCTGATTTCAGAGTCTGTGGCCCCTCCACACAGCAGACCCTCCCCTATCCCAGAATGCAGTGCTGCCCAACATGGCCTCCAGAACCCCACCCACATCAAGAGGAAGAGTGTTCTGCTGCTCAGTTGTGGCCGTCCAATAGAGGGGGCTACAGCATCCAGAACCCAGTTCCCAGCACCCAGCACCCAGAACCTAGCACCCAGAACCCAGAACCCAGCACCCAGAATCCAGAACCCAGAACCCAACACCCTGAACCCAGCACCCAGAATCCAGACCCCACCACCCAGCACCCAGAACCCACCACCTAGAACCCATCACCTAGAACCCAGCACCCCCCAGCAGCCAGCAGCACCAAGCTTCATTACCGCAAACTGGACCTGAAGTGCCTGACGGACCTGCAGAGCAAATCCAATGATCTCGAAAGCAGACAGAGGAGAAACAACCTCTGAGTGCAGGGGGCTAGAGTGCACCAAGGGCCCAAGTTCTGGTCCCGGTGGTTCTGGTCCCAGGTAGTTTTGGTCAAGGTAGTTTTGGTCAAGGTAGTTTTTGTCCAGGTGGTTTTGGTTCCAGGTTGTTCTGAAGAACAGAAGCAGTGGAACAGGCTCTGGAACGCAAGCCAGAGCAGGACGGAGCTTCACACTGTACAACCTCACTTTCAAAACTATACTAATATTTATTGATACGCAAGCTGCCGTCATTGTTATGACATATTTCCATCTCATTTTAAATACTATTGTTATGCATTTCATTGAAAATAACTGCACTGTCTACCATTTAGCTGTTTATTATTACCTTTATTTCTGATTTAATTTGACTGTTTTTTTATGCAGACTTAAAATGTTTTTTCCGTGCGGGGATCAATAAATAAACTGAACTGATCTGATCTTCATAATTATTTTAATTTCTGTAATTACACCACTAGATGGAAGAATTCATATGTACAGCTATTCCTCACTTAACAACCTGTTTAACCAGCGTTCAGACTTACATCCAGCTCTCTGACCAGTCAAGCATCTCATCACCCTTTATACACTATATACACTACATACATTATATGTACTATATATACTATATACACTATATACACTATATATATTATATATACTATATACACTATATACACTCTATACACTATATACACTGTATATACACTGTATATACTATATACATTATATTTACTATATACACTATATACACTAGTCACAATATATACTATATACACCATATATACTATATACACTATACACCATATACTCTATATATACTATACAGTATATACTATATACACTATATACACTATATACACTATACAGTATAAACTATATACACTATATATACACTATATATACTTTATACACACTATATATACTATATATGCTATATAGTGTGTATAGTATATATACACTATATATACTATATACACTATACAGTATACTATATAAACTGTATACACTATATATACTATGTATACTTTATACACACTATATATACTATATATACTATCTACACTATATACACTATATACACTATACGTATATACTTTATACACAACCCTCTATTTCTTTTATTTTTCTGCCTCCAACACCTTGTGTTCTGCATCTTCCTCCCTGACACCACCAGCCTGAATGTCCTCCCTCAGCACCTCCATCAAGTTCTCTTGTTCGACCGGGGACTAGCACGCCAGCTAGGGGACCCGTCCCTCTCCTAGCACCGCTCGAGGTCAAGGGGCTGAACGGGTCACATCTGACCCGGATTACCCACCAGACAGTCCCCCTCAAGCTGCTACTCTCCGGCAACCACCATGAGTCTTTGAGGCACTTCCTCATAGATTCCCCACTGAACCCTGTGGTTCTGGGGTACCCCTGGCTCCAGACCCACAACCCTCAGATGGACTGGCCCTCGGGCAGCGTGAGCTCCTGGAGCACACACTGTCATGCCCACTGCCTCTGCTCGGCCTCAACCCTGCCGCCGGACGTGTCGCCAGGGGACCCCAAGAGCCCTGACCTGTCCTCCGTTCCGTCGCAATATCTGGACCTGGCCCCGGTCTTCAGCAAGAAGGGGGCGCTATCCTTACCACCTCATCGCCCCTACGACTGCGCAATCAACGTCCCCCCCTCCCCTGCAGTCGCCTGTATAACGTCTCCCGGCCCGAACAGGAGGCCATAGAAACTTACCTCCGCGACTCTCTCGTTGCCGGGATTATTCGCCCCTCGTCTTCTCCGCTAGGGGCAGGGTTCTTCTTTGTTGCTAAGAAGGACAAGACCCTCCGTCGTTGCATTGACTTCAGGGGACTTAACGACATCACTATCAAAGACAAGTACCCCTTGCCCCTGATGGATTCAGTCTTTGTCCCCATCCAGGGTGCCACCCACTTTTCCAAGCTTGACCTCCGCAATGCTTACCACCTGGTCCGCATCCGCAGAGGGGACAAGTGGAAGACCGGGTTCAACACCCCACTTGGACACTTCGAGTATCTAGTAATGCCCTTTGGCTTGTCAAATGCCCCAGCGGTCTTCCAGGCCCTAATTAACAATGTCCAGACATGCTCAACTCATTTGTCTTTGTGTACCTCGACGACATCTTGATATTCTCCAAATCCCTCTCCGACCATGTAGAACATGTACGCCTGGTGCTGCAGCGCCTCCTGGAGAACCGTCTGTTTGTTAAGGCCGAGAAGTGTGTCTTCCATGTTCCGTTCATTTGCTTCCTGGGATTCATCATTGGCTGAGGGAGGCTGGAGATGGACCCCAAGAAGGTGGCCGCCGTGTTGGAGTGGCGAACCAGGAGGTAGAGGCCATGCTCCGCTGCCTGACAACCACCAGCCCCACCTCCTGGAGCGACCAGCTGCCATGGGCCGAATACGCCCACAACACCCTGGTGAACGCCTCCTCTGGCCTGTCGCCCTTTCAATGCTCTCTGGGCTACCAACCCCCGCTGTTCCCTGCCCAGGAACGTGGAGGGCGTGGAGGAGGGCCCGCTCTGCACTACTCCAGGCTTCTGCCAGGTCCCAGCGGCAGGCGAACCGGCACCGTGCGCCCGCACTCACATACGTCCCCGGACAGATGGTATGGCTCTCCACAAAGGACTTGCCCCTCTAGGTGGACTCCCGAAAAATCATCAACCCCTGTGCCGTCTCCCTCCGTCTCCCTCCCTCCCTTCGTGTCCACCCTACCTTTCATGTATCCCAGCTTAAGCCGGTGGTTTCCAGCCCTCTCTCCCTCCCCACCGAGGCCCCACCACCCCCCCGCACCATCGACGGTCACCCGGCCTACACAATGCGGCGCCTGCTGGATGTGCGGCGCTGGGGGAGGGGCTTCCAGTACCTCGTGCACTGGGAGGGGTACGGTCCGGAGGAACATTCCTGGGTCCCCCGGAGACAGATCCTGGATGCCTCCCTCATCCGGGATTTCAATCGAACTCGCCCTTCCGGTTCCAGGTGCCCGCCAAGGGGTGTCCGTAGAGGGGAGGGGGGGGGGGTACTGTTAGGCCCACGGCCTCCCAGCGCCACTAGAGGCCACCCTTGCCCCATCTGCAGCTCCCTACTCGAGCCCAATTGCACACACCTGGGATCAATTACCTGCATCACTCTCACAGTATTTAGTCCCAGCTTCCCAGTCATTCCTTGCCAGACCGTCAACTAGCTTACCCGAGTTGTACAGCTACTGGCTCCCTTCCAAGTTCCAAGTTCCAAGTTCCTAGCTCCTAGTGCTTGTTTCTAGTTCCTAGTTTATGTCTCGTTGTCTCGTCTTCCCTTAGCTGCTTGTCTCCTCTCGTCGACCCAGTCTGTCTCTCCAAATCCAGCCAGCCCGGTTTACCTGCCTGTCTCCGCCCGTCGACCAGGGCTGCCTGTCCTTCTCCATCCAGCCTGGTTCCCCGTCTCTCCACCCGGATCCTGGACCCCTTCTCCTGGTCATCATCGTCCCTGCCCAGCCCTGCTCCATCCCTACCTGACCGGGTCCCCCTGGCCAGCTCAAACATCCAGGCTAATAAACATCCTTTGCCTGCCTTCCGTCTCCCTGTGTCATGCGTTTGGGTCTCTCCTAGCTCTGGTCGTGACACCCTGCCTGTACACTCTTCTCCACCCACTCCACCCTGCCTGTACTCTCTTCTTCACTTTTGAACTCATCCACCTTCTCCACCTCCACCCCTTGCATTCTCAGCTTTGCTCCGCCCTCTCTCCCATTCAGGCACATGTATTGTGTCTTACTCCTGCTGACTTTCATTCCTCTTCTCTCTAATGCTGCCTCCACTTCTCCAGTCTCTCCTCCACCTGCTCCCTACTCGCTACAGATCACAATGTCATCGGTGAACATCATAGTCCACAGAGACTCCTGCCTCATTTCATCTGTTAACCTGTCCATCACCACTGCAACAAGAAAGGGCTCAGAGCTGATCCTTGATGCAATCCCACCTCCACTTTGATGCCTTCGTCATGCCTACTGCACACCTTACTACTGTCTGACTGCCCTCGTACATATCCTGGCTTGTGCACCTCAGTGGCTAGATTCTACACTATATACACTATATCTACTATATTTACTATATACACTATATATACTATATACACTATTTACATTATATATACTATATACACTAAATATATCAGCCATGCCCCCTTACCACGAAATAACACTGGTCCTCGCTTATCGACCAATTTGCTTATCGACCTGGTTGTAGGAACAGAACTCGGTCGTTAAGTGAAGAGTACCTGTATTTACACTGCGTTCCAAATTATTATGCAAATGAGATCTTTCTCTGATTTTCCTAAATAGTTGATACAAATGACAGTCAGTATTATTTCCAAGTCATCAACTGTTAAGGGTATAATTCAAATGTTATTGAACAAACCTCCTAATGATAACAGTATGTTTTTCAAAAATAAACTCAAAATTCACTGTTCCAAATTATTATGCACAACAGAGTTTCAAAACATTTTATAGGTTGTAATGAACTGAAAATGACTGCCTCCCACCCTCATAGATCTTTTGCTTGAGGATGCTCCAAGGGTTCTCAATAGGGTGGAGGTTAAGGTAGGATGGTGGCCACACCATAAGCTTCTCTCCTTTTATGCCCAGAGCAGCCAATGACACAGAGGTATTCTTTGCAGCATGAGATGGTGCGTTGTCCTGCATGAAGATGATTTTGCTACGGAAGGCACGGTTCTTCTTTTTGTACCATGGAAGAAAGTGCTCAGTCACAAACTCTATATACTTTGCTGAGGTCATTTTCACACCTTCAGGGGCCCTAAAGGGGCCCACCAGCTCTCTCCCCATGATTCCAGCGGAAAACATGACTCGGCCACCATCTTGCTGATGTTGCAGCCTTGTTGGCCATCCACCAACCATCCACTACTCCATCCATCTGCACCATCTAGGGTTGCACAGTACTCATCAGTAAACAAGACTGTTTGAAAATGAGTCTTCATGTATTTTTGGGCCCACTGCAACCGTTTCTGCTTGTGAGCATTGCTTAGGGGGGGCCCAATAGTAGCTTTATACACAACTGCAAGCCTCTGGAGGATCCTACACCTTGAGGCTCGCGGGACTCCAGAGGCACCAGCAGCTTCAAATACCTGGTTGCTGCTTTGTAACGGCATTTTAGCAGCTGCTCTCTTAATCCCATGAATTAGTCTGGCAGAAACCTTCCTCATTGTGCCTTTATCTGCACCAACCCGTCTGTGCACTGAATCAGCCACAAATCTCTGCACAGTACGATCACGGTTAAGTTTTTGTGAAATATCTAATGTTTTCATACCTTGTCCAAGGCATTTCACTATTTGAGGCTTTTCAGCAGCAGAGATCCTTTTTCTTTCCCATATTGCTTGAAACCTGTGGCTGCTTAATAATGTGGAACCTCCTTCTTAAGTAGTTTTCCTTTAAATGGGCAAACTAATTATGACAGGTGTCTGAGATAGATTTCAGTGATCCAAAGAGCACTGAGACACAACACCATCCATGAGTTTAATTAAAAAACAAAAAATTAAATGTTTAGGACACTTAAATCCAATTTGCATAATAATTTGGAACGTGGTGTATATATCACCGATCAGCCAGAACATTAAATCACCACTAATAACACTAATATTGTGTAGGTCCCTTTGTGTCCCCCCAACAGCTGTGACCCATGGAGGCATGGACTCCACCAGATTCTGAAGGTGTCCTGTGGTAACTGGCACCAAGACGTTTGCAGCAGATCCTTTAAGTCCTGGAAGTTGGAGGTGGGGCCCCCATGGATCGGGCTTGTTGTTCCAGCACATCCCACAGATGCTCCATCAGATCGGACCCTAACCCCACCCGTCCACATGACGTAGAAGAAAATGTAAATTATCGGACCGGGCCACCTACTTCAATTGCTCCATGGTCCAGTTGTGACGCTCACGTGTTTATTGTAGGTGCTTTCAGGGGTGGACAGGGGTCAACATGGACACTATGAGCGATCCCATATGCAGCAAGCTGCCATGCACTGTGTGTTCTACACCTTTCTATCATAGCAACATTCACTTTTTCAACACTTTGTGCTGCAGTAGTTCTTCTATGGGATTGAACCAGATGGACTAGACCTGGCTCCCCACGTGCATCAATGAGCCTTGGGCCCCATGACCCTGTGGCCGGTTCACCGGTCGTCCTTCCTTGAACACTTTTGGTAGCTAGTAACCACTGCAGAGCGGGAACAGCCACAAGACCTGTGCTTGTGGAGATGCTCTGACTCAGTCGTCCAGCATCACAATGTGCTCCTTGTCAAAGTGGCTCAGATCCTTACGCTGCTTCAACACATCAACTTCAACAACTCACTCTTCACTTGCTGCCTCATATAATTATAATAATATATAACACTACATATACAGTATAAGAACAAGGTTCAAAGGACGTGGTGCAGCTGGGAACAAGGTTCTAAGGACGTGGTGCTGCTGGGAACAAGGTTCAAATGATGTGGTGTGCGAGGAACAAGGTTCGAAGGATGTGGTTCTGCTGGGAACAAGGTTCTAAGGATGTGCTGCTGCCGTGAACAAGGTTCTAAGGTTGTGCTGCTGCTGGGAACAAGGTTCTAAGGATGTGGTGATGCTGAGAACAAGGTTCTAAGGATGTGATGCTCCTGGGAACAATGTTCTAAGCACGTGGTGCTGCTCGGAACAAGGTTCTAAGGATGTGCTGCTACCGAGAACAAGGTTCTAAGGTCATGCTGCTGCTGAGAACAAGATTCTAAGGGTGTGCCGCTGCTAGGAACAGGATTCTGAGGACGTTGTGCTGCTGGGAACAAGGTTCTAAGGATGTGGTGCTCCTGGGAACAAGGTTCTAAGGACGTGGTGCTGCTGGGAACATGGTAATAACAATGTGGTGTGCGAGGAACAAGGTTCGAAGGATGTGGTTCTGCTGGGAACAAGGTTCTAAGGAGGTGGTGCTGCTAGGAACAAGGTTCTATTGTCGTGCTGCTGCTGGGAACAAGATTCTAAGGATGTGCCGCTGCTAGGAACAAGGTTCTAAGGATGTGGTGATGCTGAGAACAAGGTTCTAAGGATGTGGTGCTCCTGGGAACAAGGTTCTAAGGACGTGGTGCTTCTGGGAACAAGGTTCTAAGGACGTTCTGCTAGGAACAAGGTTCTAAGGACGTGGTGCTGCTGAGAACAAGGTTCTAAGGAGGTTGTGCTGCTTAGAACAAGGTTCTAAGGAAACACTGCTAGGAACAAGGTTCTAAGGACTTGCTGCTAGGAACAAGGTTCTAAAGACGTGGTGCTGCTTGGTAGAAACATAAACATAGAAACAAACAACAACATGTACATGGAAAAACACAAGCATACAGTACATGGAAAACAAACATCGAAACAAACAACATTTAAATGAAAACATACAAACAACAACATGTACATGAAAAAGCAAACATAGAAATAAACAATAACATGTACATGGAAAAACATAAACATTGAAACAAACAACAGCATGTACATGGAAAAACATAAACACAGAAACAAACAACAACATGTACATGGAAAAACATAAACACAGAAACAAACAACAACATGTACATGGAAAAACATAAACATAGAAACAAACAACATGTACATGGAAAAACAAACATATAAACAAACAGCAACATGTATATAGAAAAACATAAACATACAGTACATGGAAAACAAACATTGAAACAAACAACATTTAAATGAAAAAGACATAAACATACAAACAACAACATGTACATGTTAAAACATAAATGTAGAAACAAACAACAATATGCACATGAAAAAGCAAACATAGAAATAAACAACAACATGTACATGGAAAAACATAAACATAGAAACAAACAACAACATGTACATGGAAAAACATAAACACAGAAACAAACAACAACATGTACATGGAAAAACATAAACATAGAAACAAACAACATGTACATGGAAAAACAAACATATAAACAAACAGCAACATGTATATAGAAAAACATAAACATACAGTACATGGAAAACAAACATTGAAACAAACAACATTTAAATGAAAAAGACATAAACATACAAACAACAACATGTACATGTTAAAACATAAATGTAGAAACAAACAACAATATGCACATGAAAAAGCAAACATAGAAATAAACAACAACATGTACATGGAAAAACATAAACATAGAACCAAACAACAACATGTACATGGAAAAACATAAACAAAGAACCAAACAACATGTACATGGAAAAACATAAACATAGAAACAAACAACATGTACATGGAAAAACATAAACAAAGAACCAAACAACATGTACATGGAAAAACATAAACATAGAAACAAACAACATGTACATGGAAAAACATAAACATAGAAACAAACAACATGTACATGGAAAAACATAAACATAGAAACAAACAAAAACATGTACATGGAAAAACATAAACATATAAACAAACAACAACATGTACATGAAAAAACATAAACATAGAAACAAACAACATGTACATGAAAAAACAAATATATAAACAAACAGCAACATGTACATGGAAAAACATAAACATAGAA
>NC_137192.1:37083789-37093789 GCF_960531495.2 Zeus faber
CTTAGTATCAATGGGAGTCGTTGCCTTTTTACTTTTTCCATCGTCCTTCTTCTTAGAACTCATCATGAAGGATGAAAATAAACAAAATACACTGAACAAACACAGTAAATATGAAAAAAATATCCATAAGCCACCAACTACGTGCACACACCATCTAGGTCGCCTGCTGACTGACTGCTGACTGACTGCTGACTGACTGACTGACTGCTGACTGACTGCTGACTGACTGCTGACTGACTGCTGACTGGCCGCCGATGCGCCAACTGCAAACTTCCACACTCGTATCTTGGAGCAGTCCGTCGCAAGTTGATACAAATTTTCGCGACTATTGCTGCTCGTATCTTGGAATAGTCGTTAGTAGATGCAGTCGTAAGTCGAAGTACCACTGTATTAGTGTTTATAAGTGGTAATTTAATGTTGTGGCTGATCAGTGTAGTAGCAGATGATATGACTCTGATCAGGTTTGTATCAGTCTTATCGGAGTCGTACAAGGTCATTTCAGGGTCGTATCTGGGTCATATCAGGGTCGTTTCAGGGTCGTTTCAGGGTCGTATCAGGGTCGTATAAGGGTCCTTTCAGTCGTATCGGATTAGAATCAGGGTCATGTCAGAGTTGTATTAAGGTCATTTCAGGGTCACATTGGAGTCGTATCAGGGTCGTATCAGGGTCCCATCAGTCGTATGGGATTCGTATCGTCGTATCGTGTCAGGGTTGTATCAGGGTTGTTTCAGAGTCATATCAGAGTCGTATCGGGGTCATATTAAGGTGTGTCAAGGTCGTTTCATGGTCGTATTGGGGTCGTATCGGGATCGTATCCTTGTTATATCCAAGTCGTATCAGGGTCATATCAGGGTCATATCAGGGTTGTACCAGGGCCGTGTCGGAGTTGTATCAGAGTCCTATCAGGATCTTATCAGGGTCGTTTCAGGGTCATTTCAGAATCGTATCAAGGTCATATCAGGGTCCTATCAGTAGTATCGGAGTCATATCAGTGTCGTATCAGTGGCGTGTTGGAGTCGTATCAAGGTCCTGTCACTAGTATCGGAGTCGTATCAGGGTCGTATCAGAGTTGTATCAGGGTTGTTTCAGGATCATAGAAGGGTTGTATCAGAGTCGTTTCAAAGTCATATCAGAGTCCTATCAGGGTCGTATCGGAGTCGTATCAAGATCATATCGGGGTTGTAATGGAGTCATATCAGGGTCCTATCAGTCGTATCAGAGTTGTTTCAGGGTTGTATCGGAGTTGTATTGGGGTCGTGTCAGGATTGTATTAGGGTTATATCAGGGTCATATCAGGGTCGTATCAGGGTCGTATTGGGGTCGTATTAAATCGTATCAGGGGTTGTATCTGTGTCATATCAGGGTTGTATCAGGGTCGTATTAGGATAATTTCAGGGTCGTATCGGGGTTGTATCAGGGTAATTTCAGGGTCATATCAGGGTCATATAAAGGTCCTATCAGTCGTATCAGATTCAAATCAGGGTCATGTCGGAGTTCTATCAAGGTCATTTCAGGGTCATATTGGGGTCGTATCAGGATCATATTAGTGTCGTATCAGGCTATCGGGCTCGTATTTAGGTCGTATCAAGTTTGTTACATGGTGGTATTGGGGTCGTATCGGGATCGTATCAGTGTTATATCAGAGTCGGAGTAGTATCAGGGTCGTATCAGAGTACTATCAGTCGTATCGATTCTTATCAGGGTCGTGTCGGAGTTGAATCGAGGTCATTTCAGGGTCGTATCAGAGCCCTATCAGGGTCGTATCAGGGCTGTTTTAGGGCCGTATAGAATCATATCAGGGTCGTTTTAGGGTCGTTTTAGGGTCGTTTTAGGGTCGTTTCAGGGTCATATCAGAGTCGTATCAGGGTCATATCAGGGTCGTATCAGGGTATGTCAGGTCCGTTTCAGGGTCGTATCAGAGTCATAACAGAGTTGTATCAGGGTCCTTTCAGGGTCGTATTGGGGTCATTTCAGGGTCGTTTCTGGGTCGTTTCTGGGTCGTATCAGAGTCGTATCAGGGTTGTATCAGGGTTGTTTCAGGGTCTTATCAGGATCATATCAGATTCCCATCAGGGTCGTTTCAGCGTAGTTTCAGGATTGCATCAGAGTCGTATCAGGGTCTTATCAGGGTCTTTTCAGGGTTGCATCAGTCAAATCAGAGTCATATCGGGTTGATTTCAGGGTCGTTTCAGGGTCGTATCAGAGTCAGATCAGGGTTGTATCAGGGTCGCATCAGAGTCCTATCAGGGTCGTATCAGAGTCAAATCAGAGTCATATCGATTCATTTCAGGGTCATTTCAGGGTCATTTCAGGGTCGTATCAGGGTCAGATCAGAGTTGTATCAGGTTCGCATCAGAGTCGTATCAGGGTTGCATCAGAGTCGAATCAGAGTCATATCGGGTTAATTTCAGGGTAGTTTCAGAGTCATATCAGGGTAGTTTCAGGTCCTTTTCAGGGTCGTGTCAGTCGTATCAGAGTTGTTTCAGGGTCTTATCAGGGTCATATGAGATTCCCATCAGGGTCATTTCAGGGTAATTTCAGGGTTGTTTCAGAGTCGTATCAGGGTCTTATCAGGGTCTTTTCAGGGTTGTATCAGAGTCGTATCACGATCATTTCAGGGTCATATCAGGGAAGCATCGTAGTCGAATCAGAATCATATCAGGTTCATTTCAGGGTCATTTCACGGTCGTATCAGAGTCTTATCAGGGTCATACCGGGGTCGTTTGAGGGTCATATCAGGATAATTTCAAGGTAGTTTCAGGGTCGTTTCAGTGTCGTATCAGGGTCGTATCAGGGTCTTTTCAGAGTTGTATCAGGGTCGTTTCAGGGCGTTTCAGGGTCGTTTCAGGGTCTTATCAGGGTCGTATCAGAGTCGTATCAGGGTCATTTCAGGGTCATATCAGAGTCCTATCAGGGTCATTTTAGGATCGTTTCAGGGTCGTAGTAGCAGAAACAGCAACAGCGCACAAATGAAGACGTCACCGGGACCGGAAGTGGTAGCTCTCGCCGGAACCAGAAATCTCCTCATCTGTATTGAGTCAACAGTGTGTACCAACTCATCTCAACGAGGTAACACACAGCAAAGATATCACCGGAACTGGAAGTGGTAGCCCTCACCGGATACGGAAATTTCAACAGTGTGCACCATCTCATCTTAATCCAGTCACGGTCCTTTAAATAGCGTCCCTAAGTTATGGGTCAAGTTTTCCTTTAGACCTCGGGAGGGAGATCCCTTTGACTTTCTCCCTCCAAAAACATACCCTTCTTATGATCCTCTAACTGTAATATCACAACAGAAACAACCACAGCAACAGAAATAGCAGCAACATCAACACAAGCAGTAGCAACAGCAAAACCAAAGCAGGAGCAACAACAGCAACACACACACAAAAACGTCACTGGAACCGGAAGTGGTAGCTCTCACTGGAATCGGAAAAGTCACTCAGGTTAGAGATGTTAGAGATGTTGAGTTGAGGTACAAAGTTAGAGATATTTAAATTAGGGTATAAGGTTAGGGATGGTTACGTTTAGGTATAAGTTTAGGGATTGTTATGTTGAGGTATAATGTTCGACATGATTAGGTTAAGGAATAAGGTCAGAGATGGTTAAGTTTAGGTATAAGGTTAGCAGCAGCAGTGACAACACCAGTTAAGGTGTAAGATTAGCAGCACCAGCAACAACAGCAGCAGCAATAACAACACTAGCGGCTACTATACCAGCAGCAACAATGGCAGCAACAAAAACAGCAGCAACAGCAGCAGCAACAGCAGCAGAAACAGCTCACAAGCGAAGACGTCACCGGAACCAGAAGTGGTAGCTCTCACCGGAACCAGAAATGTCATCTGTATTGAGCCAACAGTTCTCAGGGAAGCAAGGCACAGCAAAGACGTCACCGGAACCGGAAGTGGCAACCCTCACCAGACACTGAGACTTCAACTGTGTGCTCCATCTCATCATAATCCAGTCACGGTGGATGGTTAAGTTTAGGTATAAGGTTAGCAGCAGCAACGACAACACCAGCAGTGAAAATATCAGCAGAAACAATCGCAGAAACAGAAAACAGCAGCAGCAATAGTAGCAGCAACAGCAACAGAGCACAAGCGAAGACGTCACTGGGACCGGAAGTGGTAGCTCTCACCGGAACCAGAAATCTCCTCATCTGTATTGAGTCAACAGTGTGTACCATCTCATCTCAACGAAGCGACGCACAGCAAAGACATCACTGGAACCGGAAGTAGTTGACCTCACCGGAAACGGAAATTTCAATTGGTGCACCATCTCATCTTTTCATTCTGACCTTTTGACTATCTCTCTCCAAAAACCCACCCTTCTTATGATCCTCTAACTGTAATATCACAACAGAAACAACCACAGCAACAGAAATAGCAGCAGCAGCCACAAAACAACAACAATCAACTCCAGCAGCCGCAACAACAAAAACAACAGCAAAAAACACAACAGCAACGCACACGTGAAGACATCACCGGAACCGGAGAAGTCACTCAGGTTAGAGAGAGTTAAGTTGAGGTATAAGGTTAGAGGTGTTTAAGTTAGGGTATAGGGTAGGAGATGCTTAATTTTAGCCATAAGATAAGCGAGCGTTAAGTTTTGGTATAAGGTCAGCAGCAGCCACAGCACCAGCAACACAGACAGACAGACAGACAGACAGACAGACAGACAGACAGACGTCAGTCAGTTAGTCAGTCATCGACTGCAGCGAACAGCAAGGGTTTGAAGCTGCTTTTAAAAGTATTCAGTGTGGGGGCCTCTCTCGGGCCCTCAGGCAGGGTGTTCCATTTACTTGGGGCATAGATACAGAATGCAGCTTCTCCTGCTTTAGAGGTGGTACGAGGGATAGTTAAAAGACCACTGCCTGTGTGTAATTAGCATTTCTTTTATATACTGAGGTGCAAGTCCATTTATAGCTTTATATACAAGTAGCAGAATCTTAAAATCAATTCCAGTTTTGACGGGGAGCCAATGTAGAGATCTAAGAACAGGTGTGATGTGTTCAAACTTTTTTGCCCCAGTGAGAACGTGTGCAGCCGCATTTTGGATTAAATGAAGCCGCTGCACAGCTGATTTAGGGAGGCCGGTGAATAGGCCATTACAGTCAACAAAATTTAGATCGCCGTCTATGATTACAACCAGATTTGTGGCTTCAGTCTTGCTCTCCAGGGACAGAGAACTAAAATGAGCTGAAATTTCTTTGAAAAAGTCTTTGAACCTTTGCTCCAAAGATGAGTATTGCTGTTTTGTCTTTGTTCAGTTGTAAAAAGTTATTTGACATCCATGCATAAATATCATTAGAACACTGAGTGAGGGAGTATATGGGGGGTAGGTCATCAGGAGATATGGATATGTACAGTTGTCAATCATCTGCATAATTATGGTAATTTATTTTGTGTTTCTTTACAATATGTGCCAGAGGAAGCCTATAGATGTTAAACAATTATGGTCTCAGAATCGAACCTTGGGGCACTCCACATACAATATCCACTTGCACATTTTGGTATTTTTTAGTATTTATAGAGCTTATTGTGCGTAATCACCGGGTATCATGACATTTCACTGCATATATGTATGAACGTATGTATATGTATGTGACAAATAATCTCTTGAACTTGAACTTGAACTTGAACTTTGTTTGACACAAAATCTCCAATGGACACGAAGACCTGCCTGTCCTGTAGGTAGGTTTTGAACCAATTTAGAACCGGGCCAGAAAGGCCGACCCATTTTTGTAATCTCGCTAATAAAATGTGATGGTCAACAGTGGCGAAGGCAGCACTGAGATCCAGGAGCAGAAGAACAGATTTCTGTTTTTTTACATCAGTGTCTATGTGTAGATTGTTCAGAACTTTAATAAGTGCTGTTTCTGTGCTACGGTGAGGTGGAAAGCCAGACTGACAGGTGTCTAAAAGGCTGTTTGAGGTTAGATAGTTGTTAAGCTGAAGCTAAACTGTTTTTTAAGTATTTTGCTGAGGAACGGCAGGTTGGAAATGAGCCTGTAGTTGTAATAACTGTATCAGGGTCGTTTCAGGGTCATTTCAGGGTCGTATCAGAGTCGTATCAGGGTTGTTTCAGGGTCCTTTCAGGGTCGTATCAGGGTTGTATCGGAGTACGAGGCGTGTGTACGAGGCGTGTACTAGGTGTGGACAGTTTTTTATGGAAGTACTTTTATATGTACTTCCATACTTTTTAAGTATTTGTACATATACTTCATAAAGTAATACTGAGGCCTTTTTCTGCAGATGATCTTCTCTGCAGATGATGATCTCTTCTGGATTACAATTTACAGTAACACAGTAGAGGTGGAGTCATAGTAAGGATATAAAAATATAATAAATATATAATATATAATATATAATATAGTAAATCCTGATTTAAAATGTTCTAAATGTAGTAAAAAGGATGGAGTGGAGTAATGTAACCTGAGTATTTTTACTTGTGATTAGGTTTTGTGCAGCATTTCTTCAGTACTCGTATTTGCTCCTCCCTGGTCCCGTCCTGGCGGGTGCGGTCCTGATGCTGTTACCATAGCAACATGACCTTCGAACCCCAGAGAGAGAGGCAGCCCCTACAGCGGCGGGCCAGCACCCCCCTGCCCGCCTCGTGCCCCGCCCCACGGCACCACCCCCCGCTCGGCCATTCCGTGTCCGACCACCAGGGGGGCCGCAGCTTCCACCTGAGGGAGCGCTGGAGCTCCGAGTCCGACGACGACTCCCACAGAGACCCCGACTCTGCCCACCGGGTGCTGTTGCTAGGCGACCGCGGCGTCGGGAAGAGCAGCCTTGCGGGGATCTTCGCTGGCTTCCTAGAGAGGGAGGAGCCCTCAGGAGGTGGGCGGGTAAACTCAGAGGAAGCCCTGCCCCTGAAACCAGGAAGCACCCCCCAGCCCACCAAACCCTGCCCCATACTCCCAAAACCAGAAAGTACCGCCCCAAATCCCCCAAAACCAGGAAGCAACCCCCCACCCCAAAACCTCAAACCCAGGAAGTAACACCCCAAAACCCCAAACCAGGAAGCATTGCCTCCAAAAAATCAAAACCAGGGAGCAACACCCCAAAACCCCAAGGCCAGGAAGCATTTCCCCCAAAACCTCAACACCAAGAAGCACTGCCCCCAAAACCCCCCATACAAGGAACTACCCGCCAAAAAAAACCCAAACCAAAAATAACCGCCCCCAAAAGCCCCACAATAACAAGCACGGCCACAAAACCAACTGTCTGTCTGTCTGTCTGTCTGTCTGTCTGTCCTGACCCAGTTGCATATTGATCAGTCACTCGGTCGTGTGGTTTGAGGATCAATGTCCTTTATTTTATCCAACACTGAATTAAAACCAGGTCAGACGGGAACATCCCGGTACAAGCGGTCTGTACTGGTGACACCGGGAACATCCCAGTACAAGGTCTGTACTGGTGACACCGGGAACATCCCAGTACAAGGTCTGTACTGGTGACACCGGGAACATCCCAGTACAAGGTCTGTACTGGTGACACCGGGAACATCCCGTCACAAGCAGGCTGTACTGGTGACACCGGGAACATCCCGGTACAGGCGGTCTGTACTGGTGACACCGGGAACATCCCAGTACAAGGTCTGTACTGGTGACACCGGGAACATCCCAGTACAAGGTCTGTACTGGTGACACCGGGAACATCCCAGTACAAGCGGTCTGTACTGGTGACACCAGGAACATCCCAGGACAAGCGGTCTGTACTGGTGACACCGGGAACATCCCGTCACAAGCAGGCTGTACTGGTGACACCGGGAACGTCCCGGTACAGGCGGTCTGTACTGGTGACACCGGGAACATCCCAGGACAAGGTCTGTACTGGTGACACCGGGAACATCCCGTCACAAGCAGGCTGTACTGGTGACACCGGGAACATCCCGGTACAGGCGGTCTGTACTGGTGACACCGGGAACATCCCAGTACAAGGTCTGTACTGGTGACACCGGGAACATCCCAGTACAAGCGGTCTGTACTGGTGACACCGGGAACATCCCGTCACAAGCAGGCTGTACTGGTGACACCGGGAACGTCCCGGTACAGGCGGTCTGTACTGGTGACACCGGGAACATCCCAGTACAAGGTCTGTACTGGTGACACCGGGAACATCCCGGTACAAGGTCTGTACTGCTGACACCGGGAACATCCCAGTACAAGTGGTCTGTACTGGTGACACAGGGAACATTCCAGTTCAAGGTCTGTACTGGTGACACTGGGAACATCCCAGTACAAGCGGTCTGTACTGGTGACACCAGGAACATCCCGGTACAAGGTCTGTACTGGTGACACCGGGAACATCCCAGTATAAGCGGTCTGTACTGGTGACACCGGAAACATCCCAGTAGAAGCGGTCTGTACTGGTGACACCGGGAACATCCCGGTACAAGGTCTGTACTGGTGACACCGGGAACATCCCGGTACAAGGTTTGTACTGGTGACAACGGGAACATCCCAGTACAAGGTCTGTACTGGTGACACCGGTAACATCCCAGTACAAGTATCTGTACTGGTGACACCAGGAACATCCCGGTACAATGTCTGTACTGGTCACACCGGGAACATCCCGGTACAAGGTCTCTACTGGTGACACCGGGAACATCCCAGTACAAGCGGTCTGTACTGGTGACACCAGGAACATCCCGGTACAAGGTCTGTACTGGTGACACCGGGAACATCCCAGTACAAGCAGTCTGTACTGGTGACACCAGGAACATCCCGGTACAAGGTCTGTACTGGTGACACCGGGAACATCCTGGTACAAGGTCTGTACTGGTGACACCGGGAACATCCTGGTACAAGGTCTGTACTGGTGACACCGGGAACATCCTGGTACAAGGTCTGTACTGGTGACACCGGGAACATCCCGGTACAAGGTTTGTACTGGTGACAACGGGAACATCCCGGTACAAGGTCTGTACTGGTGACACCGGGAACATCCCAGTACAAGCAGTCTGTACTGGTGACACCAGGAACATCCTGGTACAAGGTCTGTACTGGTGACACCGGGAACATCCCGGTACAAGGTCTGTACTGGTGACACCGGGAACATCCTGGTACAAGGTCTGTACTGGTGACACCGGGAACATCCTGGTACAAGGTTTGTACTGGTGACAACGGGAACATCCCGGTACAAGGTCTGTACTGGTGACACCGGGAACATCCCGGTACAAGGTCTGTACTGGTGACACCGGGAACATCCCAGTACAAGCAGTCTGTACTGGTGACACCAGGAACATCCCGGTACAAGGTCTGTACTGGTGACACCGGGAACATCCTGGTACAAGGTCTGTACTGGTGACACCGGGAACATCCCGGTACAAGGTCTGTACTGGTGACACCGGGAACATCCTGGTACAAGGTCTGTACTGGTGACACCGGGAACATCCCGGTACAAGGTTTGTACTGGTGACAACGGGAACATCCCGGTACAAGGTCTGTACTGGTGACACCGGGAACATCCCGATATAACGTGTGCTGCTGTGTTTACTAGATGACTCATATGAAAGAATATTGACAGTCGATGGAGAGGAGACAAAGCTTATCGTCATGGATACCTGGGAGCAGGACACAACGGTATGCACTATGTCTGTGTGTGTGTGTGTGTGTGTGTGTGCGTGTGTGTGTGTGTGTGTAGTTAGCTTTGCCAATCTAGAGTGTTTTATTGACTGTATTTCTAGTGAGAAGTTTCTGTTTGTTTCCATTGATTTCCATTCCATCGGAGGATCTCAGGACACCATCTAGTGTCCAGTATCTGAACTGCAGTTTAAAGAACTCTGGTGGAAACCTGATTAACCAGTGAAGCCAGAGCTCTCAGAAAATCCCACCAGAGAGAGGATGTGGCGATTACCGAGTTCCATGAAACGCAGCATGAGATAAACAGGAAGTCCACGTGTGGGTGGAGAGTAATAACCCCCCCCCCCCCCCCCCCCCAGGAGGAGGAGGGTGGAGTAATGGAGGACTCCATGCACGTGGCCAGCGCCTACA
>NC_137192.1:37098789-37103789 GCF_960531495.2 Zeus faber
CTCTAGCTCCCTCTAATTTCTATCTAGCTCCCTCTGAGTCTCCATCTAGCTCCCTCTGTCTCTCTCTCTAGTTCCCTGTCTCTCTCTAGCCCCCTCTGTCTCTCTCTCTAGCTCCCCCTGTCTCTCTCTAGCTCCCTCTGTCTCTGTCTCTAGTTCCCTCTGTCTCTCTCTCTAGCTCCCCCTGTCCCTCTCTCTAGTTCCCTCGCTCTAGCTTGTCTGTCTCTGGTTCTTCATTCCATGCAGTGCACAGAGACTTTTTGCCTGAAAATTCTCAAGAAGAATTAAAACAATAATATTCCAAACAATAACAATAATAAATATAGCTGCAGGCAACAATGCATAGTGTCCAGTTCTTCGTTTTTTTGGTTCCTGTGAAATGCATCAAAAGTTACAAAAGTTACAAACGTTGTGGACTTAGGTCTGGACAAATCAACATGGACTGACCTCAAGGACTGGATTTTTGGACTATTGCTTCTTTATTGTCTTAGACTTTCAGCATTTTTTGCAATCTGGAGCAATAACCAAAACAAACTTTGTAATAACTTTTCATAACAAAAATAAATACATTATTACATTATTAAAAATACGTTATTTAAAAAAATAAAAAAATAAATGTTAGTTTTAATAAGTACTTCATTGTATTTTTTATGTTAATAATATACAATTGTAAAATTCAGTTAAATAGATGACTTGTCTATATTGTAATGCAGACAACATTAATGGAACTTTAACATTAATTAGTCATTAGAATTATTATTATTATTTCTGTTTTTTTATTTTTATTTGCTACGTTTATCTCTAGGAAACTGTTTATACATGGATTTCTTTAAAACAACCCTTTATTTTTTATTTTAAACCAAACCTTGTCATTGTCATAACCTACCTTGTTGTGTGTAGGTACATGTTAGAGGTGACATCTTTCCTTGGATTTCATTTTCATTAAATTTAAGTTTCCATGAAATATAAAAAACGTTGTGATATTTCTGTGAGTAGTAACCATATCACAGCTTCCATTTTTCCGACGCCTCCCTGGATCTTGAATGCATCATTCAATTGTACAGTCGAGCGGATTCAACTGAATGTGGTCACGAGTTTTTGTGGACAAATGTATTTTCGTATTTTTCCAGCAAAGTAATGGGACCAAAGAGAGAAAATATCAATCTAACAGATCCATAGATATCTACCCGGAAGGAAGGTATATAAATATACATGTAAACATTTTGTTTGTAATCTCTAACCACTACAGAGTGACAGAGTCTACACCGCACAATGGACACGGTGCAACGTACATTCTGAACCACAACCTGAACATTTATCATAAATAATATGATGATGTCATAAAGCGTCTTCCCGTAAATATAATTTATAGTAAATAATATCATGATGTCATCAAGCGTCTTAGTGTAAATTTCATTCGTAGTAAATAATATGATGTCATCAAGCATCTTACTGTAAATCTCATTTATCGTGAATAATATCGTGACGTCACATTCTGGAACTTGTTCTTAAGAACTGCTGTTAAACTGACGGCAGCACACCGCTTGTTCGTGGAGTCTCCAAACTGTGAATCATCATGATGAAATCAGCCTCTTAACACCGATACATATGATAAATCAACACTTACATTGAAAGGAACTTCATCTGCATTCAGTGTTGTAACAGATGTTGTTGCAACTTTTTTTTTTGTTCTTTGTTTCATCGTTATTTAAGATGTAGATTATGTGGAAAAGGTCTGAAAAGTAGAATGCACTGTATCCGTCTCTCTCTCTGTCCCTCTGTCTCCACTTCTCTCGATCTGTCAGACAGACAGGTCCATACTTGTGGTATTTCCTCTGTCTCTGCCTGTCTCTCTCTCTGTCAGGCAGACAGGTCCAGGCTTGTAGTATTTCCTGAAGGTAAATTCTTTCGAAATAGTTTCCACATGAAAACAGCGTCTGACATTTAAACATGTCCTTCCCCCAGGACACAAAAAAGTACCACCTTATCTTATCTAGTCTTATCGAGTCTTACCCAGATTTATCTTAGCTAGTCTTATCTAGTCTAGTCTTACACAGTTTTACCTACTGTTTTATGTATATTAACTGTGTGTGTGTGTGTGTGTGTGTGTGTGTGTGTGTATATATATGTATATATATATAAAGTGTATATGTATGAATGTAATCTAGCCACTGAGGTGCACAAGCCAGTGTATCATCAGTGCTGGTCCCAAGCCCGGATGAATAGAGAGGGTTGCGTCTTGAAGGACATCCGGTTTAAAAACCATGCAAATCAATCATGATGACAACAAATCTGATTTCCATACCAGATCGGTGGAGGCCCGGGTTAACAACCACCACCACTGGTGCTGTTAGCCAAAAGGGTGCCAGCGGAAATTGTGCTACTGTCGGCCCAAGAAGAAGAAGAAGAAGAGGGAGAAGAAGAAGAAGAAGAGGGGGAAGGCGTGTCCGGAGACAGCAGTAGAGGAAGAAGGGAAGTAGAGTAGAGTTGAGAGTAGGAACTTTGAACGTTGGCACTATGAATGGTGAAGAGAGAGAGCTGGCTGACATGATGGAGAGAAGGAAGGTAGATGTACTATGTGTACAAGAGACCAGGTGGAAGGGGAGTAAGGCCAGGAGTATCACAGCCAGGTACAAACTGTTCTACCATGGAGTGGATGGCAGGAGAAACGGGGTAGGGATGGTCTTGAAGGAAAAATATGTCAAGAGTGTTTTGGAGGTGACCAGAGTGTCGGACAGAATGATGAGCATGAAGCTGGACGTTGATGCGGTTATAATGAATGTGGTCGGTGCATACGCTCCCCAAGTTGGGTGTGAGATGGAAGAGAAAGAAGAATTCTTTAGTGAGTTGGATGTAGTGGTGGAGAGCCCCCAAGGGAGAGAGAGTGGTCGTTGGAGCACATCTCAATGGGCATGTTGACCAAGGGATCAGAGACATAGGTGACAAGAAGGTGATGGGTAGATATGGTGTCAAGGAGAGGAATGTGGAAGGACAGATGGTGGACTTCACCAAAAGGATGAAATTGGCTGTTTTGAATACGTATTTCAAGAAGAAGGAGGAACACAGGGTGACATTCAAGAGTGAAGGAAGGTGCACACAGGTGGACTACATCTTATGCAGGAGGTGCAATCTGAAAGAGATTAGTGACTACAAAGGGGTGGTAGGGGAGTGTGTTGCTAGGCAGCATCGGATGGTGGTCTGTAGGATGACTCTGGAGGCCAAGAAGAGGAAGAGAGTAAAAGAGCCAAAGATAAAATGGCGGAAGTTGAAAAAGGAGGAGTGTTGCATGCAATTTAGGGAAGAGATAAGGCAGGCAATAGGTGGGAATGAACGGTTACCAGATGACTGCGAAACAACCGCAGAAGTGGTGAGGGAGACTGCCAAGAAGGTACTCGGTGTATCATGTGGGAAGAGGAAGGAAGACAAGGACTCTTGGTGGTGGAATGAGGAAGTACAGGAGAGCATAGAGCAGAAGAGAGTCAGAGAGATGAAGAAAGTAGACAGGAGTACAAGCTAATGCAGCGCAAGGTGAAGAAAGAAGTGGCAAAGGCAAAGGAAAAGGAAAAGGCGTACGACGAGTTGTATGGGAGGTTGGACAGTAAGGAAGGAGAAAAATACTTGTACCGATTGACAAGACAAAGGGACCAAGCAGTAGTGGAGGCTAGGTTAAGAGGAGAGGTGCAGATCAGCGAGCAGCAGTATGGTTTCATGCCAGGAAAGAGTACTTCAGATGCAATTTTTGCTTTAAGAATGCTGATGGAAAAGCACAGGGAAGGCCAAAGGGAGTTGCACTGCGTCTTTGTGGATTTAGAGAAAGCGTATGATAGGGTGCAGAGAGAGGAAGTGTGGTATTGCATGAGGAAGTCCGGGGTGGCAGAGAAGTACTTAAGAGTGGTACAGGATATGTATGAGGGCAGTCAGACAGTAGTAAGGTGTGTAGTAGGCGTGACCAAGGCATCAAAGTGGAGGTGGGACTGCATCAAGGATCAGCTCTGAGCCCTTTCTTGTTGCAGTGGTGATGGACAGGTTAACAGATGAGATCAGGCAGGAGTCTCTGTGGACTATGAAGTTCACTGATGACATTGTGAGCTGTAGCGAGAGTAGGGAGCAGGTGGAGGAGAGCCTGGAGAAGTGGAGGCAGCATTAGAGAGAAGAGCAATGAAAGTCAGCAGGAGTAAGACACAATACATGTGCCTGAATGGGAGGGAGGGCGGTGAAAAGCTGAGAATGCAAGGAGTGGAGGTGGAGAAGGCGGATGAGTTCAAGTACTTGGGGTCGACCATCCAAAGCGGCGGAGAGTGCGGGAGAGAGGTGAAGAAGAGAGTACAGGCAGGGTGGAGTGGGTGGAGAAGAGTTCAAAGTTCAAAATTCAAAGTTCAAAGTGTACTTTATTGTCAATCGTACCATGCAACACGTAATTACACAGAGGATCAAAATTGCGTTTCCCCATACTCCAAATGTGCAAGTAATATTTGTAACACACAAGTAATATTTGTAACACACAAGAGAAGAGAGAGTACAGGCAGGGTGGAGAGGGTACAGGCAGGGTGGAGTGGATGGAGAAGAGAGTACAGGCAGGGTGGAGTGGGTGGAGAAGAGCGTCCAGAGTGATCTGTGACAGAAGGGTTCCAGCCAGAGTGAATGTTAGGGTTTTCATTGGGAGGGACAAGGATGGACAGGATTAAGAATGAGGACGTTAGAGGGACAGCTCAGGTTGGACAGTTTGGTGGAAAAGTGAGAGAGGCCAGATTGAGATGGTTTGGACTATCTATCTATCTATCTATCTATCTATCTATCTATCTATCTATCTATCTATCTATCTATCTATCTATCTATCTATCTATCCATCTATCTATATATACATATATATATATATATATATATATATATATATATATATATATATATATATATATATATATATATATATGTATATATGTATATACCTATATATATACAGACATACATACACATTTATACATATACATTTTGTATATATATAT
>NC_137192.1:37113789-37116289 GCF_960531495.2 Zeus faber
AGAAGTAGGGAGGGAGGGATTAGGAAGGTGAGATTATATTACATTGCATTTAGCAGACGCTTTTGATGATGAGAGAGGGAGGGATTAGGATGTGAGATGATGAGAGAAGTAGGGAGGTAGGGATAAGGAAGGTGAGATGATGAGAGTGAGCAATATTTTAAATCCTGACATAGATAGCATGCTAATTTCAACATCTCACAGTATATAATTAGAGAATGAAGAAGAAAGAAGAAGAAAGAAGAACTTACCATAATTACCAAAACACGTACATAATTATCAGAATAACCAGGGTGTGGTGGGGGAGTCAATGAGTCAGGATGCCAGCGTGGTTCCTTTCAGCTCCCGTCCTTTGCTTTTAACAAACTCCTTGTGCTTGAAGTGTTCAAAGTTAGCAATGATGGGGGGACGGTTCCCCACGCAGGGTCCTAGTCAGTGAGCCCGGTGGAAGGCGATCTGCTTCACGTTGTCTGTGGGGAGTTTCAGGGCGGTGTGGAGGAAGTCTTTCACCATGTTTTCTGAGGATTCAGTGTTGTTCTCTGCAATCCCAGAACATATGAGGTTGTCCTGCATACTTCTGGATTGTATATCCAGGATATCGTGTCATCGTGTTGCCCATTTTCATGTCGCCCATCGTCATGTCACCATTGTCATGTCACCAGCGTCATGTCAACCATCGTCATGTCAACCATCGTCATGCCACCATCGTCATGTCAACCATCGTCGTGTTACCATTGTCATGTCAACCATCGTCATGTCACCATCGTCATGTCAACCATCATCATGTTACCATCGCCATGTCACCCATGTAGCACTCCAGTAGTTCCCCGTTTTCTCCACCAAAATACACTATTTTGGTTGTTTTTTTGTTGTTTGTTGTTTGTTTGTCGATTTTTTGTTGTTGGTTCTTGTTTGTTTGCTGTTTGTTGTTTGTTTGTTTATCTGTTGTTTGTTTGTTGTTTCTTTATTGTTTGTTTTTTGGTTCTTTATTGTATTTTTTTTGTTTGGTTATTGTTACTTTATTGTTGTTTGTTAGTTGTTTTTGTTTTTTGTTGTTTGTTTGTCATTTGTTGTTTGTTGTGCATTTGTTGTTTGTTGTTTGTTTGTTTATCTGTTGTTTGTTTGTTTGGTTGTTTGTTTTTGGTTTGTTTACTGTTGTTTGTTTATTGTTTTTGTTGTTTCTTTATTGTGGTATGTTTCTATATTGTTGTTTGTTTGTTTGGTTGTTTTTTGTTGATTGTTGTTTGTTTGCTGTTTGTTTGTTGCAGCGGTGTACCCCCCCTCTCCCTCCATGTTTGGCAGCGTGCCAGGGTACGAAGGCACTGTGGCAGGAGGAGGTAGGAATCCAACTAGCAACCACCATATTTCTACCACAGCATTATAGTACTAACGTAGTACCACAGTACTAACGTAGTACTATGTTGTTCTCTAGGAGGGTTTGTGCCCCCACCGATGCCCCTGGAGCCAGTAGCCCCGCCCATGCCGAACCCCGGGCAGGCTGATTGGAGGTTGGTGACCCCCCCCCCCCCCCCCCGAACTCCCTGTTTGGCCCAGCACCATGTAACTCCTCCCCCTATGCCACTTCCCCCGTAGCTCCTCCCTCTGGCTAACGGTTAAAGGTGTTGTGTGTACTTTGTGTATTGTGTGAACTATGTGTGTACTGTGTGTACTATTTGCAGTATTCCGTGTATTTCGGAGGAGGTAGCACAGGAAGCCTTCAAGAGGTTTGTGTCGTCTCAGTGCTGCTACAGCAAATCACCAGCAGCGGACGGAGTGATCCGCAGCCTGGAGCCGCTCAACACCTACAGGGTGAGGATGTTACTACAGCACTACTACAACATGACTACAGCACTACTACTACGTTACTACAGCACTACTGCTACATCACTACATCACTACTACTACGTTAGCTACATCACTACAGCATTACTACTACAGCATGGCTACTACATCACTACAGCACTACTACTATGTAACTACAGCGCTACTACTACAGCACTACTACTACGTTACTACAGTGCTACTACTAAATCAATACAGCACTTCTACAATGTTACTACAGTGCTGCTACTACATGACTACAGCATTACTCCTACAGCACGGCTACTACATCACTAAAGCACTACTACTACATCACTACAGCACTACCACTATGTTAATACAGCACTACTACTAAAGCACTACTACTACGTTACTACAGCGCTACTACTACATGACTACAGCGCTACTGCTACATGACTACGGTGCTACTACTACAGCACTACAGTGCTACTACTACACCAATACAGCATCTCTACAATGTTACTACAGTGCTACTACAGCGCTACTACATCACTACAGCACAACAACTAGATTCCTATAGCGCTACTACGTCACTACAGTGCTATTACAGCACTTCTACTACGGTACTACAGCGCAACTACTACGTGACTAAAGCACACCTACTACAGCATGGCTACTACATCACGAAAGCTAGCATTACTACAGCGCTGCTACTACTACA
>NC_137192.1:37123789-37178789 GCF_960531495.2 Zeus faber
ATACTACTACTAGTACTACAAGTAATTAACTACTAGTGCTAATACCACTACTGCCACTACTAATACAGTACTACTACTACTAGTACTAATACTACTGCAACAACTACTACTAATACTAGTACACTACTACTACTACTACTACTAGTACTGCTAATACTACTACTACTACTACTTCTACTAGTACTAATACTACTACTACAAGTAATTAACTACTAGTGCTAATACCACTACTGCCACTACTAATACAGTTCTACTACTACTAGTACTAATACTATTATCACCACTACAACTACAACTTATACATGAGTATGACTACTAGTACTCTCTCTACGTGGTCCTCAGACGAGCCTTCCATCGGCGTCTCCAGTCATCCCTGTTCTCCACACACCTGAGCAGCTCCTTTGTGCTTTCTGCAGCAGCATCTTTCCTCAGCACGTCCACAGAGGTGGATGCGAGACGTCCTCTTGATCCATGCCTGTGTGTTGGTTCCCACAGTACAAGCTTTTTGGCCGGGAGTTCTCGGTGGCGGTGGCGACGGCCTGCTAGTCTCATCCTCCTTACTGCCATCTTCTCTGATACACTGGGTAGTGCCCCATACAGACGTTGGTTGGTAATGTGTTGGTCCTGGTTGATGTTCAGTACCACACGTAACATTCAGGTGTAGCACCCATCCAGGGACTTCAGCAGGGCCTTCGTAGTGTCCAGCACTCGCAGCCGTATAGGAAAACGGACTCCACGGTGGCAGAGAAGAAGCTGATCTTGATGTGTCGGGGGAGGTTGGATTTCCACACACTGGTCATGCCATTAAGTGCTCTCCAGGCAAGTGCTTTCCTCACATTAAGGTCCTTTTCCGTGGAGTCGACCCACGCGCCCAGGTATTTAAAGTCATTGACCTCTTTTAGCACTGAGCCTTCTGTTGTTATTAGGGGTGGGTGTTCCTGGGGCATGTTGTAGGTCATGACCTCGGTTTTCTTTGCGTTTAGCATGAGGCCGACCTTAGCACACTCTAGCTCAACTCTGGTCAGGAGATCCTGTGCCTGCTTCACGTTGTTAGATAGCAGGCAGATGTCATCAGCGTAGTCCAGGTCTGTCAGGGTTTCTGCAGGGTGTCTCGTGGACCTTCTGGGTGCGATAGTGAAGCCGAGCTCCGGCTCCCTTCCTTTGATGGCTTGTCTCAGAGCATAGTGCAATACTATAATGAAAAGGAAGGGGGCGAGGGTGTCTTCCTGCAGCACTCCGGTTTGGATGTTGAACTCCTCGCTGTTACCGTCCGGCGTTGTCACTTGGGCTCTCGTTCCCGTGTACATGGTCCCTTTGGCAGAGTAGGTTGGGAGGAACATCGTAGGCCTTGACTATTCTCAACATCATTCCTCTGTGGATGGTGTCGAGGGCCTTCTTGAAGTCGATGAAACATCACCGCCGCCAGGTTGTTCCTCTTTACCTCTTCGATGATACTTCTTAACGCAAGGATCTGGGCTAATGTGGTTCTACCCTCTCGGAACCCGTTTTGGTTTTCCCTGAGGGGAGGGTCGATAGCACTCCGTATCCTGTTTAGTATCATGCGGGTGAACATTTTTGCAATGATACAGGTCAGGCTGATACCACGGCAATTGTCAGGTCTTGAGAGATCTCCAGATTTTGGTCCCGGGATGACGTGTGAGAGTGACCATATTTCCGGCATGACATTTTCCATTAGAGCCTGGTTGCAGACCTCCAAGATGACGTCATCGTTCTTCATTCAGTTCTTGACAGCCTCTGGGGGGGATGCCGTCAGGTCCAGCCGCCTTCCCCTGCCTCAGGGAGGCTTTGACCTTGGCTAATTCCCGCGATGTAAAAGGGGCCTACTAGTAGTACTAATACTACCACCACTACTCCTACTACTAGTAGTACTAATACTACCACCATTACTACTACTACTACTTATACACTACTACTAATAATACTAATACCACTACTAGTACTAATACTATTACCACCACTACTACTACTACGACTAAAACACTACTGTGACTACTAATACTAGTACTAGTACTAGTACTAATACTATTACCACCACTACTGCTAATACATTACTACTTCTACTGGTACTAATACTACTACTACTACTAGTACCAATACTACTACCACCACTACAACTAGTACTAAAACTACTACTACCACCACTAAAACACTACTACTAGTACTACTACTACTACTACTACTACTAGTACTAATACTACTACCACCAGTACTACTACAACTAAAACAGTACTACTAGTTCTAATACTACTACTACTACTACTACTACTAGTTCAAGTTCAAGAGATTATTTGTTATACAAATACTACTACTACCACTACTACTACTACTAGTATTAATGCTACTACTACTACCACTACTACTACTAAGACACGACTACTACACTACTACTACACAGTGTGTGTGTGTGTGTGTGTGTGTGTGTGTGTGTGTGTGTGTAGGAACAACTGGGTGGAGGACCATGTGGTGGTGCAGTCTGGTGGTTTAAAGGCTGAAGACCTGAGCTCCATCACTGGGAAGGAGCTTTTTAAAACCACCCAGAACCTAGTAAGTGTCTGCCTGGCTGTCTGTCTGTCCATCTGCCTGTCTGTCTGTCTGTCCATCCGCCTGTCTGTCTGTGTGCCTGCCTGCCTGTCTGTCCATCCGCCCGCCCATCCGTCTGCCCGCCCGCCTTTCTGTCTGTCTGTCTGCCTGCCTGTCTGTTTGTCCGTCTGTCTGTCTGCCTGCCTGTCTGTCTGTCTGCCCGCCTGTCTGTCCGTCTGTCCCTCTGCCTGCCTGTCTGTCTGTCCGTCCGTCTGTCTGTCTGCCTGCCTGCCTGTCTGTCTGTCCGTCTGCCCGCCTGTCTGTCTGTCTGTCTGTCCGTCTGTCTGTCTGTCTGTCTGCCTGCCTGCCTGTCCATCCGTCCATCTGTCTGTCTGTCTGCCTGCCTGTCCACCTGTCCGTCCGTCTGTCCGTCTGTCCATCTGTCCGTCTGTCCGCCTGCCTACCTGTCCGTCTGTCCGCCTGCCTGTCCGTCTGTCTGTCTGTCTGTCTGCCTGCCTGCCTGCCTGTCTGTCCATCCGCCCGCCCGTCCCTCTGCTCGCCTGTCTGTCTGTCCGTCTGTCTGTATGCCTGCCTGTCTGTCCGTCCGCCCGCCCGTCCGTCCGCCCGCCTGTCTGTCTGTCCGTCTGTCTGCCTGCCTGCCTGTCCGTCCGCCCGCCTGTCCGTCCGCCCGCCTGTCTGTCTGTCTGTCTGTCTGTCTGTCTGCCTGCCTGCCTGTCTGTCTGTCTGTCTGTCTGTCCGCCGTCCGTCCGTCCGTCCGCCGCCCACCCGTCTGTCTGTCTGTCCGTCCGTCCGCCTGCCAGCCCGTCCACCCGCCTGTCTGTCTGTCTGTGCACCAGCCCGCCCGCCCACCCGTCTGTCTGTCTGTCCATCCGCCCGCCCGTCCGTCCACCCGCCTGCCTGTCTTTCTGGCCATCCGCATGTCCATCCACCCTCCTGTCTGTCCATCCGCCCGCCCGCCCGCCTGCCTGTCTGTCTGTCTGTCCGCCCGCCTGCCCACCCGTCTGTCTGTCTGTCTGTCTGTCCGCCCGCCCGCCTGCCCACCCGTCTGTCCGTCCACCCGCCTGCCCGCCCACCCGCCTGTCTGTCCGTCTGTCCGTCTGTTCGTCTGTCTGCCTGCCTGCCTGTCCGTCTGCCCGCCCGCCTGTCTGTCTGTCTGTCTGCCTGCCTGCCTGCCTGCCTGCCTGCCTGCCTGTCTGTCTGTCTGTCTGTCCGCCGTCCGTCCGTCCGTCCGCCCGCCCGTCTGCCCGCCCGCCTGTCTGTCCGCCTGCCCACCCGTCTGTCTGTCCGTCCGTCCGTCTGTCTGTCTGCCTGCCTGTCCGTCTGCCCGCCCGCCTGCCTGCCTGTCCGTCTGCCCGCCCGCCTGTCTGTCTGTCTGTCTGTCTGCCTGCCTGCCTGTCTGTCTGTCTGTCTGTCTGTCTGTCTGCCCACCCGTCTGTCCGCCCGCCCGCCTGCCCACCCGTCCGCCCACCCACCCGTCTGTCTGTCTGTCCATCCGCCCGCCCGCCCGTCCACCCGCCTGTCTGTCTGTCTGTCTGTCTGTCCACCCGCCCGCCCGTCCACCCGCCTGTCTGTCTGTCTGTCTGTGCGCCAGTCCGCCCGCCCGCCCGTCCACCCGCCTGCCTGTCTGTCTGGCCGCCCGCCCGTCCGTCCACCCGCCTGTCTGTCCGTCCGTCCGCCCGCCCGCCCGCCCACCCGTCTGTCTGTCCGTCCGCCCGCCCACCCGTCTGTCTGTCTGTCCATCCGCCCGCCCTTCCACCCGCCTGTCTGTCTGTCCGTCCGCCTGCCCATCCGTCTGTCTGTCTGTCCGCCCGCCCGCCCGTCCGCCCGTCCACCCGCCTGTCTGTCTGTCAGTCCGGCCGGCCGCCCGCCCGCCTGCCTGCCCGTCCACCTGCCTGTCTGTCCGTCGGTCCGCCCGCCCGCCCGCCCGCCCGTCCGTCTGTCTGCCTGTCTGTCTGTCCACCCGCCCGTCTGTCTGTCTGTCTGCCTGTCTGTCCGTCGGCCCGCCTGCCCGTCTGTCTGTCTGTCTGTCCGCCCGCCCACCCGTCTGTCTGTCTGTACGCCCGCCTGCCCGTCTGTCTGTCTGTCTGTCTGTCCGCCCGCCTGCCTGCCCACCCGTCTGTCCGTCCACCCGCCCGCCCGCCCGCCCACCCGTCTGTCTGTCCATCCGCCCGCCCGTCCACCCGTCTGTCTTTCCGTCCGCCCGCCCACCCACCCGCCTGTCTGTCTGTCCGTCCGTCCGCCCGCCCGCCCCCCGCCCGCCCGCCTGTCTGCCCGTCTGTCCGCCCGCCCGCCCGCCCGCCTGTCTGCCCGTCTGTCCGCCCACCCACCCGCCTGTCTGTCTGTCCGTCCGTCCGCCCGCCCGCCCGCCCGCCCGCCCGCCTGTCTGCCCGTCTGTCCGCCCGCCCGCCCGCCCGCCTGTCTGCCCGTCTGTCCGCCCACCCACCCGCCTGTCTGTCTGTCCGTCCGTCCGCCCGCCCGCCCGCCCGCCCGCCTGTCTGCCCGTCTGTCCGCCCGCCCGCCCGCCCGTCCGTCTGTCTGTCTGTCCGCCTGTCTGTCTGACGGTGACTCCTCCCCAGGTGTATCCACTCCTGGGTTTTCCTGATTCCTCCGTCTCTGAAGCGTCTGAGCGTCTGGTCACAGAACATCAGGCCAAGTTCACACAGAGCAGCAGCATTCTGCAGCAGGTGAGACCTCCACCCTGCTACCCCCACCCTGCAACCTCTACCCTGAAACCTCCACCCTACACCCTGAAACCTACAACCTGCAACCTACACCCTAGAGCCTGCAACCTACACCCTACACCCTGCAACTTCCACCCGACGACCTACACCCTACACCCTAAAACCTCCACCCTACACCCTGCAACCTACACCCTGCAACCTACACCCTACACCCTGCAACCTCCACCCTACACCCTGCAACCTACACCATACCTCTGCGACCTCCACCCTGAAACCTAAACCCTGAATATGAAGTGAGATGAGACCGCACCACATGACAACACGACCAGGTGTGAGTCATTAACACCGTCACCAACACGGTCACCACATGAAGATTAGCTGCACCGCGAGCCGCTCTGCTCGGGTTTGAAGTGGAAATTCTGTAACATTACATGACCCTGTCTGCCTGTTTGTCTGTCTGTCTGTCTGCCCGTCTGTCTGCCATAGAGACAGACAGTGGAGCTGATCCCCGTGACCAAGGTGAACTACACCTGGAAAGAAGGTTCTTACTGTTACTACGTCTACGGCAACGAACACCAGGTCACAGCCAGCGACTACCCTGCCACCTGCTGCTGTGTGCTGCTCTAACACACACTGCACACTGTATACACACCCTCTACACACTGTATACACACTATATACACACTATATACACACTTTATACACACTATACACACTATATACACACTATGTACACACTATACACACTATATACACACTATACACACTATGTACACACTATACACACTATGTACACACTAGACACACACTATACACACAGTATACACACACTATACACACTATACACACACTATATACCCACTATACACACACTATACACACTATGTACACACTATATACACTATATACACACTATATATACTATACATACACTATACACACTATACACACACTATACACACACTATATACCCACTATACACACACTATACACACTATGTACACACTATATACACACTATACACACTATATATATACTATATACATACTAAATACACACTAAACACACACTATACACCTTATACACACAATATACACACTATATACTCACTGTACACACACTATATACACTATACACACACACACACGATATACACGCACACTATATACACACACACACACACACTATACACACTATATATACACTATACACACTACACACACACACACACACACTATATACACACACACACATACACTATACACACTATATATACACTATACACACTACACACACACACACTATATACACACACACTATACACACTATATATACACTATACACACTACACACACACGCATACACTATATACACACACACACACTATACACACTATATATACACTATACACACTACACACACACGCATACACTATATACACACACACACACGCTATATACACACACACACACTATACACGCTATATATACACTATACACACTACACACACACACACACACTATATACACACACACACATACACTATACACACTATATATACACTATATACACTACACACGCACACACACTATATACACACACATCACTATACACACTATATATACACTATATACACTACACACGCACACACACTATATACACACACATCACTATACACACTATATATACACTATACACACTACACACACACACATACACTATATACACACACACACACTATACACACAATATATACACTATACACACTACACACACACGCATACACTATATACACACACACTACATACTCACACACACACACGCTATATACACACACACACACTATACACGCTATATATACACTATACACACTACACACACACGCATACACTATATACACACACACACACACTATATACACACACACACATACACTATACACACTATATATACACTATACACACTACACACACACACACTATATACACACACACTATACACACTATATATACACTATACACACTACACACACACGCATACACTATATACACACACACACACTATACACACTATATATACACTATACACACTACACACACACGCATACACTATATACACACACACACACGCTATATACACACACACACACTATACACGCTATATATACACTATACACACTACACACACACACACACACTATATACACACACACACATACACTATACACACTATATATACACTATATACACTACACACGCACACACACTATATACACACACATCACTATACACACTATATATACACTATACACACTACACACACACACATACACTATATACACACACACACACTATACACACAATATATACACTATACACACTACACACACACGCATACACTATATACACACACACTACATACTCACACACACACACGCTATATACACACACACACACTATACACGCTATATATACACTATACACACTACACACACACGCATACACTATATACACACACACACACAATACACGCTATATATACACTATACACACTACACACACACGCATACACTATATACACACACACTACATACTCACACACACACACACACGCTATATACACACACACACACTATACACGCTATATATACACTATACACACTACACACACACGCATACACTATATACACACACACTACATACTCACACACACACACGCTATATACACACACACACACTATACACGCTATATATACACTATACACACTACACACACACGCATACACTATATACACACACACACACAATACACGCTATATATACACTATACACACTACACACACACGCATACACTATATACACACACACTACATACTCACACACACACACACACGCTATATACACACACACACACTATACACGCTATATATACACTATACACACTACACACACACGCATACACTATATACACACACACTACATACTCACACACACACACACGCTATATACACACACACACACTATACACGCTATATATACACTATACACACTACACACACACGCATACACTATATACACACACACTACATACTCACACGCACACACACTGCATGTGCACACACACTGATACACACTAACACACACATGATGATATGAATTGGGATCAAATGCTGTTTGAAAATGTCTCAGCCGCTGGTTTCCTGTTTGGACAGGAAGGGGCGGGACTATCTGCTGGTGCGTTGTGGCGTGTCACAGCGGTATTTCCTTCTCACTGTTTACCATGTTCCACCAAATCCTCATCCAGACTCGTCCTGCTGCTCTGGTCACTTCCTGCCAAAAACTGACCCACCAATAAATACTAATTTTCAAATGATTGACTTGTCTTTGTGTCCAGAAAATATCGGAATCAACTGCTGTAGGTAGTAGTAGTAGTTGTAGTAGTGTAGTAGTAGTACTGTATTAGTAGTAGTGCTAGTAGTAGTGTCATAGTGGTAGTGGTGATTAGTAGGAGTAGTAGTAGTAGTAGTGTATTAGTAGTGAATTAGAGTTGTAGTAGTAAAGTAGTAGTAGTAGTACTGGTGTAGTATTAGTCGTAGTAGTAGTAGTGTATTATCATTAGTAGTAGTATTAGCGTAGTAGTCGTAGTAGTAGTGTAGTAGTAGTAGTATAGCAGTAGAAGTAATTGTATAGCAGTAGTAGTATATTAGTAGCAGTAGTAGTAAAGTAGTAGTAGTGTATTAGTAGTGTAGTAGTATTTCTGTATAAGTAGTGTAGTAGTGGTCATCGTATTGCAGGAGTATTAGTAGTAGTAGTGGCAGTAGTGTATTCGTAGTAGTAGTAGTAGTAGTGTATTAGTAGTGTAGTAGTAGTAGTAGTAGTAGTTGAAGTAGTGTATTCGTAGTAGTAGTAGTAGTTGTATTGTATTAGTAGTAGTAGTAGTAGTAGTATTGTAGTAGTAGTGTAGTAGTAGTAGTGTATTGGTAGTAGTAGTAGTAGTAGTAGTAGTAGTGTATTGGTAGTAGTAGTAGTAGTTGTATTGTATTAGTAGTAGTAGTAGTAGTAGTATTGTAGTAGTAGTGTAGTAGTAGTAGTGTATTGGTAGTAGTAGTAGTAGTAGTAGTAGTGTATTGGTAGTAGTAGTAGTAGTAGTATTGTAGTAGTAGTGTAGTAGTAGTAGTGTATTGGTAGTAGTAGTAGTAGTAGTAGTAGTAGTAGTAGTGTATTGGTAGTAGTAGTAGTAGTTGTATTGTATTAGTAGTAGTAGTAGTAGTAGTATTGTAGTAGTAGTAGTGTAGTAGTAGTAGTGTATTGGTAGTAGTAGTAGTAGTAGTAGTAGTAGTAGTAGTAGTCGTCGGCGTGTAGACAGCTGGACACCGGCAAGACCCCGAGGAGACGGAGTCACCGAGTGGGCGTGTCCAAGGAGTGTTGAAGTCACAGTGTGGGCGGAGCCAGCGAAGCTGACGGAGCTCAGATGAAACCCTCCTGCCGCGCACGCGCAGACGCACGGGCCTGCTGACTGCTACTGGGGGGCGGGGCTTCGTCTCAAATCAGCGCACAAAGAAGCAGCTTCCGGTCTGATCTGCGCAGCAAAGTAAGAGACTTTAAAAGTTGTAAAGTAAAACCTTGCTTCAAACTTTGTTTAGAAACAAGTTAGGGTGGAGGACTAGTTTAACTAGGGAGAACTACCATATTTAACTAGGGAGAACTACCATGTTTAACAAGGGAGAACTACCATATTTAACTAGGGAGAACTACCATGTTTAACAAGGGAGAACTACCATGTTTAACGAGTAGAACTACCATATTTAACTAGGGAGAACTACCATGTTTAACAAGGGAGAACTACCATGTTTAACGAGTAGAACTACCATGTTTAACGAGTAGAACTACCATGTTTAACTAGGGAGAACTACCATGTTTAACGAGTAGAACTACCATGTTTAACGAGTAGAACTACCATGTTTAACTAGGGAGAACTACCATGTTTAACTAGGGAGAACTACCATGTTTAACGAGTAGAACTACCATGTTTAACTTGTAGAACAACCATGTTTAACTTGTAGAACAACCATGTTTAACTAGGGAGAACTACCATGTTTAACTTGTAGAACTACCATGTTTAACTTGTAGAACAACCATGTTTAACTAGGGCGAACTACCATGTTTAACTTGTAGAACTACCATGTTTAACTAGGGAGAACTACCATGTTTAACTTGTAGAACTACCATGTTTAACTTGTAGAGCTACCATGTTTAACTAGGGAGAACTACCATGTTTAACTAGGGCGAACTACCATGTTTAACTTGTAGAACTACCATGTTTAACTAGGGAGAACTACCATGTTTAACTTGTAGAACTACCATGTTTAACTAGGGAGAACTACCATGTTTAACGAGTAGAACTACCATGTTTAACTTGTAGAACTACCATGTTTAACTTGTAGAACTACCATGTTTAACTAGGGAGAACTACCATGTTTAACTTGTAGAACAACCATGTTTAACTTGTAGAACAACCATGTTTAACTAGGGAGAACTACCATGTTTAACTTGTAGAACTACCATGTTTAACTAGGGCGAACTACCATGTTTAACTTGTAGAACTACCATGTTTAACTTGTAGAACTACCATGTTTAACTAGGGAGAACTACCATGTTTAACGAGTAGAACTACCATGTTTAACGAATAGAACTACCATGTTTAACTTGTAGAACTACCATGTTTAACGAGGAGAACTACCATGTTTAACTAGGGAGAACTACCATGTTTAACTTGTAGAACTACCATGTTTAACTAGGGAGAACTACAATGTTTAACGAGTAGAACTACCATGTTTAACTAGGGAGAACTACCATGTTTAACTAGGGAGAACTACCATGTTTAATTAGGGAGAACTACCATGTTTAACTTGTAGAACTACCATGTTTAACTTGTAGAACTACCATGTTTAACTAGGGAGAACTACCATGTTTAACTAGGGAGAACTACCATGTTTAACGAGTAGAACTACCATGTTTAACTAGGGAGAACTACCATGTTTAACTTGTAGAACAACCATGTTTAACTTGTAGAACAACCATGTTTAACTAGGGAGAACTACCATGTTTAACTAGGGCGAACTACCATGTTTAACTTGTAGAACTACCATGTTTAACTAGGGAGAACTACCATGTTTAACAAGGGAGAACTACCATGTTTAACGAGTAGAACTACCATGTTTAACTAGGGAGAACTACCATGTTTAACTAGGGAGAACTACCATGTTTAACTTGTAGAACTACCATGTTTAACGAGTAGAACTACCATGTTTAACTAGGGAGAACTACCATGTTTAACAGGGAGAACTACCATGTTTAACTTGTAGAACTGCCATGTTTAACTTGTAGAACTGCCATGTTTAACTTGTAGAACTGCCATGTTTAACTTGTAGAACTACCATGTTTAACTAGGGAGAACTACCATGTTTAACTTGTAGAACTACCATGTTTAACGAGTAGAACTACTATGTTTAACTAGGGAGAACTGCCATGTTTAACTTGTAGAACTGCCATGTTTAACGAGTAGAAATACCATGTTTAACTAGGGAGAACTACCATGTTCAACTAGGTAGAACTACCATGTTCAACTAGGTAGAACTACCATGTTCAACTAGGTAGAACTACCATGTTTAACTAGGTAGAACTACCATGTTTAACTAGGTAGAACTACCATGTTTAACTAGGTAGAACTACCATGTTTAACTAGGTAGAACTACCATGTTTAACTAGGTAGAACTACCATGTTTAACTTGGTAGAACTACCATGTTTAACTAGGGAGAACTACCATGTTTAACTAGTAGAACTACCATGTTTAACTTGGTAGAACTACCATGTTGAATTAGTCGAACTACCCTGTTTAACTCGTAGAACTACCCTGTTTAACTAGGGAGAACTACCATGATTAACTAGGTAGAACTACCATGTTAAACTAGGGAGAACTACCATGTTTAACAAGTAGAACTACCATGTTTAACTAGGGAGAACTACTATGTTAACTAGGGAGAACTACCATGTTAACTAGGAGAACTACCGTGTTTAACTAGGGAGAACTACCGTGTTTAACGAGTAGAACTTGGCTGTTTAACGAGTAGAACTCCCCTGTTTAACGAGTAGAACTCCCCTGTTTAACTCGTAGAACTACCCTGTTTGTGTGAGCGGGCGAGAGCTCGTAGGGTGTATTGATGCGTCTAGTGCAGCATACTAGAGAGATGTTGCTTGTAGAGATGCATGTGACTCCCCTCCCTTAGTTCCTGCTGCTGACCAACCCAGTCTTGGGTAAAGGAAGCCGAGTGCATTAGTCTTCCGAGGTCAGTACATAGCATCTCCATCGCCAAGACTTCTGCAGTGCCTCCGCTGGCCACACACGGTAACTGGGTATCGCGAGGTCCCAGGCCAAACTGTAGGAGATCTCAGAGCAGCAGTGGGCCCCAGAGGCAAGGCGCGCAGGCCCAACGGTGTGTGGACAAGCCCTGGCGTCTGCCAACCACTGTCCCAGCTATGGGTTAAATAGCATGGGCAGGTGGGGCTCATAGCCTTGGATGGCAACCCGTCTAGGAGAAGGACACTCTGAACTAAAACCGGGACTGTGAGGAGTTGCGCCCCACAGTCCGCTATCAGCATAGTAAAGCCAACCATGGAGTACAAAGTCATCCCAAATCCTATACTTCCAGCGGCAGGAATCCGCAGGAACATCGCGGCGGACGGTGGTGCAGGTCCTCCTTCTGGAGGGCACCATGACGACAGGACCTCAAGCCCTGGGAGTGTCCCAGGGAGGGTCCTGTCCGATCACAGCACCCCGTCCAGTGCACTCATGCGGTGTCGGAGACCATTCGTTATGGGAACCTTCAACGCATGCACAGCGAGAGAAGAAGCGAGGTTGATTGAGCTAGCACACTGTGCTGAGGAATGGGAAGTGGAGATCCTGGGAATCCAAGAACACAGAAGAGTGCACACTGATGACCCGATCGTGTACAGCAGAGTGGAGAGATGCCATTCATCTCTGCATCAGCGTGGCGAAACGAGGCCCAGGCCGCAACAGGCGGCGTCAGGTTAATACTGAGTTCTCGAGTGCGGAAGGCTCTTCGTCGTGTTTACCACCACACAGACAGGATCCTGATCGCAGAGTTTTCGGGCAACCCAGTAACAACAGTCATAGTCGTGTACTCACCCACCAGCGTGGCACCATCTGACGTGGTGGTGGAGTTCTTTGAGGACCTAGTAACAGCGGTCCGAGACGTCCCAGCACACAACTTCCTGGCAATCCTTGGGGACTTCAACGCAAGGCTTGGGCCAGAGGACGCACCCTTCCCTTACCACGACTCTACCAACCACAACGGCGCCTACCTCACTGCCTTCCTCATGGAACACGAGCTGCTGGCAGCAAACACAATCTGATGGACCTTGGACCTTCCGAGATCGAGCCACGGGTACGCTTCGACAGTTGGATTACATCCTAGTGAGGAAGAGGTGGAGGAACTCCATCATGAATGCAGAACCATACTCCACATTCAGTTCTGTGGGCTCAGACCACCGCGTGGTCTCCATGCGGGTTCTTCTTCTTCTTTCGTATATCATCAGATGGCCAACTCAGTGCGGGTGAGACTGAGCCTCAGGGTCCCCAAACCAAGTCCTAAGATCTAGCGGGACGGGAAAACGTTCTCAAACGACCCTGGCCTTCAAACCAGGTACACGGAGGAAGTGAGGAAGCGTTTCCAGCAGCTGGACAAAGGAGCGGAGTCCAGCAACGAATACATGCGTTTCATTGCTGCGAACGAGGAGGCGACCAAACTATGTGTGCCCATGATGGAGAGAGTCAGATCCTCCCGGCGATCGAAACACCCTGAGGTAGTAGCGGCGCGAGGGTATGTGGAGGAAGCCCGCCTCAACTATGAGCGGGTACCAACAGTGGAGAGACGTAGGGAGCTGAACGAAGCCAAACAGCTTCTCTTCAACACCTACGACACCATCAAAGGGGAGGAGCTGATGGAGAAAGTGCAGAGAGTGAAGGCAGCGCAAGGTGGACAGAGATATGGGGAGGCCTGGAGGGTAATCAATGAAATGACCGGGAGGAAGAGGACCAAGGAGGGACAGGTTGACGGAGACAGCCCTGAGGAGAGGGTGACAACCTGGGCCAGGCACTTCCAGAGGCTGCTGGGAGAGACTGCGGAAGCAGTGGAGGAAGATGTGCCAACAGTCCTCCAAGACCTGGGAATTGATGATGGTCCCTTCACGGCTGGGGAGGTCGCCAGGGCAAAAACCACCGTGAAAGTGGGGAAAAGTGCCGGTCCAGATGGTCTACCCCCAGAGGTCCTGAAGAAATGTGATCTCGACGACATCATTCTAGATTTCTGCAACCTTGCTCTGCTGCACAATCGGCCGCCTGATATGTGGTCTCTATTGAACATCATCCCAGTGCCCAAAGCTGGAGATCTCTCGAAACCGGACAACTACCGAGGCATTAGCCTGACATGGATCCCTGCAAAGATCTACAATCACATGATACTGAACAGGATAAGACCTGCCATCGACCCTCATTTGAGGGAGAACCAGAACGGCTTTCGGGAGGGGAGAACAACAACAGCCCAGATCTTGGCACTCAGGAGAATAATTGAGGAGGTGAGGAAGGACAGCCTGACGGCAGTTCTGTGCTTCATTGATTTCAAAAAGGCTTTTGACTCGATCCACAGAGGCATGATGGTGAATATCCTTAGGGCGTATGGAATTCCTCCCAACCTACTCCGAGCAATAGAAACCATGTACGCAGGAACAAGGGCCAAGGTGATGACCCCAGATGGCAACAGCGAGGAGTTTGACATCCTGGCTGGCGTTATGCAAGGGGACACACTAGCCCCCTTCCTCTTCATCATAGTCCTCGATTACGCACTCAGGAAGGCAATCAGCGGGCGAGAGCAGGAACTTGGCTTCGCGCTAACACCAAGGAGGTCAAGACGACATCCTGCAGTGGTCCTCACAGACCTTGATTATGCCGATGACATCAGTCTGCTCTCCAATAATGTGGAACAAGCACAAGAACTACTGAAAAGGGTAGAGCTGGAGTGCGCCAAAGTAGGCCTGAGGCTAAACGCCAAGAAAACTGAGGTCATCACCTATAACGTTCCACCAGAACATCAACCCCTGACTATAGCAGGAGGAACTGTGCTGAAAGAAGTCGATGACTTCAAGTACCTGGGTTCATGGGTCAACTCAACTGAGCAAGATCTGAAAGTGAGGAAGGCACCTGCATGGAGGGCCCTGAACGGCATGTCCAGTGTATGGAACTCCAACCTCCCCCGCCAAATCAAACTCAGCTTCTTCTATGCGACAGTAGAGTCCGTTCTCCTCTATGGCAGTGAATGCTGGTCCCTGAAGCCAACCCTAGAGAAGTCCCTGGACGGGTGCTACACCAGGATGTTGCGTGTAGTGCATCAGCAAGAGTACACATGTAACCAACAGAATTCTGCCTGAGGGAATACCAACGGTGAGCGAGAAGATTGCTGTAAGGAGAATGAGACTAGCAGGACACTGCCAAAGACACCAGGAGCTGCCAGCCAGCAAACTGGTACTGTGGGAGCCAACACATGGGCACCGGTCACGAGGACGTCCCACTTTAACATATGTGGATGTACTCAAGAATGATGGGGAGCACAAAGCACCAACGAGTTGGCCAGATGTATGGAGAACCGGGATGACTGGAAACAACGATGGAAGGCTCGTCTGAGGACGACCTAGAGAGTTTAACTCGTAGAACTACCCTGTTTAACTCGTAGAACTACCCTGTTTAATGGGTAGAACTACCCTGTTTAACTGGTAGAACTACCCTGTTTAACGGATAGAACTACAGTGTTCAACTACATTGATAGTAGAACTACCACATTACTAGTGGCCAGGCCCCAAAAGGCTCCAGGAGTGGTAAAAGTCCACCTGGAGACCACCTGAAATTCAATCTTAACAAAGCATCTGATAAATAACATGTCTGCCTGTCTGTCTGTCTGTCTGTCTGTCTGTATTGCAGGCAGACCAGAGTTTGGGGGCGTGGCTGACAAAGTCTCAAGGGCAACATGTTGCAGAACAGGAAGTGATCCTTTCACCCAAAGATGTACTCACACAATGAGGAGACAGACAGACAGAGTGAGAGGAAGACAGACAGACAGAGTGAGAGGAAGACAGACAGACAGAGTGAGAGGAAGACAGACAGACAGGTCATGCTGATATAGCTTTGACTCCACTTGTCTGTCTCTTCCCCACTCTGCCCTTCTTCAGCGCTCCATCATCCTGTCTATCCTCCTTTCCCCCTCCTCCATTGTCAACACATCCATCCATCCCTCCACCATCATCCACCATCCCATCATCCGCCATCCCTCCATCCACCCATCTAGCAACCATCCATCCATCATCCATTCATCATCATCCATCCATCATCCACCATCCCTCCATCCATCCATCTAGCATCCATCCATCCATCCATCATCAGCCATCCCTCCATCCGTCCACCATGTTGCTGAGGAGGAAGTTGTGTGCGGTTGCCATCTCTGCTGCGGTCCTCTTCCTCATGTTAGCCAGTCAGAGCATCCAGAAGAAGCACTTCCTGTCTCTGAAGGCACCAATCAGCTGGAACATCCAGAGGAATCCTTCCCTGCCACTGGATGGTAATGCATCAGCATCTTACAGTCGTACTATTAGTTTGACATGTTTTGTTAGTGTACCATACGAGTAAGTGGCTGATAAAACCCTCTTGTGGTTTTGGTCTCTAGCGTCCAAGGGCCCCGACGCAGTATCTGACAGCTCCGTGTCCGTCCGGTCTCAAGGCCCCGGGTCGGGCTTCCAAGCCGGGCCCCAGTACTCAGGAGGGGCCCGGACTGACCGGGGGAGGAGCCATGCCCAAGCAAGGTGACGGAGCCAGAGGTTTATTTGTTGGCGGATCCAGTTTGTCCCTAGTTACTGATGCTTCCTGTGTCCCAGGGCCCGGGTTCCAACCCCCCAGACCTCTCGGGGCCCCCGGACTCCCGGCAGGCCCTGTGGCTGTGCTGACGCCTGTGTTTCGGAGCGGGGTGGCTCCACCTGGTTTGCTCAGCACTTCCACCCCGAGCAGCAGCCGCTCCTCCAACCAGAACCCAAACTGGAGCCTGCTGCCCTCCAGTGGTGGCTGGTGAGGTGTCTGTCTGTCTGTCTGTCTGTCTGTCTGTCTGTCTGTCTGTCTGTCTGTCTGTCTGTCTGTCTGTCTGTCTGTCTGTCCCACAGTTAGAGTTTGAGTAGTGGAAGTATTGTTGTAGTACTGTTGTAGTATTGTTGTAGTACTATTGTGGTATTATTGTAGTGTGGCTCACTAGCTGGTCCTGGGTCCATGGTAGTGGACACTAGAGGTTCATGTGGTAACGTGTCCATCAGACCTGTTCTGGATTTCCCACAATTCCAGCTGCATTATTATTGATCATCATTGATTATTGTTACTGTGTGGTGCAGGGCTTACAACAGTCCGGCACCGACCAGACGCTACAGGAAGTGACATCACAGCTCTTCCAGGTCATCTCGCCACCCCCCCAGCGGGCGGAGCCCCTCCCCTCTCGTTGCCGTAGTTGCGCGGTTGTCGGCAACTCTGGCATCCTGCGCAAGAGCGGCAACGGAAAACTGATCGACACACACACATCAGTGATCAGGTGGAGCACACACACACACACACATCAGTGATACCGCTGCCAATACTAATATTATATTACTAATTGTCTGTCTGTCTGTAGAATGAACAAGGCGGTCACTGCGGGCTTCGAGCAGGACGTAGGGAACAGAACGACGCATCACTTCCTGTATCCAGAGAGCGCTGTGGACGTTGTGGGCGGAGCCAGTCTGGTCCTGCTGCCGTTCAAGCTCCGGGATCTGGAGTGGCTGCGCAGTGCGCTCTCTACAGGACACATCAGCATGTACGCCCTGCGCCATGTCCTGCAATGTCTCACCGCAGTCAAATGAGTCGTGGGTGATGGAGGCTTGCACCACCCGGAGGGTGGATCCTCGGGGTCCGGTCCGGCGCCTGGCGGGCGGCAGTTAGAGTGAGTCTAGCACCGGACCCCGGCCCCGTCCCGTGGGGAAGGAGGCGGAGCTTGAGCAAGAGGTTGAGACGAGTCGGTCTAAGCTCCCAGCGGCATCGGTTCTGGATCCTAAGAGTCGGACTCCAATCGGGATGCGACTCCTGCTGCGGCTCGGAGCCCGACGGGTCATCCTCATCAGCAGTTCAGAGTGCACCTCCTTCTTAGAGCCAGTAGGGGTGTTGCTGCAAAACCAACCACCTGATGACTCCTGAGTTCTACTAGGGGACTGCAACACCTCCATGTGGGCAATGATGGAGAAACCTGGAAGGGCGTAGTTCGGAAACTGCTTTGTTACTGGACTTTTGTGCTGGTCATGGACTGTTCATAACAAACACCATGTTCCACCACCAGGGGGCAGTGCACCTGCTCCCACGGCACTTTGAAGGTTGATGATTGACTTTGTAGTTGTTCCATCCAACCTGAGGTCAAATGTTGTGGACACTGACCATGCCACTGCTGCTGCTCCAGCCAGTCCTTATCCTTCCAGAGCCAGTTGTATGTGTGTCCTCTCCGGGTGTTGGTGTCCTCTCCGGGTGTTGGTGTCCTCTCCGGGTGTTGGTGTCCTCTCCGGGTGTTGGTGTCCTCTCCGGGTGTTGGTGTTCTCTCCGGGTGTTGGTGTTCTTTCTGGGTGTTGGTGTTCTCTCCGGGTGTTGGTGTCCTTTCCGGGTGTTTGTGTCCTCTCCGGGTGTTGGTGTTCTCTCTGGGTGTTGTGTCCTCTCTTGTGTTGGTGTCCTGTCCGGGTGTTGGTGTCCTCTCCGGATGTTGGTGTCCTCTCCGGATGTTGGTGTCCTCTCCGGATGTTGGTGTCCTCTCCGGGTGTTGGTGTCCTCCATTGAAAGATTGAAAGAAAGATTGAAAAAAATAAAGATTGAAAGAAAGATTGAAAGACTGAAAGAAAGATTGAAAGAAAGATTGAAAGAAAGATTGGTGTCCTCTCCTAGTGTAGGTGTCCTCTACTGGTGTTGGTGTCCTCTCCAGGTGTCTCTAAAATGCTGGAACTATGGAAAAAGTGTGTGTGTGTGTGTGTGTGTGTGTGTGTGTGTGTGTGTGTGTGTGTGTGTGTGTGTGTGTGTGTGTGTGTGTGTGTGTGTGTGTGTGTGTGATTTAATGACGGAAATTAATCAATACAAACAGAATCTATGAATGTAATGTATGAATGTATTGATCCTCTGATTGGACAAGATGCTACGACCATCAGTGTCATATATTTAGTGATTCTCTGGCGGTCACATGTACACCATACTGTGCTGATGTAGCCTGGTGTTAAAGTAGCAGATACAAGGTCATGGAAGGTCGTGGTGGAGTTGAAAAGGTCAGATGTTTGTTTGTACTTGAACAAAGTAGATGAGATTAGAATGATGTATTTATTCCTGAAAATATTGTAAGGTTGTACTGACTGTCCCAGCGGAGCTCCACGCTGCCTTCTAAAGAGTCACTCAGTAACAGCAGTCGTTCATTTCATTCAGTTGCTTTAACGCAGGCCTAGCCCAGAGGACTTCCTGTCAAGAACACTGACAAGAGAGGCACGTTGATTGGATTTCTTGATCTTTTTCTCATTGACGTTGATTTGATTTCTTGATCTTTTTCTCATTGACGTTGATTTGATTTCTTGATCTTTTTCTCATTGACGTTGATTTGATTTCTTGATCTTTTTCTCATTGACGTTGATTTGATTTCTTGATCTTTTTCTCATTGACGTTGATTTGATTTCTTGATCTTTTTCTCATTGACGTTGATTTGATTTCTTGATCTTTTTCTCATTGACGTTGATTTGATTTCTTGATCTTTTTCTCATTGACGTTGATTTGATTTCTTGATCTTTTTCTCATTGACGTTGATTTGATTTCTTGATCTTTTTCTCATTGACGTTGATTTGATTTCTTGATCTTTTTCTCATTGACGTTGATTTGATTTCTTGATCTTTTTCTCATTGACGTTGATTTGATTTCTTGATCTTTTTCTCATTGACGTTGATTTTGGAATGGGAAGTACCATATAAATAGAATGAAAATGAAAGAGATTGAAGTGGACATTTCCATGTTAGTTCTATGTTGTGTTCAGTTCCAGGTTGAATTCTACTGAAACTCACTTTGATGTTTATTATTGTTTCATGTCAATAATGAACAATAATACACACCGTTTCAAAATCACTCCCCTCACTGTCGTGCTGCTCACTATATTATACCAAGGTTGACCATGGATGGATCGTGGATAGATGATGGATAGATGGATGATGAATCGATGGATGATGGATGGATGATGAATCGATGGATGATGGATGGATGATGAATAGATAGATGGATGGATGATGGATGGATGATGGATAGATAGATGGATGGATGATGGATGGATGATGAATCGATGGATGATGGATGGATGATGAATAGATAGATGGATGGATGATGGATGGATGATGGATAGATAGATGGATGGATGATGGATGGATGATGAATCGATGGATGGATGATTAATCGAAGAATGGATGATGGATGGATGGATGATGGATGATGAATGCATGGATGATGGATGGATGGATGGATGATAACAGATGGATGGATGATGGATGGAAAAATGGATGAATGGATGATAGATGGATGGGTTATGGATGGATGAATGGGTGGATGAATGGGTGATGGATGGATAGATGATGATGAATGGATGATGGGTGGATGGATGAATGATTACGTTCATTGTTTCATTTCTCTTTGTGTAGGACTTACATGAGAGTTAAACAGAGAATCAAAGCAGATCGAGAAAAGGTAATCTGTCTGTCTGCCTTCCTGTCTGTCTGTCTGTGTCCCACTGTCTACCTGACTGTCTGTCTGTCTGTATATCTATCTGTACATCTGTCTGCCTTCCTGCCTGACTGTCTTTCTATCTCTAGGTGTTGGTAGTGACCTGTCTGTCTCTCTAGCTGTCTGTCTCTCTTGGTGTTGGTAGTGACCTGTCTGTCTCTCTAGCTGTCTGTCTCTCCAGGTGTTGGTAGTCACCTGTCTCTCTCTACCTGTCTGTCTCTCTTGGTGTTGGTAGTGACCTGTCTGTTTCTCTACCTGTCTCCGGGTGTTCGTAGCGACCTGTCTGTCTCTCTAGCTGTCTGTCTCTCCAGGTGTTGGTAGTTGCCTGTCTGTCTCTCTACCTGTCTGTCTCTCCAGGTGTTGGTCGTGATCTGTCTCACTCTCTACCTGTCTCTCTAGGTGTTGGTAGTGACCTGTCTGTCTCTCTACCGCTCTCTGTAGATGTTGGTAGTGACCCCTCTGTCTCTCTACCTGTCTGTCTCTCCAGGTGTTGGTAGTAAACCCAGAGTTCTTTCACTACTGTCACGAGCGCTGGACGGAGCATCATGGCCGCTACCCGTCTACCGGCATGGTGGCCATGATCTACGCTCTGCACGTCTGCGACCGGGTGTGCACCTTAACTTACCTTAACTTACCTTACCTTAACTTACCTTACTTTACCTTAACTTACCGTAATTTACTGTAACTTACCCGATCTTACCTGAACTTAACTTCACTTACCGTAATTTACCTTAACTTACCTTCACTTATCTTAACTTAAGTTACCTTTACTTATCTTAACTTACCATAACTTACCTTAACTTACCTGAGCTTAACTACACTTACCGTAACTTAACTTACCATAACTTAATTTAACTGGACTTATCGTAACTTACCGTAACTTAACTTGTCTTACCGTAATTTATTGTAACTTAACATTACTTAACTTAATTTAACTAAACTTAGTTTCATTTAACTTAACAAACCGTAACTTACCGTAACTTAACTTGATTTAACTTAACTTACTGTAACTTACCGTAACTTCACTTCACTTAATTTCACTTACCATAATTTACCGTAGATTACTTAATTTAACTAAACTTACCGTAACTTAACTTTATTCGACTTAACTTACCGTAACTTACCATAACTAACGGTAACTTAACTTTATTTAACTTAACTTACCGTAATTTAACTTACCGTACCTTAACTTAATTTAACTTGACTTACTGTAACTTCATTTAATCTAACTTCACTGACCTTAACTTACCTTAGCTTCCCATAACTTAACTTAATTTAACTTAACCTCCCGTTACTTAACTTAATTAACTTAACTTACCGTAATAACTTCACTTCACTTACCATAACTTACCATGGATTACCATAGTTTACCGTAATTTAACTTAATTGTACTAATCTTACCATAATTTAACTTAATTTTATCTAACTTTATTTACCTTAACTTACGTTAGCTTCCCGTAACTTAATTTAACTTAACTGACCGTAACTTCACTTCACTTACCATAGATTATCGTAATTTAACTTAATTTAACTAAACTTACCGTAACTTAACTTAATTTCATTTAACTTAACTTACCTTAACTTACCATAACTTAACTTAATTTAACTTAACTTACTGTACTTTACTTCATTTCACTTGCCTTAATTTACCATAGATTACTGTTATTTACATTTACATTTACATTTAGTCATTGATCAGACGCTTTTATCCAAAGCGACTTACAATTGTTCAAACACTGACGGACGCAGCCATCAGGAGCAATGAGGGGTTAAGTGTCTTGCTCAAGGACACTACAGCATGCTAGCAGGAGGAGCCTGGGATCCAACCAGCAACCTTTAGATCACTAGACCACCAGCTCTACCTCCTGAGCTACCATCCCCATTATTATTATTATTTAACTTAATCCGTAATTTACTGTAACTTACAGTAACTTAACTTAATTTACCGTAATTTACCTTTACTTAACTTACCATAACTTGCGTAACTTAACTTACCATAACTTAGCTTAACCATTACCTCATCGATCAGACAGTTTAGTCCAAAGTGATTTATCAGACCATTTTGTATCACACTGTCTTGTCTATCTGCTTCTAAACTAAACCTTGTGATTGAAGAAGGAACATGAGTGGAGTTGCTGAATTAAGGGAGGTAAGACAGTCAGCTGCCATCTGAGCTGCCTGTCTGTCTCTCCCTGTCTCCCTCTCCAGGTGTCTGTCTTCGGCTACGGGGCGGACCAGGACGGGAACTGGCACCACTACTGGGAGGAGAACCTGTACGCTGGGGCCTTCAGGAAGACAGGTGTCCACAACGCAGACTATGAACAGCAGGTCATCCAGAGGCTGGCCAAGGAGGACAGGATCAAGCTGTACCTCTGAGAGACAGACAGGAGGGACAGACGGGGGGAGACAGATGGTGAGAAGATGAGAAGAGCTCCCTGTCACCAAGCAATGGTTTGAAGAACGTTGCTTCAATGTGGGAGGAGCTACTAGCTGAAGCCTTAAAGTGGGAGGGGTCATGAGCTCCAAAACATTTTGTGGAAGGAGCCACAATCGACAGACACTTTAATATGGGAGGAGCCTCCATATATAGAACCCTTTTTGTAGGAGGGGCCTGCGTCTATATTATCTCCTATGGAGGAGGAGCCATCTATGACCTCCATGTTGGATGAGGTCATGCCACTACGAGGAGAAGCAACCGGAGACCGCCCATGGTCACTTCAGACGTTGCAACCCACGATGCATTTCAAGGCTTCTTCTTCCTCTTTCACTTCATTGGGGGATTGAACCAAATGCAGGTGCATAGCACCACCCGCTGTATTATGTATGTCAACTGTGGTACAGGAACACAGCTGCTGCAGTCTGGAGGCCTTAGATACACCCTACACCCCTACCCTACACCCCTATCCTACACGCCACACCCTGATCCCTTTCCTACACTACTATCCTACACCCTGATCCCTATCCTACACCCTACACCCTGATCCCTACCCTACACCCCTATTCTACAGTGTACACCTGACACCCTGATCCCTACCCTACACCCCTATTCTACAGTCTACACCTGACACCCTGATCCCTATCCTACACCCTACACCCCTATCCTACACCCAACACCGTGATCACTACCCTACGCCCTGATCCCTACCCTACACCAAACCTCCGGATCCCCATCCTACACCCTACACCCTGATCCCCATCCTACACCCTACACCCTGATCCCTACCCTACCCTACACCTTACACCGCTATGCCTACCCAACACCCTGTTCCCTATCCTACACCCTACATCGTGATCCCTATCCTACATCCGACACCCTGATCCCTATCCTACACCCTACCCACTGATCCCTATCCTACATCCCTATCTAAACCCTACACCCCTATTCTACACCCTACACCCTGACCCTTATCCTACACTCTACACCCTGGTCCCTACCCTACACCCCTATCCTACTCCCTGATCCCTACCCTACACCCTGATCCCTAAACTACACCCAACATCCTGATCCCGATCTACACCCTGATCCCTATCCTACACCCTACACCCGATCCCTACCCACCACCTGATCCCTATCCTACTTCACCCTTCATCCCTATTCTACACCATACACCCCTATTCTAAACCCAACAGTCGATCCCACACCCTAGAGCCCTATCCTACACCCTACACCCTGATCCCTGCCCTACACCCCTATCCTACACCTGACACCCCTATCCTACAGCTGACACCCTAATCCCTATTCTACACCCCTATCCTACATCCTCCACACTGACCCCTATCCTACACCCTGATCCCTATTCTACCCTGATACTAAACCCTACACCCAATCATGGGATCAAACCCTGATACCTAACCAACACCCTGATCCTTATCCTAAAGCCTACACCCTGATCCTACACCTTACACCATGATCCTACACCCTATCCTAAACCCTACACCCTACACCCCTACCCTAAACCCTACACCCCTATCCTAAACCCTACCCCTGATCCCTATCCTACACCCTGATCCCTATCCTGCACCCTATACCCTGATCCTACACCTTACATGCTGATCCTAAATCCTACATCCGATCCCTTTCCTACACCCTATACCCTGATCCTACACCCCACACCCTGATCCTACAACCCTATCCTAAACCCTACACCTGATCCCTATCCTACACCCGGATCCAGTAGGTCAAACCAAAGTTTTATCAAAACTTCGATTTTATCCTTTTTATTTGATTTTAGAGATAAATCAGGAATCTCCAGTGTGTGTGTGTGTGTGTGTGTGTGTGTGTGTGTGTGTGTGTGTGTGTGTGTGTGTGTGTGTGTGTGTGTGTGTGTGTGTGTGTGTGTGTGTGTGTGTGTGTGTGTGTGTGTGTGTGTGTGTGTGTGTGCGTGCGTGTGTGTCTTTAATTGAGTTCAAACTGGGACACCTTCTGGACTAATACAGTTGGAACTAAAACCACTCAGAACCCAGTAGAACCACTCAGAACACAGTAGAACCACTCAGAACCTGTAGTCAGTGGCAATCCCAATCTAATCCTGTATTCTTCACAAACACACACAGTGAATGAATTGTGTGATTCTGATTTCAACCCTGATTTAAAATCAATAATAAATAAAATAAATCAATAAATGTTCAGCTTCTGTTTTTTTCACGTGAGGAAAAACTGTTTTAATAAATCTACAAAATGATTAATAAAAAAGTGTAATTACACAATGATACACATTTATATAATACACAATACATACATTAACATAAAACACATAATATAATCCATACTTTAATGTAGATGTTTTGACCGCTCTTTTGCAGAGCTGACCTTTAACTCCAAGAAGTTTGAGGGTTCGGTTCAATGACTGGCCGGTGAATCCCCGGCATCCAACTCCGACTGGTTCGCCACGGGCTTTCCAGCCGTTGCTCCTGCACTCAGACATCAGCTCTGCCTACTTCACCCTTGCAGTGGCAGGAAGCCCAGCCGAGGAGCCTGACTGATGTTGTACCTTCTCCCCAGCTCTGACGAAGGTGATGGACCGCTTGAGTGTGCTGTGCTGATTCTTGCTGTTCTGAACTGCTGCGCTGATTGTGTCGCCAAAGCCCTAAGGACCTGGTCGTACCGTCCGTCCCTCAATGCCTTCCAACAGCAGCTCAGGATATGCTCCAAGATTCCGCTTTATTGGCACAGTTGGCGTGCCGGCGTGTCAGCCAGGCCCCAACGATGCAGATTGGCTGGGCTTGGAAGAACATCATACGCTGATTGGATGAGGAACTTTATGCTCATTGTTTCGGCTCTCCAGAGCTCTGACCAGGTGATCTTACGCTGTTCTGCATGTTCCCACCAAGCGCCTTGTTGGTACATGCTGACCATCTTGGTTCGGCGGTCTTCCTTACTTCCTTTGTTGCTTCTCCCTCCCTCTGGCTTTGTCGTAGCGTGGCTTTGGAAACTGCCCAGTCCTGCCCACCGCACTGCCACATTGCCGACCAAAGTGCTGTGCCGCAGCCGTGCCGCAGCTCTGTCGACTGCTTCCTGTGCCAGCCACTTCCTACCGGTCTCACACAGAATACTGCTGTGCTAACTTTAACATCACATCACTCTGTACATCATCACCTCCCTGGCGCGCGTGACCCTGAATTCCTCTGTCAAAGCGCTGAAGGGAAGCTGCAGCTTCCCCTACAGGGCGAGCCTGCATTGGGACCGAGGGAGCCCCAACCACCTCCGCAGGGAATGGCAGATGGTTTTCCCCAGAGCCTCCACAGTTGTCACGGGCACCTCATAAACAAGAAGGGGCCAGAGTCACCTTGGCAGGACTCCATGTCGGTACATCCAGGCTTTGTCTTTCCCCGGGAGCCACGACTTGTGGATTGCAGTGAGCCAGTTTGCCAGGTCGCTCCTGGTTTGTTGGAGTGCGGCCGTGTCCCTCAGGGAGCTGTCAAAGATCTTCATTAATATAATACATAATATGATACATACATTAATATAATACAATACATACATAAATATAATACACAATACAATACATACATAAATATAATACACAATACAATACATACATTAATATAATACACAATACAATACATATATTAATATAATACATAATTCAATACATACATTATTATAATACACAATACAATGTTTTTCTTCTTCTTCTTGCTGCTCCCGTTGGAGGTGGCCACAGTGGATCATCTGCCTCCAACACCTTGTGTTCTGCATCTTCCTCCCTGACACCACCCGCCTGCATGTCCTCCCTCAGCACCTCCATCAAGCTTCTCTTTGGCTTCCTCTTTTCCTCTTGCCTGGCAGCTCCACCCTCAGCCTCCTCCTCCCAATGTAACTCTCATCTCTCCTCCACACGTGTCCAAACCATCTCAATCTGGCCTCTCTCACTTTTCCACCAAACTGTCCAACCTGAGCTGTCCCTCTAACGTCCTCATTCTTAATCCTGTTCATCCTTGTCCCTCCCAATGAAAACCTCCACATCCTCAATTCTTCCACCTCCACTTCATCCACCTGCCTTTTTGTCAGTGCCACCGCCTCTATACCCTACAACATGGCTGCACTCACTACCGACCTTTACACCTTCCCCTTCACTTCACTCTGGCTGGAACCTTCTGTCACAGATCACTCCGGACACTCTTCTCCACCCGCTCCACCCTGCCTGTACTCTCTTTTCCACCCACTCCACCCTGCCTGTACTCTCATCTTAACCTCTCTCCTGCACTCTCCGCTGCTTTGGATGGTCGACCCCAAGTACTTGAACTCATCCGCCTTCTCCACCTCCACTCCTTGCATTCTCAGCTTTTCTCCGCCCTCCCTCCCATTCAGGCACATGTATTGTGTCTTACTCCTGCTCCTTTCATTCCTCTTCTCTCTAATGCATGCCTCCACTTATCCTCCACTCCTCCACCTGCTCCCTACTCTCGCTACAGATCACAATGTCATCCGTGAACTTCATAGTCCACAGAGACTCCTGCCTGATCTCATCTGTTAACCTGTCCATCACCACTGCAACAAGAAAGGCCTCAGAGCTGATCCTTGATGCAGTCCCACCTCCACTTTGATGCCTTGGTCACGCCTACTGCACACCTTACTACTGTCTGACTGCCCTCATACATATCCTGTACCACTCTTACCTACTTCTCTGCCATCCCCGACTTCCTCATGCAATACCACACCTCTCTCAGCACCCTATCATATGCTTTCTCTAAATCCACAAAGATGCAGTGCAACTCCCTCTGGCCTTCCCTGTACTTTTCCATCAGCGTTCTTAAAGCAAACATGTCATCTGTAGTACTCTTTACTGGCATGAAACCATACTGCTGCTCGCTGATCCCCACCTCTCCTCTTAACCTAGCCTCCACTAGCCTTTCCCATAGCTTCATGCTGTGGCTGATCACCTTTATTCCCCTGTAGTTACTACAGCTCTGTACGTCTCCCTTACTCTTGAAGATGGTACCAGTACACTTCTTCTCCACTCCTCCGGCATCCTCTCCCTTTCCAGGATGGTGTTAAACAGTCTGGTTAGGAACGCCACTGCCATCTCACCGGGGCTCATCTGGACCAACTGCCTTTCCACTCTTTTTAGATAGACTCAGTTTTAGATAGAGAAAAAAATCCATACCTGGTTATTGTTTTTCTGACACTGCCAACGTAGATCTATCTAGGGCCAACTCAACCTACCTGTAGGGATCAGTGCTTTCCTGTAGTTGCGCCCTACAGATGTCTTTGTAACACAGGATGGCAACATGTCCTGTCTCATGTCTCATGTCCTGAGACATGATGAAGGTGGTGTGAGGAAGAAGAGTTCTACATCCTGAGACATGATGAAGGTGGTGTGAGGAAGAAGAGTTCTACATCCTGAGACATGATGAAGGTGGTGTGAGGAAGAAGAGCTCTACCTCCTGAGACATGATGAAGGTGGTGTGAGGAAGAAGAGTGCTACATCCTGAGACATGATGAAGGTGGTGTGAGAAAGAAGAGGTCTACATCCTGAGACATGATGAAGGTGGTGTGAGGAAGAATAGTTCTACATCCTGAGACATGATGAAGGTGGTGTGAGGAAGAAGAGTTCTACATCTTGGGACATGATGAAGGTGGTGTGAGGAAGAAGAGTTCTACATCCTGAGACATGATGAAGGTGGTGTGAGGAAGAAGAGCTCTACCTCCTGAGACATGATGAAGGTGGTGTGAGGAAGAAGAGTGCTACATCCTGAGACATGATGAAGGTGGTGTGAGAAAGAAGAGGTCTACATCCTGAGATATGATGAAGGTGGTGTGAGGAAGAAGAGTTCTACCTCCTGAGACATGATGAAGGTGGTGTGAGGAAGAAGAGTTCTACATCCCGAGACATGATGAAGGTGGTGTGAGGAAGAAGAGTACTACATCCTGGGACATGATGAGGGTGGTGTGAGGAAGAAGAGTTCTACATCCCGAGACATGATGAAGGTGGTGTGAGGAAGAAGAGTACTACATCCTGGGACATGATGAGGGTGGTGTGAGGAAGAAGAGTTCTACATCCTGAGACATGATGAAGGTGGTGTGAGGAAGAAGAGTTCTACACCCTGAGACATGAAGGTGGTGTGAGGAAGAAGAGTTCTACCTCCTGAGACATGATGAGGGTGGTGTGAGGAAGAAGAGTTCTACATCCCGAGACATGATGAAGGTGGTGTGAGGAAGAAGAGTACTACATCCCGAGACATGATGAAGGTGGTGTGAGGAAGAAGAGTTCTACATCCTGGGACATGATGAGGGTGGTGTGAGGAAGAAGAGTTCTACATCCTGGGACATGATGAAGGTGGTGTCGGGGTACTGGGATCAGTCAAGATTCAAGATTCAAGATTCAAGATTTTTATTTGTCACATACATATACATACTTCCATACATATATGCAGTGAAATGTAATGCAACGCACCCGGTGATAGCACACAAGAAGTCCTAGGAAAAAGTACAAAAATAAAATAAAATAAAAAGTAGAAAATTCCTTTCTAATAGACCGACTAACTGACTCCTAAAACGTAATACAGTAAGTGGAATACTTATAGAATAAGATAAAAAATATATAGAATAAAATACAATAAAAATAAATTGAATTGAATCTGAGGGGATACAGGGTTTATTCTGGGATATGATGGATGAGCAGGGATAGTAGGGTTAAGGTGGAGAAGCATGAAGGATAAATAGAGTTTTGGGCTCCAACCTCCGAAGCAGAAGGTGGTGCTAGTGCACCACTGAACTGGACGCAGAAGAAGTAAAGCTGCCACTCAACCCCCCCCCTTGTGACGCAGCCCCTCTACGTCATGAAGGGGCGGAGCTAACGATCATAACACGGAAGTGATGCGGCACGGTGAGCACGCGGTGAGTTCTACTGTGAATATAACATCATATGATATAATATATCTGTACTATAATATATCTAAAATATAATATCACATATCTATTATACAATATGTATAATACAAAGACATTCTTTAGTCTTACAGTCTAGTTCACTTTAATACAAATAAACATATAAATAAAATGACCAAATTCAGTTAAAGGATTAAAATCACTGCGCTCGGGTTTTATTCTGGACGAAGAGATAGACAGACAGATCGAGACATACAGACAGATAGAGCGACAGAGAGACGGAGATGCAGACAGACAGACAGAGAGGGACGGAGAGGCAGACAGATAGAGAGGCAGACAGATGACAGGACCCAAACTTGAGCACTGGGAGCTGAGCGCTGGCGGCGGCCATCTTGTTTCAGAGCAGCAAGATGCTGAGCGACACTGAGACTGAGGAGATGCTCCACTTCCTGTCACATGACACCAGAGCCGACGTGAAAGGAAGAGCGACAGGTTACATCCTGGGACTGTCTGGAGACAGGTCTGTCTGCCTGTCTGTCTGTCTGTCTCTAGACGGACAAACAGACAGTACTATTGTACCGGCAGCTGTCACCGTGGTGATAAAGCTGCTCTGTGTTTCCTCAGGGAGGGGTTGCACTTCCTGCGTTCCAGACCTGACTTCCTGTCGGCCGTGGTCGCTCTAACCTCTGACCCCTCGGTCGCCATAGCCAAGGATTGTTACTGCACCTTGATCAACCTGTCAGCTGACGAGACGCTGCACCAGGTGTGTGTGTCACTGTGTGTGTCACTGTGTGTTACTGTGTGTGTTACTGTGTGTTACTGTGTGTGTCACTGTGTGTTACTGTGTGTGTTACTGTGTGTTACTGTGTGTGTCACTGTGTGTTACTGTGTGTGTTACTGTGTGTTACTGTGTGTGTCACTGTGTGTTCCTGTGTGTTACTGTGTGTGTTACTGTGTGTTACTGTGTGTGTTACTGTGTGTGTTACTGTGTGTGTCACTGTGTGTTACTGTGTGTGTTACTGTGTGTTACTGTGTGTGTCACTGTGTGTTACTGTGTGTGTTACTGTGTGTTACTGTGTGTGTCACTGTGTGTTCCTGTGTGTTACTGTGTGTGTTACTGTGTGTTACTGTGTGTGTTACTGTGTGTTACTGTGTGTTACTGTGTGTGTTACTGTGTGTTACTGTGTGTGTTACTGTGTGTTACTGTGTGTTACTGTGTGTGTTACTGTGTGTTACTGTGTGTGTTACTGTGTGTTACTGTGTGTTACTGTGTGTGTTACTGTGTGTGTTACTGTGTGTGTCACTGTGTGTTACTGTGTGTTACTGTGTGTGTCACTGTGTGTGTTACTGTGTGTGTCACTGTGTGTGTTACTGTGTGTTACTGTGTGTTACTGTGTGTTACTGTGTGTGTTACTGTGTGTTACTGTGTGTGTTACTGTGTGTTACTGTGTGTGTCACTGTGTGTTACTGTGTGTTACTGTGTGTGTTACTGTGTGTGTTACTGTGTGTGTGTCACTGTGTGTTACTGTGTGTTACTGTGTGTGTCACTGTGTGTGTTACTGTGTGTGTCACTGTGTGTTACTGTGTGTTACTGTGTGTGTCACTGTGTGTGTTACTGTGTGTGTCACTGTGTGTGTGACTGTGTGTGTGTCACTGTGTGTGTTACTGTGTGTGTCACTGTGTGTGTTACTGTGTGTTACTGTGTGTGTCACTGTGTGTGTCACTGTGTGTGTCACTGTGTGTGTTACTTTGTGTGACTGTGTGTGTGTCACTGTGTGTGTTACTGTGTGTTACTGTGTGTGTTACTGTGTGTTACTGTGTGTGTCACTGTGTGTTACTGTGTGTGTCACTGTGTGTGTCACTGTGTGTTACTGTGTGTGTTACTTTGTGTGACTGTGTGTGTGTCACTGTGTGTGTTACTTTGTGTGACTGTGTGTGTGTCACTGTGTGTGTTACTGTGTGTGACTGTGTGTGTGTCACTGTGTGTGTTACTTTGTGTGACTGTGTGTGTGTCACTGTGTGTGTCACTGTGTGTGTTACTGTGTGTGTCACTGTGTGTGTCACTGTGTGTTCCTGTGTGTGTTACTGTGTGTGTTACTGTGTGTTACTGTGTGTGTCACTGTGTGTTACTGTGTGTGTTACAGTGTGTGTTACAGTGTGTGTTACTGTGTGTGTCACTGTGTGTGTCACTGTGTGTTACTGTGTGTGTCACTGTGTGTTACTGTGTGTGTCACTGTGTGTTACTGTGTGTTACTGTGTGTGTCACTGTGTGTTACAGTGTGTGTTACAGTGTGTGTTACTGTGTGTGTTACTGTGTGTGTCACTGTGTGTGTCACTGTGTGTTACTGCGTGTGTCACTGTGTGTCACTGTGTGTTACTGTGTGTGTCACTGTGTGTCACTGTGTGTGTCACTGTGTGTTACTGTGTGTTACTGTGTGTTACTGTGTGTGTTACTGTGTGTGTCACTGTGTGTGTCACTGTGTGTGTCACTGTGTGTGTCACTGTGTGTTCCTGTGTGTGTTACAGTGTGTGTTACAGTGTGTGTTACTGTGTGTGTCACTGTGTGTGTCACTGTGTGTTACTGTGTGTGTCACTGTGTGTTACTGTGTGTGTCACTGTGTGTTACTGTGTGTGTCACTGTGTGTTAATGTGTGTGTCACTGTGTGTTACTGTGTGTGTTACTGTGTGTGTCACTGTGTGTTCCTGTGTGTGTTACGGTGTGTGTTAGTGTGTGTGTCACTGTGTGTGTCACTGTGTGTTACTGTGTGTGTCACTGTGTGTGTTACTGTGTGTTACTGTGTGTGTCACTGTGTGTGTTACTTTGTGTGACTGTGTGTGTGTCACTGTGTGTGTTACTGTGTGTGTCACTGTGTGTGTTACTTTGTGTGACTGTGTGTGTGTCACTGTGTGTGTCACTGTGTGTTACTGTGTGTGTTACTGTGTGTTACTGTGTGTGTCACTGTGTGTTACTGTGTGTGTCACTGTGTGTGTCACTGTGTGTTCCTGTGTGTGTTACAGTGTGTGTTACAGTGTGTGTTACTGTGTGTGTCACTGTGTGTGTCACTGTGTGTTACTGTGTGTGTCACTGTGTGTTACTGTGTGTGTTACTGTGTGTTACTGTGTGTGTTACAGTGTGTTACTGTGTGTTACTTTGTGTTACTGTGTGTATCACTGTGTGTGACTGTGTGTGTGTGTGTGTGTCACTGTGTGTTACTTTGTGTGTGTGTGTGTTACTGTGTGTGTTACTGTGTGTGTTACTGTGTGTGTCACTGTGTGTTACTTTGTGTGTGTGTGTGTTCCTGTGTGTGTTCCTGTGTGTGTTACAGTGTGTGTTACTGTGTGTGTTACTGTGTGTGTCACTGTGTGTTACTGTGTGTGTCACTGTGTGTTACTGTGTGTGTCACTGTGTGTTACTGTGTGTTACTGTGTGTTACTGTGTGTTACTGTGTGTGTCACTGTGTGTTACTGTGTGTGTCACTGTTTGTTCCTGTGTGTGTTACAGTGTGTGTTACAGTGTGTGTTACTGTGTGTGTCACTGTGTGTGTCACTGTGTGTTACTGTGTGTGTCACTGTGTGTTACTGTGTGTGTCACTGTGTGTTACTGTGTGTTACTGTGTGTGTCACTGTGTGTTACTGTGTGTGTCACTGTGTGTGTCACTGTGTGTGTCACTGTGTGTGTCACTGTGTGTGTCACTGTGTGTTACTGTGTGTGTCACTGTGTGTTACTGTGTGTGTTACTGTGTGTTACTGTGTGTGTTACAGTGTGTTACTGTGTGTGTCACTGTGTGTTACTGTGTGTATTACTGTGTGTGACTGTGTGTGTGTGTGTGTGTGTCACTGTGTGTTACTTTGTGTGTGTGTGTGTTACTGTGTGTGTTACTGTGTGTGTTACTGTGTGTGTTACTGTGTGTGTCACTGTGTGTTACTGTGTGTGTTACTGTGTGTTACTGTGTGTGTGTCACTGTGTGTTCCTGTGTGTGTTACAGTGTGTGTTACAGTGTGTGTTACTGTGTGTGTCACTGTGTGTGTCACTGTGTGTTACTGTGTGTGTCACTGTGTGTGTCACTGTGTGTTACTGTGTGTGTCACTGTGTGTTACTGTGTGTGTTACTGTGTGTTACTGTGTGTGTTACAGTGTGTTACTGTGTGTTACTTTGTGTTACTGTGTGTATTACTGTGTGTGACTGTGTGTGTGTGTGTCACTGTGTGTTACTTTGTGTGTGTGTGTGTTACTGTGTGTGTTACTGTGTGTGTTACTGTGTGTGTCACTGTGTGTTACTGTGTGTGTTACTGTGTGTTACTGTGTGTGTGTCACTGTGTGTTCCTGTGTGTGTTACAGTGTGTGTTACAGTGTGTGTTACTGTGTGTGTCACTGTGTGTGTCACTGTGTGTTACTGTGTGTGTCACTGTGTGTGTCACTGTGTGTTACTGTGTGTGTTACTGTGCGTTACTGTGTGTTACTTTGTGTGTGTGTGTCACTGTGTGTTACTGTGTGTGTCACTGTGTGTTACTGTGTGTTACTTTGTGTGTGTGTGTCACTGTGTGTTACTGTGTGTGTCACTGTGTGTGTTACTGTGTGTTACTGTGTGTGTTACAGTGTGTTACTGTGTGTGTGTGTGTGTGTGTGTCACTGTGTGTTACTTTGTGTGTGTGTTACTGTGTGTGTTACTGTGTGTCACTTTGTGTTACTGTGTGTGTTACTGTGTGTGTTATTGTGTGTTACTGTGTGTCACTGTGTGTTACTGTGTGTTACTTTGTATTACTGTGTGTGTTACTGTGTGTGCCTGTGTGTGTTACTTTGTGTGTGTGTGTTACTGTGTGTGTTACTGTGTGTCACTTTGTGTTACTGTGTGTGTTACTGTGTGTGTTACTGTGTGTTATTGTGTGTTACTGTGTGTTACCTTGTATTACCTTGTGTCTTACTGTGTGTGTTACTGTGTGTTACTGTGTGTGTTACTGTGTGTCACTGTGTGTTACTTTGTGTTACTGTGTGTTACTTTGTGTTACTGTGTGTTACTTTGTGTTACTGTGTGTGTTACTGTGTGTCACTGTGTGTTACTTTGTGTTACTGTGTGTGTTACTGTGTGTGTGTATCACTGTGTTCGCTTCCTCCTCTCCAGGTGTTGCTGAATGGAACAGACGTCCTCCTCCTGCTCCTTAGGAACCTCCTGGATCCTTTCTTCTTCTTCTCAGATCAGATTTGTTCCATTCTTGCAAATTTGACTCGACACAAGAAAAGCTGCAGCAAGGTTTTCAAGGTCAATCTATGAATCAATACTTCATCAATACATCATCAATACATCATCAATACATCATTAGTACATCATCAATACTTCATCAATACATCAATACATCATCAATACTTCAACACTTCGACAACGACAAGGAGTCTTTACTAACAAGTCCTTGCTAATGAGTCATTATAAACAAGTTGTTATTAATTAGTTGTTACTAATGAGTTGTTGCTAACGAGTTGTTACTAACGAGTTGTTACTAATGAGTTGTTGCTAACGAGTTGTTACTAACGAGTTGTTACTAACAAGTTGTTGCTAACAAGTCGTTATCAATGAGTCGTTACTAACAAGTCATTACTAATGATTCGTTGCTAACAAGTCATTATTAATGAGTTGTTACTAACAAGTCATTACTATAGAGTCATTACTACCGAGTTGTTGCTGACTAATTGTTGCTAAGGAGTCGTTGCTAAGGAGTCGTCGTTAAGGAGTTGTTTCTAATGAGTGTTGCGAACAAGTCATTGATAATGAGTCGTTACTAAGCAGTCTCTTCTAATGAGTCGTTGCTGAGGAGTTACTCAAAGTCTTTAAACTGAAGCTTTTGTTCGACCCCTTCCATTTGTCTCGGCTGGTCTCCATGGTTACTGGGTGGTTACTTCCTGTTTCCTGTGGCAGGTAATCGAGGAACAGGAAGTGGGGTTGGCTCGCTTGGTGGATATCTTCTGCACGGAGGGCTACAACAAGAAGGCCAACCTCCACTACCTGGGACCCCTGCTGTCCAACCTGACGCAGCTGCCAGAGACCCGACACTACATCCTGGACAGGGACAGGTGAGTGCTCCACCCGCACCACCCACACCAAAGGGTGACTGGTTTATAACTAGTATGACTACTTATAAACAAGTATGAGTAGTTTATCAGAATCAGAAAAACTTTAATAATAATCCCAGGGGGAAAATTACTTAAAAATTACTTATAACTAGTATGACTAGATTATGACTAGTATGACTAGTTCATAAGTAGTATGTCTAGTGGTATAACTAGTATTAGTAGTTTATAACTAGTATGTCTAGTTTATAGCTATTATATCTCGTTTATTACTAGTATGTCTAGTTTATAACTAGTATGTCTAGTTTATAAATAGTACATCTAGTTTATAACAAGTGCGTCTATGTGGTGTGTGGTTGGTGTAATGAGCAGCAGGTTAAAACCTCCATCCCCACACTCAGCCAGTCAGGATAGAAGCCCTGTCATGACATGTTCCATCTGCTCCTGGCTTGTTCCAGCTAGCCTCCTCTTACAATAAACTGCTCCTGGCTTGTTCCAGCTAGCCTCCTCTCTACAATATACTGCTCCTGGCTTGTTCCAGCTAGCTTCCTCTCTACAATAAACTGCTCCTGGCTTGTTCCAGCTAGCCTCCTCTCTACAATATACTGCTCCTGGCTTGTTCCAGCTAGCCTCCTCTCTACAATAAACTGCTCCTGGCTTGTTCCAGCTAGCCTCCTCTCTACAATAAACTGCTCCTGGCTTGTTCCAGCTAGCCTCCTCTCTACAATAAACTGCTCCTGGCTTGTTCCAGCTAGCCTCCTCTCTACAATAAACTGCTCCTGGCTTGTTCCAGCTAGCCTCCTCTCTACAATAAACTGCTCCTGGCTTGTTCCAGCTAGCCTCCTCTCTACAATAAACTGCTCCTGGCTTGTTCCAGCTAGCCTCCTCTCTACAATAAACTGCTCCTGGCTTGTTCCAGCTAGCCTCCTCTCTACAATATACTGCTCCTGGCTTGTTCCAGCTAGCCTCCTCTCTACAATAAACTGCTCCTGGCTTGTTCCAGCTAGCCTCCTCTCTACATTAAACTGCTCCTGGCTTGTTCCAGCTAGCTTCCTCTCTACATTAAACTGCTCCTGGCTTGTTCCAGCTACCCTCCTCTCTACAATATACTGCTCCTGGCTTGTTCCAGCTAGCCTCCTCTCTACATTAAACTGCTCCTGGCTTGTTCCAGCGAGCCTCCTCTCTACAATAAACTGCTCCTGGCTTGTTCCAGCTAGCCTCCTCTCTACAATAAACTGCTCCTGGCTTGTTCCAGCTAGCCTCCTCTCTACATTAAACTGCTCCTGGCTTGTTCCAGCTAGCCTCCTCTCTACAATAAACTGCTCCTGGCTTGTTCCAGCTAGCCTCCTCTCTACAATAAACTGCTCCTGGCTTGTTCCAGCTAGCCTCCTCTCTACAATAAACTGCTCCTGGCTTGTTCCAGCTAGCCTCCTCTCTACAATAAACTGCTCCTGGCTTGTTCCAGCTAGCCTCCTCTCTACAATAAACTGCTCCTGGCTTGTTCCAGCTAGCCTCCTCTCTACAATAAACTGCTCCTGGCTTGTTCCAGCTAGCCTCCTCTCTACAATAAACTGCTCCTGGCTTGTTCCAGCTAGCCTCCTCTCTACAATAAACTGCTCCTGGCTTGTTCCAGCTAGCTTCCTCTCTACATTAAACTGCTCCTGGCTTGTTCCAGCTAGCTTCCTCTCTACATTAAACTGCTCCTGGCTGCTCCTCTGCTCCTGGCTTGTTCCAGCTAGCCTCCTCTCTACAATAAACTGCTCCTGGCTTGTTCTAGCTAGCCTCCTCTCTACAATAAACTGCTCCTGGCTTGTTCCAGCTAGCTTCCTCTCTACAATAATCTGCTCCTGGCTTGTTCCAGCTAGCTTCCTCTCTACAATAATCTGCTCCTGGCTTGTTCCAGCTAGCTTCCTCTCTACAATAAACTGCTCCTGGCTTGTTCCAGCTAGCCTCCTCTCTACAATAAACTGCTCCTGGCTTGTTCCAGCTAGCCTCCTCTCTACAATAAACTGCTCCTGGCTTGTTCCAGCTAGCCTCCTCTCTACAATAAACTGCTCCTGGCTTGTTCCAGCTAGCCTCCTCTCTACAATAAACTGCTCCTGGCTTGTTCCAGCTAGCCTCCTCTCTACAATAAACTGCTCCTGGCTTGTTCCAGCTAGCCTCATCTCTACAATAAACTGCTCCTGGCTTGTTCCAGCTAGCCTCCTCTCTACAATAAACTGCTCCTGGCTTGTTCCAGCTAGCCTCCTCTCTACAATAAACTGCTCCTGGCTTGTTCCAGCTAGCCTCCTCTCTACAATAAACTGCTCCTGGCTTGTTCCAGCTAGCCTCCTCTCTACAATAATCTGCTCCTGGCTTGTTCCAGCTAGCTTCCTCTCTACAATAAACTGCTCCTGGCTTGTTCCAGCTAGCCTCCTCGCTACAATAATCTGCTCCTGGCTTGTTCCAGCTAGCCTCCTCTCTACAATAAACTGCTCCTGGCTTGTTCCAGCTAGCCTCCTCTCTACAATAAACTGCTCCTGGCCTGTTCCAGCTAGCTTCCTCTCTACAATAATCTGCTCCTGGCTTGTTCCAGCTAGCTTCCTCTCTACAATAATCTGCTCCTGGCTTGTTCCAGCTAGCTTCCTCTCTACAATAAACTGCTCCTGGCTTGTTCCAGCTAGCCTCCTCGCTACAATAATCTGCTACTGGCTTGTTCCAGCTAGCCTCCTCTCTACAATAATCTGCTCCTGGCTTGTTCCAGCTAGCTTCCTCTCTACAATAATCTGCTCCTGGCTTGTTCCAGCTAGCTTCCTCTCTACAATAATCTGCTCCTGGCTTGTTCCAGCTAGCTTCCTCTCGACAATATACTGCTCCTGGCTTGTTCCAGCTAGCTTCCTCTCTACAATAAACTGCTCCTGGCTTGTTCCAGCTAGCCTCCTCTTACAATAAACTGCTCCTGGCTTGTTCCAGCTAGCCTCCTCTCTACAATAAACTGCTCCTGGCTTGTTCCAGCTAGCTTCCTCTCTACAATAACCTGCTCCTGGCTTGTTCCAGCTAGCCTCCTCTCTACAATAAACTGCTCCTGGCTTGTTCCAGCTAGCCTCCTCTCTACAATAAACTGCTCCTGGCTTGTTCCAGCTAGCCTCCTCTCTACAATAAACTGCTCCTGGCTTGTTCCAGCTAGCCTCCTTTCTACAATAAACTGCTCCTGGCTTGTTCCACCTAGCCTCCTCTCTACATTAAACTGCTCCTGGCTTGTTCCAGCTAGCCTCCTCTCTACAATAAACTGCTCCTGGCTTGTTCTAGCTAGCCTCCTCTCTACAATAAACTGCTCCTGGCTTGTTCCAGCTAGCCTCCTCTCTACAATAAACTGCTCCTGGCTTGTTCCAGCTAGCCTCCTTTCTACAATAAACTGCTCCTGGCTTGTTCCACCTAGCCTCCTCTCTACATTAAACTGCTCCTGGCTTGTTCCAGCTAGCCTCCTCTCTACAATAAATTGCTCCTGGCTTGTTCTAGCTAGCCTCCTCTCTACAATAAACTGCTCCTGGCTTGTTCCAGCTAGCCTCCTCTCTACATTAAACCGATCTGGCTTGTTCCAGCTAGCCTCCTCTCTACATTAAACCGATCTGGCTTGTTCCAGCTAGCCTCCTCTCTACATTAAACCGATCTGGCTTGTTCCAGCTAGCCTCCTCTCTACATTAAACCGATCTGGCTTGTTCCAGCTAGCCTCCTCCAGCCTCCTGGTAGGCACTATGATAGTTCCTTCTACCACAGGCCACCCCACGTCAGGTATGAGCGTCAGGTGTGGCTGCTCAAACCGTCCCATCCACACACCACAGTCTCGTTGTATTGTATGTAACTAGTATGAATAGTTGTATAACTAGTATGACTAGTTGTACAGAGCGTGTGTGTGTGTGTGTGTGTGTGTGTGTGTGTGTGTGTGTGTGTGTGTGTGTGTGTGTGTGTGTAGGTGTGTGATCCAGAGGCTCCTCCCCTATACCAGCTACCACGCCTCCACCACCAGGAGGGGTGGAGTCATCGGCACGCTGCGCAACTGCTGCTTCGACTACAGTAACACACACGCACTAAACCTAGGATGTCTGCGGAGATGCTGCAGGGGATCCAGCATTTTTCTAATTAAAAAAATATTCTTGTTAAAACATTTTTTTTTAATAAATGTATTTTAGACAAAAAATTATATTGACGATGGGGCTTCCCCACCAAGCAGATTGAATGGGGGCGAGGCTTCCCCGGCAGTTTTGATGGGAGGGGGCGGAGCTTTCCCAGCAGCATGGACGGGCAGGGCTTCCATTTATTATTTAGAAGTAAAGAGAACTTCGAAAATAAAACTACATAGCAACAGAGTTGAATCGTTTTCGGCAAAGTGTTATTGATAAGGTGTTATCGATAAGTTGTTATTGATAAAGTCATTGATGAGGTGTTATTGATGAGGTGTTATTGATATAGTGTTATTGATGAGGTGTTATTGATGAGGTGTTATTGATGAGATGTTATTGATATAGTGTTATTGATGAGGTGTTATTGATAAGGTTTTATTGATAAAGTCATATGATAAGGTGTCATTGATGAGGTGTTATTGATATAGTGTTATTGATGAGGTGTTATTGATAAGGTGTTATTGATTAGGTGTTATTGATAAAGTCATTGATAAGGTGTTATTGATGAGGTGTTATTGATGAGGTGTTATTGATAAGGTGTTATTGATGAGGTGTTATTGATGAGGTGTTATTGATATAGTGTTATTGATGAGGTGTTATTGATATAGTGTTATTGATGAGGTGTTATTGATAAGGTTTTATTGATAAGGTGTTATTGATACATTCTGATCTAGCGGGTTTTCTGTCCACCAGGGGTCTGTGGGCTGGAAGTGGGTGAGGACCCCTGGATTAAACCACACCCACACTAACAGGAGCTCCACCTTGTTTCTTGTCGTCTTTCCCCGTTCTCTCCCATCAGGCAGCCATGAGTGGTTGCTAGGTGACCAGGTGGACATCCTGCCCTTCCTGCTGCTGCCGCTGGCCGGCCCCGAACCGCTGACTGAGGCGGAGAATGACGGTTGGTGTTATCAATATTTCACACATACTGATACGGTAATATAATAATAGTAATAATATTTACATTTATTTATGGCCATGCAAAGAAATAAGTATCAATATTACACTCTCAAATCAATCACTCAATTTTAAACTTCCTGTGACACTCTCTAGACGGTTGCTAAGCAACAGCTTTCAGGGAAATGTGCCTAATGTGTCACATGGCGTGTAGGACCTCCTGTCTAATGTGTCACATGGCTTATAGGACTTCCTGTTGACCTGCAGTATCTTCCTGACGACAAGGAGAGAGAAGAGGATCCTGACATCAGGAAGATGCTTCTGGAAGCATTGTTCCTGGTAAGAGAGAAAACAACTTTAAACCTGTACCTGTATTAATAATACAGGTACATCTCATAAAATTAGAATATCATGAAAAAGTTCAATATTTTTTGTCACTCATTTCAGAAAGTGAAACACACATACAGTGGTACCTTGCTTTATGAGCGCACTAACATACGAGTTTTCGAGTTCGGAGCCGTCGTTCCATCGATGTTTTGTATTGTTATTTGAGCAGAAAGGTGAGTTCGAGGAGCGAGCGCCAGGTGCCGCCGCTGGGGGGCGTGGCCAGCGAATGCAGCCACGCCACGCATCTCACTGCTTCACTTCACGTGGTGACCTGAGCGTGGAAGCTTCTCTTTTGTGTTTTGTGCTTTTTGTGCAGTTATTTTGCCATTTTTTTTTTTCGAACCATGGGTCAGAAAAAAGTAAGTTCTGAGAAGAAGAAGATTGACTTAAAGCATGACATCATAGAAACACATGAGCGAGGTGTGCGCGTGATGGAATTGGCGAGGCAGTACGAGCGTAGTACTTCTACCATATGTACCATCCTGAAGCAGAAGGAGGCGAAAAAAGGGTACTATGCCAGCCAAGGGCGTAGAAATAATGTCTAAGCTGTGGACCGCCGTCCATGAAAAGATGGAGAATCTGCTGTGGGTGTGGTTGACGGAGCGGCAGCTCGCAGGAGATACAGTGGGGCAAAAAAGTATTTAGTCAGCCACCAATTGTGCAAATTCTCCCACTTAAAAAGATGAGAGAGGCCTGTTATTTTCATCATAGGTTCACCTCAACTATGAGAGACAAAATGAGAAAAAAAAAATCCAGAAAATCACATTGTCTGATTTTTAAAGAATTTATTTGCAAATTATGGTGGAAAATAATGACAGAGGTCAAACGTTTTCTGTAAGTCTTCACAAGGTTTTCACACACTGTTGCTGGTATTTTGGCCCATTCCTCCATGCAGATCCCCTCTAGAGCAGTGATGTTTTGGGGCTGTCGCTGGGCAACACAGACTTTCAACTCCCTCCAAAGATTTTCTATGGGGTTGAGATCTGGAGACTGGCTAGGCCACTCCAGGACCTTGAAATGCTTCTTACGCAGCCACTCCTACGTTGCCCGGGCGGTGTGTTTGGGATCATTGTCATGCTGAAAGACCCAGCCACATTTCATCTTCAATGCCCTTGCTGATGGAAGGAGGTTTTCACTCAAAATCTCACGATACATGGCCCCATTCATTCTTTCCTTTACACGGATCAGTCGTCCTGGTCCCTTTGCAGAAAAACAGCCCCAAAGCATGATGTTTCCACCCCCATGCTTCACAGTAGGTATGGAGTTCTTTGGATGCAACTCAGCTTTCTTTCTCCTCCAAACACGACAAGTTGAGTTTTTACCAAAAAGTTCTATTTTGGTTTCATCTGACCATATGACATTCTCCCAATCCTCTTCTGGATCATCCGAATGCTCTCTAGCAAACTTCAGACGGGCCTGGACATGTACTGGCTTAAGCAGGGGGACACGTCTGGCACTGCAGGATTTGAGTCCCTGGCGGCGTAGTGTGTTACTGATGGTAGCCTTTGTTACTTTGGTCCCAGCTCTCTGCAGGTCATTCACTAGGTCCCCCCATGTGGTTCTGGGATGTTTGCTCACCGTTCTTGTGATCATTTTGACCCCACGGGGTGAGATCTTGCGTGGAGCCCCAGATCGAGGGAGATTATCAGTGGTCTTGTATGTCTTCCATTTTCTAATAATTGCTCCCACAGTTGATTTCTTCACAACAAGCTGCTTACCTATTGCAGATTCAGTCTTCCCAGCCTGGTGCAGGTCTACAATTTTGTTTCTGGTGTCCTTTGACAGCTCTTTGGTCTTGGCCATAGTGGAGTTTGGAGTGTGACTGTTTGAGGTTGTGGACAGGTGTCTTTTATACTGATAACGAGTTCAAACAGGTGCCATTAATACAGGTAACGAGTGGAGGACAGAGGAGCCTCTTAAAGAAAAAGTTACAGGTCTGTGAAAGCCAGAAATCTTGCTTGTTTGTAGGTGACCAAATACTTATTTTACCGAGGAAGTTACCAATTAATTCATTAAAAATCCTACAATGTGATTTCCTTGATTCTTTCCCCCCATTCTGTCTCTCATAGTCCAAGTGTACCTATGATGAAAATAACAGGCCTCTCTCATCTTTTTAACTGGGAGAACTTGCGCAATTGATGGCTGACTAAATACTTTTTTGCCCCACTGTAGCGTGACGGAGGGTATCATCTGCGAGAAGGCAAAAATGATCTACACATTCTCTTAGTGTGTTTTATTATGTTTTTATACAATATCTGTTATTTAAAAATTCATTTTTCTTATTTAAAAACACGTAACAAAAACAAATTGGGTGTTTATTTGGTGCTGGAACGGATTAAAGGCATTTCAATAAATTTCAATGGGGAAAATTGATTTGCTATACGAGCAGATTGAATTATGAGCTCTGTCACGGAACCAATTAAACTCCTAAGTCAAAGTACCACTGTATTATATAGATTCATTACACATAGAGTCAAATATTTCAAGCCTTTATTTCTTGAAATGTTGATGATTGTGGCTTTAGATAATGAAAAGCCAAAATGATGTGTCTCAGAAAATGAGAATATTACATAAGATCAATAAAAAAGGATATTTTGAACAGAAATTGATAATTATGTTCATTTCTATGCACTCAGTACTTGGTTGTGCCTCCTTCTGCTTGAATGACTGCAAGGAGGCGGCGTGGCGTGGAGGCCATCAGCCTGTGGCACTGCTCAGGTGTCATGGAGCCCAGGTTGCTTTGAGAGCAGCCTTCAGGTTATCTGCGTTGTTGGGTCTGGTGTCTCTCATCTTCCTCTTGACGATACTCCATATATTCTCTATGGGCTTCAGATCAGGCCAGTTTGCTGGTCAGTCAACACAGTGACACCACGGTCATCGAACCAGCTTTTGGTACCTTGGGCAGGTGAAAATTAAATCAGCATCTCCATCCAGCTTATCAGCAGTAGGAAGCATGGAGTGCTCTAAAATGTCCTGCTAGATGGCTGTGTTGACTGTGCACTTGAGAAAACACAGTGGAGCAACACCAGCAGATGACATGGCAGCCCAAATCATCACCGGCTGTGGAAACTTCACGCTGGACTTCAAGCCATGTGGATTCTGTGCCTCTCCACTTTTCCTCCAGACTCTGGGACCTTTCCAAATGACTTACAAAATGTACTTTCATCTGAAAAGAGGACGTTGGACCACTGAGCAACAGTCCAGTTCTTGTTCTCCACAGCCCAGGTAAGAGGCTTCTGACGTCGTCTCTGCTTCAGGAGTGGCTTGACACGAGGAACGCCTCATTTGCAGCCCGGGCCTCGGGTCGGTCTGTGTGTCGTGACTCTTGATGCACTGACTCCAGCCTCAGCTCACCGCTTGTCAAGCTCCCCCAAATTCTTGAATGGGTTTTGCTTGACCATCCTCTGGAGGCTGCGGTTATCCCTTTTGCTGGTGCACCTTTTCCTTCCACTCAACTTTCTATGAACATGCTTGGATACAGTGCTCAGTGAACAAGAAGCTTCTTTAGCAATGACCTTTAGTGGCGCAGCCTCCTCGTGGAGAGCGTCAGTGTCTTCTGGAATCTGTCACGTCAGCAGTCTTCCCCAAGACGGTGTAGCCTCCTGAGCCAGACTGACAGAGCATTTCAAGGCTCAGGAAACCTTTGCAGGTGCTTGATGAGGCACTTTTGCCCTTCTGCTCCACTCCATGACTTTACAATATTGTACTTTTTCCCCAATATTCAAATTTTCAGAGACACAGAATTTTGGCTTTTCATTATCTAAAGCCACAATCATCAAAATTTCAAGAAATAAAGGCTTGAAATATTTTACTCTATGTGTAATGAATCTATATCATATTTGGGTTTCACTTTCTGAAATGAGTGACAAAAAATAGTGAACTTTTTCATGATATTGTAATTTTATGAGATGTATCTGTATACTATCATATACTATAATACATACAATACTAATATACTATAATATACTATAATACTTATTAACTATAATACATATAATACTAATATACTATAATACATATAATACTATTATACTATAATGTGGGGTATAAACAGCTGTTTGTCAGACAGGATAAAACAAGTATCTGGCTAACCAGACCAAACAAAAAAAGCAGACAGGTGGTGCCTGCAGGTGGTGCTGCAGATCAGAGCTCACAGCCTGGAGAGCAGGCAGCGGAGAACCTGCACCCAGAAGCACAGCAACCTGTTGATGCCACGACCATAACCCTTACCCAGTCCAGACAGCTGATACCCACCTGAGGGGGGCGTGGCATCTCATTTTCCTGGAACCATCCGATGCTCTCCTGAAGGAAATCCAAAAGAGACAGATCAACTTGTTTTGGGGAGGATATGACTGGATCAGGCAGTCAGTACTGGAACAGGCCGTCAGTAGTAGACCGGGCCGTCAGAACTGGACCAGGCAGTCAGTACTGGACCAGGCAGTCAGTACTGCACTGATCCGCGGAGGAAGGAGGCCACGGAGCTCTTGACGACCACGTCACAGCTTTTCCTTCCCAGACAACACGACGCTCGATGCAACAGAAAACAAACGAACAAAAGTTTGAAAAGCTGAAAGAGAGTGTGTATAATTATGTAATAATGTATCATCATGTAATAATGTGTAATAAAATAATGTATAATAATGTAATAATGTGTAATAAAATAATGTAATAATGTATAATGTAATGTGTAATAAAATAATGTATAATAACTTATAATAATTTTCACTGTCTCCCTCTCTCTCTGTCTCTCTCTCACTGTCTCCCTCTCTCTGTCTCTGTCTGTCTCTCTCTAGCTGACAGCGACCCCTGATGGCCGCCAGACGATGAGGAACAAGAATGTTTATCCAATCATGAGAGAGTTCCACCGCTGGGAGGCGGAGCCTCAAGTCAGCGCTGCCTGCGAGAAACTGGTTCAGGTACAAAGATGCTTCCTCGGTAGGAGGCAAGGAGACAGGATGCTTCCTCGGTAGGGAGCAAGGAGACAGGATGCTTCCTCGGTAGGGAGCAAGGACACAGGATGCTTCCTCGGTAGGGAGCAAGGAGACAGGATGCTTCCTCGGTAGGAGGCAAGGAGACAGGATGCTTCCTCGGTAGGAGGCAAGGAGACAGGATGCTGCCTCGGTAGGGAGCAAGGAGACAGGAGGCTTCCTCGGTAGGGAGCAAGGAGACAGGATGCTTCCTAAGTAGGGAGCTAGGAGACAGGATGCTTCCTCGGTAGGGAGCAAGGAGACAGGATGCTTCCTCGGTAGGGAGCTGGGAAAAGGGATGCTTCCTAAGTAGGGGGCAAGGAGACAGGATGCTTCCGAAGTAGGGAGCTAGGAGACAGGATGCTTCTTCGGTAGGGAGCAAGGAGACAGGATGCTTCCTCGGTAGGGAGCTAGGAAATGGGATGCTTCCTAGGTAGGAGGCAAGGAGACAGGATGCTTCCTCGGTAGAGAGCTAGGAGACAGGATCCTTCCTCGGTAGGGAGCAAGGAGACAGGATGCTTCCTCGGTAGGAGGCAAGGAGACAGGATGCTTCCTCGGTAGGGAGCTAGGAGACAGGATCCTTCCTCGGTAGGGAGCAAGGAGACAGGATGCTTCCTCAGTAGGGAGCTAGGAAACAGGATCCTTCTTAGGTAGGGAGCTAGGAAACCAGATGCTTCCTAGGTAGGGAGCAAGGAGACAGGATGCTTCCTCGGTAGGAGGCAAGGAGACAGGATGCTTCCTCGGTAAGGAGCAAGGAGACAGGGCGCTTCCTCGGTAGGGAGCAAGGAGACAGGATGCATCCTCGGTAGGAGGCAAGGAGACATGATGCTTTCTCGGTAGGGAGCAAGACAGGATGCTTCCTCGGTAGGAGGCAAGCAGACGGGATGCTTCCTCGGTAGGGAACAAGGAGACAGGATGCTTCCTCGGTAGGAGGCAAGGAGACAGGATGCTTCCTCGGTAGGGAGCAAGGAGACAAGACGCTTCCTCGGTAGGGAGCAAGGAGACAGGATGCTTCCTCGGTAGGAGGCAAGGAGACAGGATGCTTCCTTGGTAGGGAGCTAGGAAATGGAATGCTTCCTAGGTAGGAGGCAAGGAGGCAGGATGCTTCCTCAGTAGGGAGCAAGGAGACAGGATGCTTCCTCTGTAGGGAGCAAGGAGACAGGATGCTTCCTCGGTAGGGAGCAAGGAGACAGGATGCATCCTCGGTAGGAGGCAAGGAGACATGATGCTTTCTCGGTAGGGAGCAAGACAGGATGCTTCCGAGGTAGGAGGCAAGGAGACGGGATGCTTCCTCGGTAGGGAGCAAGGAGACAGGATGCTTCCTCGATAGGAGGCAAGGAGACAGGATGCTTCCTCGGTAGGAGGCAAGGAGACAGGATGCTTCCTCGGTAGGGAGCAAGGAGACAGGATGCTTCCTCGGTAGGGAGCAAGGAGACAGGATGCTTCCTAAAGAGGGAGAAAGGAGACAGTATGCTTCCTAGGTAGGGAGCTAGGAAACAGGATCCTTCTTAGGTAGGGAGCTAGGAAACCAGATTCTTCCCAGGTAGGGAGCAAGGATACAGGATGCTTCCTAGGTAGGTAGCTGGGAGACAGGATGCTTCCTAGGTTGGGAGCTAGGATGCTTCCTAGGTAGGTAATCTTCCTCTCCCGTCTCCCTCGTTCTCTCAGGTTCTGATTGGAGACGAGCCAGAGCGAGGGATGGAGAACCTGATGGAGGTGAATATTCCAGAGGAGGTGGAGGAGAAGCTGAAGCAGGCGGATGCTGAAGAGGAGGAGGAGGAGAGGAGGAGGAAAATGGAAGGATGAAGAGTCATGGAGGAGGAGGAGGAAGGTGTCTGTCTCATTACATTTTTGATTAAGGTTTTTAATATTGATCGGAATCTGAAAAATCCAAATAAAACTTCTTCACAATCTGAAAACGCTCATTATGTCATATATATCACATTTATATGTATACACATGTATGTGTATACAAGTGGAGTCCTCCTGGGTCTTCTTCCATGGAGCCCACTGTCACTCAAAAAGCGAGGGGTGGTGCGATCAGACCCTGACGTACCTTGACTTTGGCGTTCAGCTTGTATCTCTTTGGACGTTGTCCTTGGCTCTTTTTCTACCATTCGAACTATCCTTCTGTTCAATCTGGGGTCGATTTTCCTCTTGTGGCCACGTCCAGGGAGGTTGGCTTCAGTCCCATCGACCTTAAACTTCTCAATAATATTTACAACTGTGGTCCCAGGAACATCAAGTTGCTTAGAGATGCTCTGATAGCCTTTACCTTTAACATGCTTGTCTATCAATTTCTTTCTGATCTCCTCAGACAACGCTCTCCTTTGCTTTCTCTGGTTCATGTTCAGTGTGGTGCACACCACGATACCAAACAGCAATGACTACTTTTCTCCATTAAAATAGGCTGAATGACTGATTATAAAATTAAGGACATGTGTGGTACCAGTTAAAGAAAACAAGTTAGTTTGAAACATCACTATAATCCAATTATTTATAATCTTTTCTAAGGGGTACCAACAAATCTGTCCATGCCATTTTAGAATATAATTGATCTCTTTAACAATAATTGATCTCTTTTCACAGTTTCTTTGCTTTATTCTATGACATGCCAAAGGCATGCAGGTATACATGAGTACATACATTGGTTTTTAATTTCATCACTATTCAGGAGGAATGGAGCATTGTTTCAATGAGCTGAAAGATTACCAACCAATTTGTCCACATCTGTATATGTGTATATACTGTATATACACTCACCCGCCACTTTATTAGGTACACCTGTTCAATCGCTTGTTAACACAAAAAGCTAATGAGGCAATCACATGGCAGCAGCTCGTTGGGTGGAGGCATGTAGACATGGTGAGGATAAGCCAATCACATGGCAGCAGCTTGTTGGGTGGAGGCATGTAGACATGGTGAGGATGAGCCAATCACATGGCAGCAGCTCGTTGGGTGGAGGCATGTAGACATGGTGAGGATGAGCCAATCACATGGCAGCAGCTCGTTGGGTGGAGGCATGTAGACATGGTGAGGATGAGACAATCACATGGCAGCAGCTCGTTGGGTGGAGGCATGTAGACATGGTGAGGATAAGCCAATCACATGGCAGCAGCTTGTTGGGTGGAGGCATGTAGACATGGTGAGGATGAGCCAATCACATGGCAGCAGCTCGTTGGGTGGAGGCATGTAGACATGGTGAGGATGAGACAATCACATGGCAGCAGCTCGTTGGGTGGAGGCATGTAGACATGGTGAGGATAAGCCAATCACATGGCAGCAGCTTGTTGGGTGGAGGCATGTAGACATGGTGAGGATGAGCCAATCACATGGCAGCAGCTTGTTGGGTGGAGGCATGTAGACATGGTGAGGATGAGACAGTCACATGGCAGCAGCTCGTTGGGTGGAGGCATGTAGACATGGTGAGGATAAGCCAATCACATGGCAGCAGCTTGTTGGGTGGAGGCATGTAGACATGGTGAGGATGAGCCAATCACATGGCAGCAGCTCGTTGGGTGGAGGCATATAGACATGGTGAGGATGAGACAATCACATGGCAGCAGCTTGTTGGGTGGAGGCATGTAGACATGGTGAGGATGAGCCAATCACATGGCAGCAGCTCGTTGGATGGAGGCATGTAGACATGGTGAGGATGAGACAATCACATGGCAGCAGCTCGTTGGGTGGAGGCATGTAGACATGGTGAGGATGAGACAATCACATGGCAGCAGCTCGTTGGGTGGAGGCATGTAGACATGGTGAGGATGAGCCAATCACATGGCAGCTGCTCGTTGGGTGGAGGCATGTAGACATGGTGAGGATGAGACAATCACATGGCAGCAGCTCGTTGGGTGGAGGCATGTAGACATGATGAGGTGACTTGCTCAGGGGATTTAAGTGACTTTGAACGTGGCATGGTTGTTGGTGCCAGACGGGCTGGTCTGAGTACTTCTGAAACTGCTGACCTACTGGGATTTTCACCCTCAACCATCTCTGGGGTTTACAGAGAACGGTCCCAAAAAGAGAAAACATCCAGTGAGCGGCGGTTGTGTGGACGAAAACGCCTGGTTGAGGTCAGAGGTCAGAGGAGAACAGGCAGACTGGTTCCAGACGATAGAGAGGAAACAGTCACTCAAATAAGCACCGGTTACAACCAAGGTTTGCAGAACAGCATCTGTGAAGGCACAACACGTGGAACCTGGAAGCAGATGAGCTACAGCAGCAGAAGACCACACCGGGTGCTGCTCCTGTCAGCTCACAACAGGAAACTCAGGCACCAACAATGGAGGAATAGAAGATTGTAAACACGTTGCCTGGTCTGATGAGTCTCCATTTCAGCTGCCACATTCAGATAGTTTGGGTAAACAACATGAAAGCTTGGATTCATCCTGCTTTGTATCAACGGTTCAGGCTGGTGGTGGTGGTGTAATGGTGTGGGGGATATTTTCTTGGCAAACTTTGTGTGTAAGTCTAAGTACCAATTGAGCATGGTTTAAAGGCCACAGCGTACCTGAATATTGTTGCTGAGCATGTCCATCCCTTAATGAGCACAGTGTACCCATCTTCTGATGGCTACTTCCAGCAGGATAATGCACCACGTCACAAAGCTCAAATCATCTCAAACTGGTTTCTTGAACATGACAATGAGTTGACTGTACGCCAATGGCCTCCACAGTCACCAGATCTCAATCCAGTAGAGCACCTTTGGGATGTGGTGGAACGGGAGCTTGGCATCATGGGGGTGCAGCCGACAAATCTGCAGCAACTGCGTGATGCTGTCATGTCAATATGGAGCTAAATCTCTGAGAAATGTTTCCAACACCTTGTTGAATCTATGCCACGAACAATTAAGGCAGTTCTGAAGGCAAAAGGGGTCCAACCCGCTACTAGCAAGGTGTACCTAATAAAGTGGCCGGCAAGTGTGTGAGTGCGTGTGTGTGTGTGTGTGTGTGTGTGTGTGTGTGTGTATGTGTATATATGTGTATATATGTGTGTGTGTATGTATGTATATATATATATATGTATATATATATATATATATATATATATATATATGTATACACAGTGGGGCAAAAAAGTATTTAGTCAGCCATCAATTGTGCAAGTTCTCCCACTTAAAAAGATGAGAGGCCTGTAATTTTCATCATAGGTACACTTCGACTATGAGAGACAGAATGGGGGGAAAGAATCCAGGAAATCACATTGCAGGATTTTTAATTAATTAATTGGTAAATTCCTCGGTAAAATAAGTATTTGGTCACCTACAAACAAGCAAGATTTCTGGCTTTCACAGACCTGTAACTTTTTCTTTAAGAGGCTCCTCTGTCCTCCACTCGTTACCTGTATTAATGACACCTGTTTGAACTTGTTATCAGTATAAAAGACACCTGTCCACAACCTCAAACAGTCACACTCCAAACTCCACTATGGCCAAGACCAAAGAGCTGTCAAAGGACACCAGAAACAAAATTGTAGACCTGCACCATACTATGCCGTCCATTTTATCTCCCCCGGGAATTCAGCACGGTCATCATTACAGCCGTTTATATCCCACCGCAAGCGGACACCGACGCAGCTCTGTCGGTTCTGTACGATGTGTTGTGCGGATTTCAGAACAGACATCCCGACGCGGCTGTGGTGGTGACTGGGGACTTTAACAGGGCCAACCTGAAAAAAGTTCTGCCGAATTTCCACCAACACATCACGTGTGCCACCAGGGGAGACAGAACTCTGGACCATTGTTACACACCTTACAAGAACGGATACAAGCCCGTGTCGCTTCCTGCTTTCGGGAAATCAGATCACGCCGCAATCTTGTTGCTTCCTGTTTACAGGCCTCTGATCGCGCGGGATCTGGTGATGACGAGGGAAGTGAAGCGGTGGACGGACCAATCAAGAAACAGTCTTTAATCGTCACACGACACTCCACAACACATGCTTGCACACACACACACACACACACATGCACATGCTTGATGGTGCCGGTGAAATGGCTCCTCTGCTTTTGAACCATCCTGGCTTGTCCTTCCTCCGGGGGCACAGCCAGGAGCAGTGGGCAGCGTACGTGGACGCGCCCGGGGACCAGGTGATAAGTGTCCATCGCTGGTCAGACGATGATGGGTGCATGTTTTTGGTGGAGGTCCTTACTGACGTGAGGTGGAGGAAACCCCATGTGAACACGGGGAGAACATGCAAACTCCACACAGAAAGGCTCCTGTTTTTGGAAGATTACCCACCGGAGCACGGTGCCAACAGCGCCCCAGGCGGGAATTGAACCCAGGACCTTCTTGCTGTGAGGCAGCAGTGCAATGCACTGCGCCACCGTGCCAATCAGAGGCTGCGCTTCAGGACGCTCTGACTGACGTAGACTGGGACATGTTCCAATCAAGTTCAAGTGACGTCAGCGAGTTTACGGAGGCTGTAGTAAGTTTTGTGGCTACGCTCGCGGATGAAATCGTTCCCACGGTGAAAGTTCGGATATTTCCAAACCAGAAACCATGGGTTGATAAATCCATCCGCTGCGCTCTGAATGCTCGCACGGCCGCTTACAACGACGGACTTGTATCTGGTAACATGGACAATTACAAAGCGGCGTCGTACAATCTGCGGAGGGCAGTGAAGGACGCTAAACGGACGTACAGAGACACCGTGGAGCTGCAGATGGAGCGGGGGGACACAAGACACTTGTGGGAGGGGCTGCGAACAATAACAAACTACAAGAGCAGCTCCTCCCCAGCCACGAGTGCGGACGCCTCCCTGGCCAACCAACTGAACTCCTTTTATGCGCGGTTCGAGCCTGGCAGCAGCACCGCTATCTCGCCAGCTAATTGGAGTTACACCGCTGGGGATGAGCGCGCACTCTCAGTGTCCGTGCACGAGGTCAGTAGGGCTTTGATGCGGGTGAACACCAGGAAAGCTGCGGGCCCAGATGGCATATCTGGACGAGTACTGAAGACCTGTGCTAACCAGCTAGCTCCGGTGTTCACCACAATATTCAACATCTCCCTGCCTGAATCAGTGGTCCCGTCCTGCTTCAAGAGGTCCACCGTCGTTCCTGTCCCGAAGATCGCCTCTCCAACCTGCCTGAATGACTACCGTCCGGTGGCCCTCACCTCGGTGGTCATGAAGTGTTTCGAGAGGCTGATTAAGGATTATATCTGCGCCTCCCTCCCCCGCACCTTGGACCCGTTGCAGTTCGCGTACCGGCAGAACAGATCCACGGATGACGCGGTCTCCCAGGTACTGCACACCACGCTCACGCACCTGGATGGCCAGAAGGGGGCCTATGTGAGAATGCTGTTCATTGATTATAGTTCAGCTTTCAACACCATAGTTCCCACCAGACTGGCTGTCAAGCTGATGGAGCTAGGATTGAATGGTCCGCTGTGCACCTGGATCCTGGACTTCCTCACAGGCCACCCCCAGGTGGTCAAGGTGGGGAAGTACATGTCAAGCTCCCTCACCCTGAATACAGGATCCCCCCAGGGCTGCGTCCTCAGCCCCCTACTGTACTCCCTGTACACACATGACTGTGTGGCCAGGTCCAGCTCCAACACCATCATCAAGTTTGCTGACGACACCGTGGTCGTGGGCCTGATCACCGACTGCGGTGAGAAGGCCTACCGCGAGGAGGTGGCTGACCTGTCACTCTGGTGCCAGGACAACAGCCTCCACCTGAACGTCAGCAAAACCAAAGAGCTGATTGTGGACTTTAGGCGTGGATCACAATCGAGGACGCACGCGCCCTTGTGGATTAATGGGACTTCTGTTGATAGGGTGAGCAGCTTCAGATATCTGGGAGTCCACATCACAGAGGACTTAACATGGACTGTTCACACAGACACTCTGGTGAGAAAGGCGAGGCAGCGTCTCTACCACCTTAGGCAGCTGAGGAAATTCCGGGTCTCGGTGAGGATCCTCAAGTCCTTCTACTCTGGAGCAGTGGAGAGCATCCTGACAGGCAACATCACTGCCTGGTTTGGGAACTGTACTGCCCAGGACAGGCGGGCCCTGCAGAGGGTGGTGCGTTCAGCTGAACGTAC
>NC_137192.1:37183789-37196289 GCF_960531495.2 Zeus faber
GTTTAGATTCCTGTATGTCACAGGGAAGTTTGGTGATTTGGGTCTATGGTTTATAGCGACAGGAATTTGTAGAGCAGAGAGACAGTCATTAATGTCAGTAGAGTGGAACTGACTCAACAAACATCAGCAGCGAACAGAGGATTTAACATAAGCTCCATGTTCAAGGAGACGAGACGTTAAAGGTTGGAGGTACTCCATCTGTTCTCCATCTCTTCTCCGTCTGTACTCCATCTGTACTCCATCTCTTCTCCATTTGTACTCCATCTGTACTCCATCTGTACTCCATCTGTACTCCAACTGTACTCCATCTGTACTCCATCTGTACTCCATCTGTACTCCATCTGTTCTTCATCTGTACTCCATCATGACTGAGGACGTTTGGATGGTGTAAAAACGTGCCAAAATCCACAAACCATATGTTGAGGGAGCAGCAGTGACACAGGTGATCCCCCAGGGGTCAGCAGTGAGACAGGTGATCCAGGAGGGGGTGACAGTAAAACAGGTGGCAGCAGTGCGACAGGACCAGACTCCAGCTGCAGCAGGTACACTGTCGTCATGAGGAAATATTAAGGTATGTGAATATGTGTGTGTGTGTTACCCTGTGTGTGTGTTACACTGTGTGTGTGTGTTACCCTGTGTGTGTGTTACACTGTGTGTGTTACCCTGTGTGTGTGTTACCCTGTGTGTGTGTGTTACCCTGTGTGTGTGTTACACTGTGTGTGTGTGTTACCCTGTGTGTGTGTTACACTGTGTGTGTGTGTTACCCTGTGTGTGTGTTACACTGTGTGTGTTACCCTGTGTGTGTGTTACCCTGTGTGTGTGTGTTACCCTGTGTGTGTGTTACACTGTGTGTGTTACCCTGTGTGTGTGTTACCCTGTGTGTGTGTGTTACCCTGTGTGTGTGTTACACTGTGTGTGTGTGCTATAGGGTGTGTGTTACAGTGTGTGTGTGTGTGTGTTATAATGTGTGTGTTACCCTGTGTGTGTGTGTGCTATAGGGTGTGTGTTACTGTGTGTGTGTGTGTGTGTGTTATAATGTGTGTGTTACACTGTGTGTGTGTGTGTGTGTTATAATGTGTGTGTTACAGTTTGTGTGTATGTGTGTGTAATAATGTGTGTGTGAAACTGTTTGTATGTGTGTAATGTGTTTGTGTGTGTGTGTGTTTTAATGTGTGTGTAATGTGTTTGTGTGTGTGTGTGTTATAATGTGTGTGTAATGTGTTTGTGTGTGTGTGTGTTATAATGTGTGTGTGAAAGTGTGTGTTGTGTGTGTGTGTGTTATAATGTTTGTGTGAAAGTGTGTTTGTGTGTGTGTGTGTGTGATGCTATTTGTGTTATAATGTGTGTGTGAGTGTTATATGTGTGTTCCACTGTGTGTGTGTGTTTAGAGGTCAGGTTGTCAAGGTGACCGTGGTGTTCAGGTAAACAGTGAGGAAGCTGTCGACCAATCACAGTGGAGCTGCTGCACAGGCTCAGTGCAGGTGAATAGTGAACAGAGTAACCTGTCTGCCTCCTTGCCGCTCCCCTTCCTGGCCCCGCCCCCTCCTTCAGGATGTATTCTGACTGGTGCTCGCTGCCGCTGGGTGGGGGGGGCTGGGGTCATGTGACCGTGCTGCGCTCCTTCCCCCCCGCTGTGCGGCGCCAGGTGGTGGCAGCCGTTCTACAGCCCCTGACCAGGTCCCCAGGAAACCCCACACACTGCCCCCTGCACACACACACACAGGTCAGTCAGCGTCTCACTCACACACACACACAGACACACATTATAACACACACACACACACGTTATAACACACACACACACATTATAACACACACACACACACGTTATAACACACACACACACATTATAACACACACACACACACAGGTCAGTCAGCGTCTCACTCACTCACACACACACACACACATTATAACACACACACATTATAACACACACACACACACACACACAGGTCAGTCAGCGTCTCACTCACAAACACACACAGACACACATTATAACACACACACACACACACATTATAACACACACACACACACGTTATAACACACACACACACATTATAACACACACACACACACACACGTTATAACACACACACACACATTATAACACACACACACACACGTTATAACACACACACACACATTATAACACACACACACACACAGGTCAGTCAGCGTCTCACTCACTCACACACACACACACACATTATAACACACACACATTATAACACACACACACACACACACACACAGGTCAGTCAGCGTCTCACTCACTCACACACACACACACACATTATAACACACACACACACATTATAACACACACACACACACATTATAACACACACACACACACATTATAACACACACACACACACATTTTAACACACACACACACACACACACATAACACACACACACACACACATTATAACACACACACACAGGTCAGTCAGCGTCTCACTCACACACACACACACACACACACACACATTATAACACACACACACACACATTATAACACACACACACACATTATAACACACACACACACGTTATAACACACACACACACATTATAACACACACACACACAGGTCAGTCAGCGTCTCACTCACACACACACACAAACACGCACACAAACACACATAACACACACACACACATTATAACACACACACACACATTATAACACACACACACACACACACACAGGTCAGTCAGCGTCTCACTCACTCACACACACACACACACACACACACACATTATAACACACACACACACACATTATAACACACACACACACACACATTATAACACACACACACACATTATAACACACACACACACATTATAACACACACACACACACATTATAACACACACACACACACACATTATAACACACACACACACACACATTATAACACACACACACACACGTTATAACACACACACACACATTATAACACACACACACACACACGTTATAACACACACACACACATTATAACACACACACACACACACATTATAACACACACACACACACAGGTCAGTCAGCGTCTCACTCACTCACACACACACACACACATTATAACACACACACACACACACATTATAACACACACACACACACATTATAACACACACACACACATTTTAACACACACACACACACACACATAACACACACACACACACACATTATTACACACACACACAGGTCAGTCAGCGTCTCACTCACACACACACACACACACACACACATTATAACACACACACACACACACACATTATAACACACACACACACATTATAACACACACACACACGTTATAACACACACACACACATTATAACACACACACACACAGGTCAGTCAGCGTCTCACTCACACACACACACACAAACACGCACACAAACACACATAACACACACACACACATTATAACACACACACACATTATAACACACACACACACACACACACAGGTCAGTCAGCGTCTCACTCACTCACACACACACACACACACACACACATTATAACACACACACACACACATTATAACACACACACACACACATTATAACACACACACACACATTATAACACACACACACACATTATAACACACACACACACACACATTATAACACACACACACACACACACACACAGGTCAGTCAGCGTCTCACTCACACACACACACACACACACACACACACACTATAACACACACACACATTATAACACACACACACACAGGTCAGTCAGCGTCTCACTCACACACACACACAGACACACATTATAACACACACACACACATTATAACACACACACACACACGTTATAACACACACACACACACACATTATAACACACACACACACAGGTCAGTCAGCGTCTCACTCACACACACACACAAACACGCACACAAACACACATTATAACACACACACACACCGATTATAACACACACACACACATTATAACACACACACACACACATTATAACACACACATTATAACACACACACACACACACAGGTCAGTCAGCGTTTCACTCACACACAAACACGCACACAAACACACATTATAACACACACACACACATTATAACACACACACACACATTATAACACACACACACACACACATTATAACACACACACACACACACACACACACACAGGTCAGTCAGCGTCTCACTCACTCACACACACACACATTATAACACACACACACACATTATAACACACACACACACACACACACATTATAACACACACACACACACACACAGGTCAGTCAGCGTCTCACTCACACACACACACAAACACACATTATAACACACACACACACACCGATTATAACACACACACACACACACATTATAACACACACACATTATAACACACACACACATTATAACACACACACACACGTTATAACACACACACACACATTATAACACACACACACACAGGTCAGTCAGCGTCTCACTCACACACACACACAAACACGCACACAAACACACATAACACACACACACACATTATAACACACACACACACATTATAACACACACACACACACACACACAGGTCAGTCAGCGTCTCACTCACTCACACACACACACACACACACACACACATTATAACACACACACACACACATTATAACACACACACACACACACATTATAACACACACACACACATTATAACACACACACACACATTATAACACACACACACACACATTATAACACACACACACACACACATTATAACACACACACACACACATTATAACACACACACACACACGTTATAACACACACACACACATTATAACACACACACACACACACGTTATAACACACACACACACATTATAACACACACACACACACACATTATAACACACACACACACACAGGTCAGTCAGCGTCTCACTCACTCACACACACACACACACATTATAACACACACACATTATAACACACACACACACACACACACAGGTCAGTCAGCGTCTCACTCACTCACTCACACACACACACACACATTATAACACACACACACACATTATAACACACACACACACACATTATAACACACACACACACACACATTATAACACACACACACACACATTATAACACACACACACACATTTTAACACACACACACACACACACATAACACACACACACACACACATTATTACACACACACACAGGTCAGTCAGCGTCTCACTCACACACACACACACACACACACACATTATAACACACACACACACACACACATTATAACACACACACACACATTATAACACACACACACACGTTATAACACACACACACACATTATAACACACACACACACAGGTCAGTCAGCGTCTCACTCACACACACACACACAAACACGCACACAAACACACATAACACACACACACACATTATAACACACACACACATTATAACACACACACACACACACACACAGGTCAGTCAGCGTCTCACTCACTCACACACACACACACACACACACACATTATAACACACACACACACACATTATAACACACACACACACACATTATAACACACACACACACATTATAACACACACACACACATTATAACACACACACACACACACATTATAACACACACACACACACACACACACAGGTCAGTCAGCGTCTCACTCACACACACACACACACACACACACACACACTATAACACACACACACATTATAACACACACACACACAGGTCAGTCAGCGTCTCACTCACACACACACACAGACACACATTATAACACACACACACACATTATAACACACACACACACACGTTATAACACACACACACACACACATTATAACACACACACACACAGGTCAGTCAGCGTCTCACTCACACACACACACAAACACGCACACAAACACACATTATAACACACACACACACCGATTATAACACACACACACACATTATAACACACACACACACACATTATAACACACACATTATAACACACACACACACACACAGGTCAGTCAGCGTTTCACTCACACACAAACACGCACACAAACACACATTATAACACACACACACACATTATAACACACACACACACATTATAACACACACACACACACACATTATAACACACACACACACACACACACACACACAGGTCAGTCAGCGTCTCACTCACTCACACACACACACATTATAACACACACACACACATTATAACACACACACACACACACACACATTATAACACACACACACACACACACAGGTCAGTCAGCGTCTCACTCACACACACACACAAACACACATTATAACACACACACACACACCGATTATAACACACACACACACACACATTATAACACACACACATTATAACACACACACACATTATAACACACACACACACACACATTATAACACACACACATTATAACACACACACACACACACACACACAGGTCAGTCAGCGTCTCACTCACACACACACATTATAACACACACACACACCCATTATAACACACACACACATTATAACACACACACACACACACACATTATAACAAACACACATTATAACACACACACACACACACACATTATAACACACACACACATTATAACACACACACACACACACACATTATAACACACACACACACACACACAGGTCAGTCAGCGTCTCACTCACACACACACACACACACACACACACACACACACACATTATAACACACACACACACACATTATAACACACACACACATTATAACACACACACACACATTATAACACACACACACACACACACATTATAACACACACACACACATTATAACACACACAGGTCAGTCAGCGTCTCACTCACAGACACACACACACACACACAATATAACACACACACACACATTATAACACACACACACACACATTATAACACACACACACACAGGTCAGTCAGCGTCTCACTCACACACACACACACACACACACACACACACACACACATTATAACACACACACACACAATATAACACACACACACACATTATAACACACACACACACACACAGGTCAGTCAGCGTCTCACTCACACACACACACACACACACATTATAACACACACACACAATATAACACACACACACACATTATAACACACACACACACACAGGTCAGTCAGCGTCTCACTCACTCACACACACACACACACATTAAAACACACACACACAATATAACACACACACAAACACACATTACAACACACACACACACACACACACACACAGGTCAGTCAGCGTCTCACTCACACACACACACAAACATGCACACAAACACACATTATAACACACGCACACACCGATTATAACACACACACACATTATAACACACACACACACACATTATAACACACACACACACATTATAACACACACACACACACACACACACACAGGTCAGTCAGCTTCTCACTCACACACACACACACACACACATTATAACACACACACACACGTTATAACACACACACACACACACATTATAACACACACACACACATTTTAACACATACACACACACACACATTATAACACACACACACACATTATAACACACACACACACACAGGTCAGTCAGCGTCTCACTCACACACACACACAAACACGCACACAAACACACATTATAACACACACACACACCGATTATAACACACACACACACATTATAACACACACACACACATTATAACACACACACACACACACAGGTCAGTCAGTGTCTCACTCACACACACACACACACACACACACACACACATTATAACACACACACACACATTATAACACACACACACACAGGTCAGTCAGCGTCTCACTCACACACACACACACACACACACACATTATAACACACACACACACACACACACACACACAGGTCAGTCAGCGTCTCACTCACACACACACACACACACACACACACATTATAACACACACACACACACACACACACAGGTCAGTCAGCGTCTCACTCACACACACACACAAACACACATTATAACACACACACACCGATTATAACACACACACACACATTATAACACACACACACACACACATTATAACACACACACACACACACAGGTCAGTCGGCGTCTCACTCACACACAAACACGCACACAAACACACATTATAACACACACACACAGGTCAGTCAGCGTCTCACTCACACACACACACACACACATTATAACACACACACACACATTATAACACACACACACAGGTCAGTCAGCGTCTCACTCACACACACACACACACACACACACACACACATTATAACACACACACACACACATTATAACACACACACACACACACAGGTCAGTCAGCGTCTCACTCACACACACACACACACACACACACACACACACACACACACACATTATAACACACACACACAATATAACACACACACACACATTATAACACACACACACACACACAGGTCAGTCAGCGTCTCACTCACACACACACACACACACACATTATAACACGCACACACACACACACATTATAGCACACACACACAATATAACACACACACACACACACACACACACATTATAACACACACACACACACACACAGGTCAGTCAGCGTCTCACTCACACACACACACACAAACACGCACACAAACACACATTATAACACACACACACACACACATTATAACACACACACACACCGATTATAACACACACACACACATTATAACACACACACACATTATAACACACACACACACATTATAACACACACACACACAGGTCAGTCAGCGTCTCACTCACACACACACACAAACACGCACACAAACACACATTATTACACACACACACACACACACATTATAACACACACACACACACACATTATAACATACACACACACACACACATTATAACACACACACACACATTATAACACACACACACACACATTAAAACATACACACACACACACACATTATAACACACACACACACATTATAACACACACACATTATAACACACACACACACACATTATAACACACACACACAGGTCAGTCAGCGTCTCACTCACACACACACACAACCACACACACACAAACACACATTATAACACACACACACACACATTATAACACACACACACACATTATAACACACGCACACAAACACACATTATAACACACACACACACACACACACATTATAACACACACACACACATTATAACACACACACACACAGGGCAGTCAGCGTCTCACTCACACACACACACAAACACACACATTATAACACACAAACACACATTATAACACACACACACACACACATTATAACACACACACACACACACATTATAACACACACACACACAGGTCAGTCAGTGTCTCACTCACACACACACACACACATTATAACACACACACACACATTATAACACACACACACACACACACACAGGTCAGTCAGTGTCTCACTCACACACACACACACACACACATTATAACACACACACACACATTATAACACACACACACAGGTCAGTCAGCGTCTCACTCACACACACACACACAAACACGCACACAAACACACATAACACACACACACACATTATAACACACACACACACATTATAACACACACACACACACACACACAGGTCAGTCAGTGTGTCACTCAAACACACACACACACACACATTATAACACACACACACACACACATTATAACACACACACACACACAGGTCAGTCTCACTCACACACACACACACACACACACACATTATAACACACACACACACACACAGGTCAGTCAGCGTCTCACTCACACACACACACAACCACACACACACAAACACACATTATAACACACACACACACACACACACATTATAACACACACACACACACACATTATAACACACACACACACACATTATAACACACACACAAACACACATTATAACACACACACACACACACATTATAACACACACACACACACATTATAACACACACACACACATTATAACACACACACACACAGGTCAGTCAGCGTCTCACTCACACACACACAAACACATACACACACATTATAACACACACACACACACACATCATAACACACACACACACAGGTCAGTCAGTGTCTCACTCACACACACACACACACACACACACACACACATTATAACACACACACACACACATTATAACATACACACACACACACACACATTATAACACACACACACACACATTATAACACACACACACACATTATAACACACACACACAGGTCAGTCAGCGTCTCACTCACACACACACACACACACACACATTATAACACACACACACACACACACATTATAACACACACACACATTATAACACACACACACACACATTATAACACACACACACAGGTCAGTCAGCGTCTCACTCACACACACACACACACACACACATTATAACACACACACACACACACACATTATAACACACACACACACACACAGGTCAGTCAGCGTCTCACTCACACACACACACAACCACACACACACAAACACACATTATAACACACACACACACACACACACATTATAACACACACACACACACACATTATAACACACACACACACACATTATAACACACACACACACATTATAACACACACACACACAGGTCAGTCAGCGTCTCACTCACACACACACAAACACATACACACACATTATAACACACACACACACACACATCATAACACACACACACACAGGTCAGTCAGTGTCTCACTCACACACACACACACACACACACACACACACACATTATAACACACACACACACACATTATAACATACACACACACACACACATTATAACACACACACACACACATTATAACACACACACACACATTATAACACACACACACAGGTCAGTCAGCGTCTCACTCACACACACACACACACACACACATTATAACACACACACACACACACACATTATAACACACACACACATTATAACACACACACACACACATTATAACACACACACACAGGTCAGTCAGCGTCTCACTCACACACACACACACACACACACATTATAACACACACACACACACACACATTATAACACACACACACATTATAACACACACACACACACATTATAACACACACACACACATTATAACACACACACACACACACACACATTATAACACACACACACATTATAACACACACACACACACATTATAACACACACACACAGGTCAGTCAGTGTCTCACTCACACACACACACACACACACACACATTATAACACACACACACACATTATAACACACACACACATTATAACACACACACACACACATTATAACACACACACACACACATTATAACACACACACACACACACATTATAACACACACACACATTATAACACACACACACACACACACATTATAACACACACACACAGGTCAGTCAGCGTCTCACTCACACACACACACACACACACACATTATAACACACACACACAGGTCAGTCAGCGTCTCACTCACACACACACACACACACACACATTATAACACACACACACATTATAACACACACACACACACACATTATAACACACACACACAGGTCAGTCAGTGTCTCACTCACACACACACACACACACACACACACACATTATAAGACACACACACACACACACAGGTCAGTCAGCGTCTCACTCACACACACACACACACACACACTATAACACACACACACACATTATAACACACACACACACACACACACACACACATTATAACACACACACACACAGGTCGGTCAGCGTCTCACTCACACACACACACACACATTATAACACACACACACACACACACATATTATAACACACACACACACACACACATTATAACACACACACACACACACACACATTATAACACACACACACACACACACACACACACATTATAACACACACACACACAGGTCAGTCAGCGTCTCACTCACACACACACACACACACACACACACACACACACACATTATAACACACACACACACACACACATATTATAACACACACACACACACACATTATAACACACACACACACACACACACATTATAACACACACACACACACACATATATTATAACACACACACACACACACACACACACATTATAACACACACACACACACACACACACATTATAACACAAACACACACACACATTATAACACACACACACACACACACACACACATATTATAACACACACACACACACACACACATTATAACACACACACACACAGGTCAGTCAGGGTCTCACTCACACACACA
>NC_137192.1:37198789-37201289 GCF_960531495.2 Zeus faber
ACACACACACATTATAACACACACACACACACATTATAACACACACACACACAGGTCAGTCAGCGTCTCACTCACACACACACACACACACACACACACACACACACACACATTATAACACACACACACACACACATATTATAACACACACACACACACACACACACATTATAACACACACACACACACACACACATTATAACACACACACACACACACATATTATAACACACACACACACACACACACACATTATAACACACACACACACACACACACATTATAACACAAACACACACACACATTATAACACACACACACACACACACACACACACACACACACACATATTATAACACACACACACACACACACACACATTATAACACACACACACACAGGTCAGTCAGGGTCTCACTCACACACACACACACACACACACATTATAACACACACACACACACATTATAACACACACACACACACACACACACACACATATTATAACACACACACACACAGGTCAGTCAGCGTCTCACTCACACACACACACAACCACACACACACAAACACACATTATAACACACACACACTCATTATAACACACACACACACACACAGACACACACAGACACACACAGGTCAGTCAGCGTCTCACTCACACACACACACACAAACACACATTATAACACACACACACACACACACAATATAACACACACACACACACACACATTATAACACACACACACACACATTATAACACACACACACACATTATAACACACACACACACATTATAACACACACACACACATTATAACACACACACACACACATTATAACACACACACACACATTATAACACACACACATACATTATAACACACACACACACATTATAACACACACACACACACACACATTATAACACACACACACACATTATAACACACACACACATTATAACACACACACACATTATAACACACACACACACATTATAACACACACACACACATTATAACACACACACACACATTATAACACACACACATACATTATAACACACACACACACATTATAACACACACACACACATTATAACACACACACATACATTATAACACACACACACACATTATAACACACACACACACATTATAACACACACACACACATTATAACACACACACATACATTATAACACACACACACACATTATAACACACACACACACACACACACATTATAACACACACACACACACATTATAACACACACACACATTATAACACACACACACATTATAACACACACACACACATTATAACACACACACACACACACACATTATAACACACACACACACACATTATAACACACACACATACATTATAACACACACACACACACATTATAACACACACACATACATTATAACACACACACACACATTAGAACACACACACACACATTATAACACACACACACAAACACACATTATAACACACACACACACACACACATTATAACACACACACACACACATTATAACACACACACACACATTATAACACACACACACAAACACACATTATAACACACACACACACACACACATTATAACACACACACATACATTATAACACACACACACACACACATAACACACCACATTATAACTCACACACACACATTATAACACACACACACATTATAACACACACACACATTATAACACACACACACACATTATAACACACCCACACAAACACACATTATAACACACACACACACACACACACATTATAACACACACACACACATTATAACACACACACATACATTATAACACACACACACACATTATAACACACACACACACACATTATAACACACACACACACACACATTATAACACACACACACATTATAACACACACACACAAACACACATTATAACACACACACACACACACACATTATAACACACACACACACATTATAACACACACACACACATTATAACACACACACACACACACACACACACATTATAACACACACACACACACACACATTATAACACACACACACACATTATAACACACACACATACATTATAACACACACACATTATAACACACACACATTATAACACACACACATTATAACACACACACACACATTATAACACACACACATACATTATAACACACACACACACACACACACACACACATTATAACACACACACACACATTATAACACACACACATACATTATAACACACACACACACACATAACACACCACATTATAACTCACACACACACACATTATAACACACACACACACACATTATAACACACACACACATTATAACACACACACACACATTATAACACACACACACACATTATAACACACACACACACACACACATTATAACACACACACACATTATAACACACACACACACACATTATAACACACAC
>NC_137192.1:37206289-37223789 GCF_960531495.2 Zeus faber
TCTCACTCACACACACACACAACCACACACACACAAACACACATTATAACACACACACACTCATTATAACACACACACACACACACAGACACACACAGACACACACAGGTCAGTCAGCGTCTCACTCACACACACACACACAAACACACATTATAACACACACACACACACACACAATATAACACACACACACACACACACATTATAACACACACACACACACATTATAACACACACACACACATTATAACACACACACACACATTATAACACACACACACACATTATAACACACACACACACACATTATAACACACACACACACATTATAACACACACACATACATTATAACACACACACACACATTATAACACACACACACACACACACATTATAACACACACACACACATTATAACACACACACACATTATAACACACACACACATTATAACACACACACACACATTATAACACACACACACACATTATAACACACACACACACATTATAACACACACACATACATTATAACACACACACACACATTATAACACACACACACACATTATAACACACACACATACATTATAACACACACACACACATTATAACACACACACACACATTATAACACACACACACACATTATAACACACACACATACATTATAACACACACACACACATTATAACACACACACACACACACACACATTATAACACACACACACACACATTATAACACACACACACATTATAACACACACACACATTATAACACACACACACACATTATAACACACACACACACACACACATTATAACACACACACACACACATTATAACACACACACATACATTATAACACACACACACACACATTATAACACACACACATACATTATAACACACACACACACATTAGAACACACACACACACATTATAACACACACACACAAACACACATTATAACACACACACACACACACACATTATAACACACACACACACACATTATAACACACACACACACATTATAACACACACACACAAACACACATTATAACACACACACACACACACACATTATAACACACACACATACATTATAACACACACACACACACACATAACACACCACATTATAACTCACACACACACATTATAACACACACACACATTATAACACACACACACATTATAACACACACACACACATTATAACACACCCACACAAACACACATTATAACACACACACACACACACACACATTATAACACACACACACACATTATAACACACACACATACATTATAACACACACACACACATTATAACACACACACACACACATTATAACACACACACACACACACATTATAACACACACACACATTATAACACACACACACAAACACACATTATAACACACACACACACACACACATTATAACACACACACACACATTATAACACACACACACACATTATAACACACACACACACACACACACACACATTATAACACACACACACACACACACATTATAACACACACACACACATTATAACACACACACATACATTATAACACACACACATTATAACACACACACATTATAACACACACACATTATAACACACACACACACATTATAACACACACACATACATTATAACACACACACACACACACACACACACACATTATAACACACACACACACATTATAACACACACACATACATTATAACACACACACACACACATAACACACCACATTATAACTCACACACACACACATTATAACACACACACACACACATTATAACACACACACACATTATAACACACACACACACATTATAACACACACACACACATTATAACACACACACACAAACACACATTATAACACACACACACACACACACATTATAACACACACACACACATTATAACACACACACATACATTATAACACACACACACACATTATAACACACACACACACATTATAACACACACACACACACACACATTATAACACACACACACACATTATAACACACACACACACATTATAACACACACACACACATAACACACCACATTATAACTCACACACACACATTATAACACACACACACACACACACATAACACACACACACACATTATAACACACACAGTAGTAGTATACTAGTAGTACTCGTAGTGTGCTCGTGGTAGTGGTGGTATACTGGTAATACTAGTAGTGGTACAAGTAGTGTGCTAGTTGTAGCGGTAGTATACTAGTAGTATACTAGAAGTAGTAGTACTCATAGTGTGCTAGTGGTAGTGGTAGTATACTAGTAGTACTAGTAGTAGTACTAGTAGTAGTTCTAGTAGTGTGCTCATGATAGTAGTAGAACACTATTAGTATACAAGCAGTACTAGTAGTCGTACTAGTAGTGTGCTAGTGATACTACCAGTATACTAATAGTACTAGTTGTATACTCCTAGTATACTAGTAGTACTAGTAGTAGTAATAGTCGTGGAGGCTGTGTCATTGTCTTGTTGCCATGGAAACAGCCATCCACCAGGGGGCACTGCACTGTGTGTTGCAGGTGAAGTGGGTGATGGAGGTGCTGCGCTGCGGCCTCACCCTCCCATTGGATGGAGACATTGTTAAAGGTTGTGTTGACGTCTACTCTGATTGGTTGACGGCCCTGGTGGCTCCGCCCACTGACTCCACCCCCTCCGTCATACGAGAAGAACCAGATCAATACATCCAGAAGATTCTACAAGACCTGTACACCCTGTTCCTTCCGAGGTACCTGTCTGCCTGTCTGTCTGCCAGTGAGACAGGTAGTGAAGTCCAGTTTATTTATATTTCCCTTATTCACAGTACAGTGTCAAAGGGCATCACAACCCAAACTCCACATGCAACCACACCCTGGAAAGGAAAAATTCCCAGTATAGTCCAGTTTAGTTCAGTATAGTCCAGTATAGTCCAGTATAGTTCAGTATAGTCCAGTATAGTTCAGTATAGTTCAGTATAGTCCAGTATAGTCCAGTATAGTCCAGTATAGTTCAGTATAGTCCAGTATAGTTCAGTATAGTCCAGGATAGTTCAGTATAGTTCAGTATAGTCCAGTATAGTTCAGTATAGTCCAGTATAGTTCAGTATAGTCCAGGATAGTTCAGTATAGTTCAGTATAGTCCAGTATAGTCCAGTTTAGACCACATTAGTTCAGTATAGTCCAGGATAGTTCAGTATAGTTCAGTATAGTCCAGTATAGTCCAGTTTAGACCACATTAGTTCAGTATAGTTCAGTATAGCCCAGTATAGTCCAGTATAGTTCAGTATAGTCCAGTATAGTCCAGTATAGATCAGTATAGTCCAGTATAGTCCAGTATAGTCCAGTATAGTCCAGTATAGTCCAGTATAGTTCAGTATAGTCCAGTATAGTTCAGTATAGTCCAGTATAGTTCAGTATAGTCCAGTATAGTTCAGTATAGTCCAGGATAGTTCAGTATAGTTCAGTATAGTCCAGTATAGTCCAGTTTAGACCACATTAGTTCAGTATAGTTCAGTATAGTCCAGTATAGTCCAGTATAGATCAGTATAGTCCAGTATAGTCCAGTATAGTCCAGTATAGTGCAATGGTGAAATGTTCTGGTTCAGATTCTTCGGTCAGAGCAGCACATTACAATCATTGAAGTTGGATGTTACAGGTGCATGGACTCTCTGCATCACTCATGGATAGAATGAGTCATATTGAAATAATGCAGTAATAATGCAGTTCTTAATATCCAGCTGTAGTAATGTTGTTAATATCCAGCTGTAGTAATGTTGTTAATATCCAGCTGTAGTAATGTTAATTTCCAGCTGTAGTAATGTTGTTAATATCCAGCTGTAGTAATGTTGCTTGTATCCAGCTGTAGTAATGTTGTTAATATCCAGCTGTAGTAATGGTCTTAATATCCAGCTGTAGTAATGTTGTAAATATCCAGCTGTAGTAATGTTGCTTATATCCAGCTGTAGTAATGGTCTTAATATCCAGCTGTAGTAATGTTGTAAATATCCAGCTGTAGTAATGTTGCTTATATCCAGCTGTAGTAATGGTCTAAATATCCAGTTGTAGTAATGTTGTTAATATCCAGCTGTAGTAATGTTAATTTCCAGCTGTAGTAATGTTGTTAATATCCAGCTGTAGTAATGTTGCTTGTATCCAGCTGTAGTAATGGTCTTAATATCCAGCTGTAGTAATGTTGTTAATATCCAGCTGTAGTAATGGTCTTAATATCCAGTTGTAGTAATGTTGTTAATATCCAGCTGTAGTAATGTTGTTAATATCCAGCTGTAGTAATGGTCTTAATATCCAGCTGTAGTAATGTTGTTAATATCCAGCTGTAGTAATGTTGCTTATATCCAGCTGTAGTAATGGTCTAAATATCCAGTTGTAGTAATGTTGTTAATATCCAGCTGTAGTAATGTTAATTTCCAGCTGTAGTAATGTTGTTAATATCCAGCTGTAGTAATGTTGCTTGTATCCAGCTGTAGTAATGTTGTTAATATCCAACTGTAGTAATGGTCTTAATATCCAGCTGTAGTAATGTTGTAAATATCCAGCTGTAGTAATGTTGCTTATATCCAGCTGTAGTAATGGTCTAAATATCCAGTTGTAGTAATGTTGTTAATATCCAGCTGTAGTAATGTTAATTTCCAGCTGTAGTAATGTTGTTAATATCCAGCTGTAGTAATGTTGCTTGTATCCAGCTGTAGTAATGGTCTTAATATCCAGCTGTAGTAATGTTGTTAATATCCAGCTGTAGTAATGGTCTTAATATCCAGTTGTAGTAATGTTGTTAATATCCAGCTGTAGTAATGTTGTTAATATCCAGCTGTAGTAATGTTGCTTGTATCTAGCTGTAGTAATGGTCTTAATATCCAGCTGTAGTAATGTTAATATCCAGCTGTAGTAATGTTGTTTGTATCCAGCTGTAGTAATGGTCTTAATATCCAGTTGTAGTAATGTTGTTAATATCCAGCTGTAGTAATGGTCTTAATATCCAGCTGTAGTAATGTTGTTAATATCCAGCTGTAGTAATGTTGCTTATATCCAGCTGTAGTAATGTTGCTTGTATCCAGCTGTAGTAATGGTCTTAATATCCAGTTGTAGTAATGTTGTTAATATCCAGCTGTAGTAATGTTAATTTCCAGCTGTAGTAATGTTGTTAATTTCCAGCTGTAGTAATGTTGTTAATATCCAGCTGTAGTAATGTTGTTAATATCCAGCTGTAGTAATGTTGTTAATTTCCAGCTGTAGTAATGTTGTTAATATCCAGCTGTAGTAATGTTGCTTATATCCAGCTGTAGTAACGGTCTTAATATCCAGTTGTAGTAATGTTGTTAATATCCAGCTGTAGTAATGGTCTTAATATCCAGTTGTAGTAATGTTGTTAATATCCAGCTGTAGTAATGTTGCTTATATCCAGCTCTAGTAATGTTGCTTGTATCCAGCTGTAGTAATGGTCTTAATATCCAGCTCTAGTAATGTTGTTAATATCCAGCTGTAGTAATGTTGTTAATATCCAGCTGTAGTAATGTTGTTAATTCCCAGCTGTAGTAATGTTGTTAATATCCAGCTGTAGTAATGTTGTAAATATCCAGCTGTAGTAATGTTGTTAATATCCAGCTGTAGTCATGTTGTTTATATCCAGCTGTAGTAATGTTGTTAATATTCAGCTGTAGTAATGTTGTTAATATCCAGCTGTAGTAATGTTGTTAATTTCCAGCTGTTGTAATGTTGTTAATATCCACCTGTAGTAATGTTTATATCCAGCTGTAGTAATGTTGTTAATATCCAGCTGTAGTAATGTTGTTAATATTCAGCTGTAGTAATGTTCTTAATATCCAGCTGTAGTAATGTTGTTAATTTCCAGCTGTTGTAATGTTGTTAATATCCACCTGTAGTAATGTTAATATCCAACTGTAGTAATGTTGTTAATATCCAGTTGTAGTAATGTTGTTAATATCCAGCTGTAGTAATGTTGCTTATATCCAGCTGTAGTAATGTTGCTTGTATCCAGCTGTAGTAATGGTCTTAATATCCAGCTCTAGTAATGTTGTTGATATCCAGCTGTAGTAATGTTGTTAATATCCAGCTGTAGTAATGTTGTTAATATCCAGCTGTAGTAATGTTGTTAATTCCCAGCTGTTGTAATGTTGTTAATATCCACCTGTAGTAATGTTGTTAATATCCAGCTGTAGTAATGTTAATTTCCAGCTGTAGTAATGTTGTTAATATCCAGCTGTAGTCATGTTGTTAATATCCAGCTGTAGTAATGTTGTTAATATTCAGCTGTAGTAATGTTGTTAATATCCAGCTGTAGTAATGTTGTTAATTTCCAGCTGTTGTAATGTTGTTAATATCCACCTGTAGTAATGTTAATATCCAGCTGTAGTAATGTTGTTAATATCCAGTTGTAGTAATGTTGTTAATATCCAGCTGTAGTAATGTTGTTAATATCCAGCTGTAGTAATGTTAATTTCCAGCTGTTGTAATGTTGTTAATATCCACCTGTAGTAATGTTAATATCCAGCTGTAGTAATGTTGTTAATATCCAGCTGTAGTAATGTTGTTAATATCCAGCTGTAGTAATGTTGTTAATATCCAGCTGTAGTAATGTTAATTTCCAGCTGTTGTAATGTTGTTAATATCCAGCTGTAGTAATGTTGTTAATATCCAGCTGTAGTAATGTTGTTAATATCCAGCTGTAGTAATGTTGTTAATATTCAGCTGTAGTAATGTTGTTAATATCCAGCTGTAGTAATGTTGTTAATTTCCAGCTGTTGTAATGTTGTTAATATCCACCTGTAGTAATGTTAATATCCAGCTGTAGTAATGTTGTTAATATCCAGTTGTAGTAATGTTGTTAATATCCAGCTGTAGTAATGTTGTTAATATCCAGCTGTAGTAATGTTAATTTCCAGCTGTTGTAATGTTGTTAATATCCACCTGTAGTAATGTTAATATCCAGCTGTAGTAATGTTGTTAATATCCAGCTGTAGTAATGTTGTTAATATCCAGCTGTAGTAATGTTGTTAATATCCAGCTGTAGTAATGTTAATTTCCAGCTGTTGTAATGTTGTTAATATCCAGCTGTAGTAATGTTGTTAATATCCAGCTGTAGTAATGTTGTTAATATCCAGCTGTAGTAATGTTGTTAATATCCAGCTGTAGTAATGTTAATTTCCAGCTGTAGTAATGTTGTTAATATCCATTTGTAGTCATGTTGTTAATATCCAGCTGTAGTAATGTTGTTAATATTCAGCTGTAGTAATGTTGTTAATATCCAGCTGTAGTAATGTTGTTAATTTCCAGCTGTTGTAATGTTGTTAATATCCACCTGTAGTAATGTTAATATCCAGCTGTAGTAATGTTGTTAATATCCAGTTGTAGTAATGTTGTTAATATCCAGCTGTAGTAATGTTGTTAATATCCAGCTGTAGTAATGTTAATTTCCAGCTGTTGTAATGTTGTTAATATCCACCTGTAGTAATGTTAATATCCAGCTGTAGTAATGTTGTTAATATCCAGTTGTAGTAATGTTGTTAATATCCAGCTGTAGTAATGGTCTTAATATCCAGCTGTAGTAATGTTGTTAATATCCAGCTGTAGTAATGTTAATTTCCAGCTGTTGTAATGTTGTTAATATCCACCTGTAGTAATGTTAATATCCAGCTGTAGTAATGTTGTTAATATCCAGTTGTAGTAATGTTGTTAATATCCAGTTGTAGTAATGTTGTTAATATCCAGCTGTAGTAATGGTCTTAATATCCAGCTGTAGTAATGTTGTTAATATCCTGCTGTAGTAATGTTAATTTCCAGCTGTTGTAATGTTGTTAATATCCACCTGTAGTAATGTTAATATCCAGCTGTAGTAATGTTGTTAATATCCAGCTGTAGTAATGTTGTTAATATCCAGCTGTTGTAATGTTGTTAATATCCACCTGTAGTAATGTTAATATCCAGCTGTAGTAATGTTGTTAATATCCAGCTGTAGTAATGTTGTTAATATCCAGCTGTAGTAATGTTGTAAATATCCAGCTGTAGTAATGTTCTCTCCCTCCCTCTCAGACCAGATATCAGTCCGTTGCAGCTCCAGCTCTGCCAGCAGGTTTTGAGTGCAGTGCAGCAGTTGTCCAGGGGTGGTGCTGTGGTGCGGCGGGAGACCTGGGAGACCTTGCTCCACTTCCTGCTTCGCATCAGCCATGCAGTCCTGGCTCCTCCCAGCAGCCAGGGGGCAGCGGAGCAGCTTGCTCAGCCCATGATGGCCGCCCTGTTCCAGGTCTGGCTTCTGGCCTGCGCCTGCTGCTTCCCTTCGCCGCCATATTGGAAAACAATGAGAGAGCTGCTGAGCGACTGCAGGCGCCACCCGGTGGCGGTGCGGCAGTGGAGCAGGGTGACGGCCGCTCTCACCTCCAGGTGGAAAACTCTTTCCATATTTATCAATTGCGGAACCCCGGACAGTATTTGTAGTGTTCCAGTGCAGCCGGCGGATATCCAGACCAAGACTTCCTTTTCCTTAACCTGTCATTGTTTACGGTCCCATTACAACCCATTAGAAACTTGAGACGCAAGGGTGGAGTTGGACTTGAGAGACGACGTCTCTGGCTGGTTTGTTTCACAAAAGCTAATAAAAAGCTCAATGGTCGACAGACAATAGCTGATGGATTAATTCCCGGATTGCATACTAGCACTAGTATTGTCATGTCACTACTTCATAGGACCCATTGGCAGCGAACAGATCTCTGAGATGCTCTGAGTCGCCGGTTCCTTGTAGAGTCGGCCTGAGGAGCATCTTGCTACAGGTGCAGGTGAAGGTGCAGGTGCAGGTGCAGGTGCAGATACAGGTGCAGGTAAAGGTGCAAGTTCAGGTGCAAGTGAAAGTATAGGTGTAGGTGCAGGTGAAGGTGCAGGTGCAGGTTCAGGTGCAGGTGCACGTTCAGGCGCAGGTGCAGTTGAAGGTGCAGGTGCAGGTGTTGCGGAACCAGCACAACATCTCACCACGTTACAATCGTCTCCTGTCTTCAGGTTGTTAAAGCTGAACTTGGGACCTGGCTTCCCTTCTTTCAAAGTCCCAGAAGAAGATGAAGCTCTGATCCCAGCCGAGATGGACCAGGACCAGGATCTTGTCAGCCAGACCTGGTTCAGGTTCCTGCACATGCTCAGGTTAGATGCTTCCTCCAAAAGGGAGGAAACATCAAGATCTAAATCATTACACGCAGACGTTCAGATTATAACCCTGGATCGTCCTCCAACAGTAACCCAGCGGAGCTCTGCAGTCCTGCCCACCAGGAGGTCCAGAGAGGAGGTTCAACGGGAGGAGCCGGACCTGCAGAGTGCCCCCTGCAGGAGAGCTTTTACACAGCCATGAGAGGAGTCAGCGGGCTGGTGGACGCCTTCCTGGGTGAGTTCTCAGGGTCAGGGGATGGAAGGTTCTGATGGTTCTGGAGGTTGAGGCTGCTTGTATATGTGGGAGGGTCTTCTTGTGTTTGTGGGAGGGGCTTCTTGCCACTAGGATGATGATGATCTTTGGTGCTGACTGTACCGCCCCCTGCAGGCTTGGCTGAGTTCGACCGGACAACACCGAGGCAGCAGCTCGCCACTGACGGTACGCTGTATAATAATGTTTCATTTAGTTTTATTAAGTTGTATTAAGTTTTATTATGTTTTATTATGTTTTATTATGTTTTATAAGAATATTTTATTATGTTTTATTATTATGTTTTGTTTTATTAAGCTATGTTTTATTATTATGTTTAATTTAATTTTATGACATGATGTAATGTTTTTTTATGTCTGATAATTTTTTTGTATTCTAATGTTTTATAAACACGTTACTTATCTTATCTATGTTGTTGTAGTCATGACGACCAGAAGACCCCACGTCAGAGACCGTCTTCCTTCTCTAGGTAACCAGAAGATCCCTTCCCCTAGTTAACCCACACCAACTCTAGTTAACCCACACTTACTCTAATTAACCCACACTAACTCTAGTAAATCCCACACTAACTCTAGTTAAACCACACTAACTCTAGTTAACCCACACTACCTCCAGTTAATCCAGACTAACCCTAGTTAACCCAGACTACCCCTAGTTAACCCACACCAACCTTAGTTAACCCAGACTACTTCTAGTTAACCCACACCAACCTTAGTTAACCCAGGCTAACCCTACTTTACCATAGTTAACCCAGACTTCCCCTAGTTAACCCATGCTAACCTAAATTAACCCAGGCTAACCCTAGTTAATCCTAGTTAACCCAGACGACCCCTAGTTAACCCACACTAACCTTAGTTAACCCAGGCTAACCCTTGTTAACCCTAGTTAACCCAGGCGACCCCTAGTTAAACCACACTAACCTTAGTTAACCCAGGCTAACCCTTGTTAACCCTAGTTAACCCACACTAATCTTAGTTAATCCAGGCTAACCCTAGTTAACCCAGACTACCCCTAGTTAACCCACACTAACCTTTGTTAACCCAGACTACCCCTAGTTAACCCACACTAACCTTTGTTAACTCAGACTACCCCTAGTTAACCCACACTAACCTTAGTTAACCCAGACTACTTCTAGTTAACCCACACCAACCTTAGTTAACCCAGGCTAACCCTACTTTACCATAGGTAACCCAGACTTCCCCTAGTTGCCCCACGCTAACCTAAATTAACCCAGGCTAACCCTAGTTAATCCTAGTTAACCCAGACGACCCCTAGTTAACCCACACTAACCTTAGTTAACCCAGGCTAACCCTTGTTAACCCTAGTTAACCCAGGCGACCCCTAGTTAAACCACACTAACCTTAGTTAACCCAGGCTAACCCTTGTTAACCCTAGTTAACCCACACTAATCTTAGTTAATCCAGGCTAACCCTAGTTAACCCAGACTACCCCTAGTTAACCCACACTAACCTTTGTTAACCCAGACTACCCCTAGTTAACCCACACTAACCTTAGTTAACCCAGGTTTACCCTAGTTAACCCAGACTACCTGCTAACTAACCCAGCCTACCCCTAGCTAACCCTGACTACTGTCTCCTCAGGTGCTGCTGTGAAAAGAAGCCACGCCCCCTCCTACGGTGCGACACTCCTGCCAATCAGCACTTCCTGAAACAGGAAGTGGATTTACTCAGGCTCCTCCTCCTCCTCTTTCCAGGACTGTCCCGCCCTCGCTCTGACAGTGCCCCGGCCACCGCTGTGTTCAGACTGAGCATGCCCAGTGTGCTGCCCTCCACCCCCCCCACCACCAGCAGGACGAGCGAGGTAGGGGGCGGAGCCTGTCGGCACCATCACAGCATGCTGAGCGGCGCTTTGCCTCCGTCTGACTTCCTGTGTTGTGTTGCTCTCCAGCTGTCGGAGAAGACTCTGCCCCCCTCACCCCTCAGGCCCAAGGTCAACGCCCTCCTCCACCTGTTTGGGCGGTGGCTGTTTGATGCTGCACTGCTCCACCTTCCAACCAGCCAGACTGATGGTATCTGTCTGTCTGTTTGCCTGTGTGACTGCCTGTCTGTCTGTCTGTCTGTCTGTCTGTGTAGCGTAGCATGTAGCGGGGATCTGCTCTCATTCTGCAGCAAGTCTGGGCAGGAGGGGCTCTCAGGTGTCAGCTGACCCCCTGTCGTCCAGTCAGAAGTCAGATAGCGATGATGTCATAGAAAGGGGGCGGGCCGAGGCCTGCAGAGCGCTCTGCAAGATCTTCACCAGCAAGAAGACCGGAGAGGACATCCTACCTGTCTATCTGTCCAGGTAGGCTGTCTGTCTGTCTGTCTGTCTATTGTCCATCCGTCTGTCTCTCTGTTTAACTGTTTGCCTGTCTGCTTGGTAGGTTCTACATGGTTCTCATCCAGGGCCTCCAGGTCTCTGAGGTGCAGAGTCTTCCTGTCATGGCGGCCATCTTGCTTCACTCCTCCTTCCTGTTTTGCTGCGACTTGAAAGGAGTGAACTTCCTGCTGCCGCACGTCACCTCCGCCCTGGAGTACATACTGCCCGAGAGGTACTTGTACTAGTTGTACTACTACTAGTGGTACTACTACTACTTGTACTAGTACTAATACTACCACCGCTGTGTCACCTCCACCCTGGAGTACATACTGCCCGAGAGGTACTAGTACTAGTGGTACTACCACTACTTGCACTGGTACTAGTATTAATACTAGTTGCAGTATTCCAGTATGCTCGTCTTGCCGGTTCCAGGGACCTCTCCAGGTTCCAGTGTTTCGTGTCCTGCACCGAGCTGAGACGAGCGTCCATCCACATCCTGCTGTCGCTGCTTCCACTTCCTGTCCAGCTCGGGCCCCCTGAGGCCGAGGTGAGCGCTTAGCTAGTTAGCGTAGACAACTAAACTAGTTTGTTTAGACCGGTGATCTCTGGTCATTTGCTTTGAGTTATATTTAATATTTCGTATTTCTCTGATGTCACATCTTCAGTTCCGCCTCCTCAGACTCCTGATGGGAGCTCTGCAAGTAGAGACCCAACCTGCTCATACCCAGATGCTGCTGGGTGAGTACTACGACTGTCATGCTTTTTCCCTGTTTTGTTCTAGTGATTCTGTCTCTCTCCGTCATGAATCCTTCCTGATCTCCCACTATTTACATTCATTTTCTTCTGGTCAGTTCCTCATTCCGTGTCATGACCTCATGTCATTTCAGACCCTCCCACTCCCTACACTTCACCTGCTCTCCCATTCCCTCCTTACTCCCTCGGCATAAATACCAGTCCACTTTCCATGTGTTCTCTGCCAGATTGTCTTTTGCATTGAGTTGAGCTTTCCCAGACTACTTCCTGTTGCCTGAACCTACTGTCCGAATCACTTCCTGTTGCCCTGGACCCTGACTCTCTGCCTGATTCCCTGGAGGATAACTTTGCCTTCTCTAACTGATGTCCTGGTTTTGACCCCTGCCTGTTTGTTGGAATAAACCTTCTAGACATGTGGTGTAATTTGGTATCATGCTTGTGGGTTGACATCTGGCATGAGACGATGAGCTTAAAAGTACAATCTGGGAACAAATGAACCCAGACGAGGAATGGCGGTACCGGCTTGTGCTCTACATCAACCAAGCAATAATTCACTGCCATCGGAACCTCACCTATGCCGGTCCTTCCTCTCGCTCTGCTCATTTACTTTTGAACTGCAAACCCTCACCTATCCCACGAGGGGTCATGAGTGGCTTTCAAGGTCACCCAGCTCAGGGGAAGGGCTCGGGACTGGGGCACCGGCAAGTGGGAGAAGCATTACATTACATTTAGCAGACTTACAATTATTCAAACACCGACAGACGCAGCCATCAGGAGCAATTAGGGGTTAAGTGTCTTGCTCAAGGACACTACAGTATGCTAGCAGGAGCAGCCTGGGATCGAACCAGCAACCTTTAGATTACTAGACGATCAGCTTTTTGACCTCTTTTCATCCTTTTTTGACTGTCTCTGGAGGGTATTTAACCACGCTACACCTGGCTGTGAGGCTGCTCGTTTAACCTGGTGTAGAGGGGCCGGCGTGTTATCGAATGTTCCACTGAGTTTCCGACCCTCGCAGCAGAGAGCGGTTGCAATTCTTCGTCGCTGTTTGGCGCCTTTTATAATGGGCTTTCTGATGTCATCAAGGACGAGCTGGCAGCTCTGGACCCTAGATTCCAAGAGGCAGCCCCAGGTCCAGCAGCAGCCACCCATCATCCCAGAGGCAGCCCCAGGTGCAGCTGCCACCAGTTTGCCTAGCTACACTGGTGTCGTGAATTTTCACCCAATCGGCTTTCTCTACTGACGTCCAGCCAGACCACCGGCAGTCGGCCTTCTCAGCCGACCCCCGGCCTCTTGGCTGCATTTCGAAGTGGCCCTGCCTGCATAGGGGGCGGGGCTGAGAAAACAAATAAAATAATAATTAAAAATACAGTCATTGTTTTAGTTTTATTGGGGAACGGTGATGTGCAGCGTTACTTCTAGTTATTATGGAACAGGGAGGTGCAGCGTAACTTGTAGATATTAGGGAACGGGGACGCGCAACGTTAATTCTGGTTATTATGGAATGGATACGCGCAGCGTTACTTGTAGTTATTATGGAACCGGGACGCAAAGCGTTACTTCTAGTTATTATGGAACGGGGACGTGCAGCATTACTTCTAGTTATTATGGAACGGGGATGTGCAGCATTACTTTTAGTTATTATGGAACGGGGACGTGCAGCATTACTTTTAGTTATTATGGAACGGGGACGTGCAGCATTACTTCTAGTTATTATGGAACGGGGACGTGCAGCATTACTTCTAGTTATTATGGAACGGGGACGTGCAGCATTACTTTTAGTTATTATGGAACGGGGACGTGCAGCATTACTTCTAGTTATTATGGAACGGGGACGTGCAGCATTACTTCTAGTTATTATGGAACGGGGACGTGCAGCATTACTTCTAGTTATTATGGAACGGGGACGTGCAGCATTACTTTTAGTTATTATGGAACGGGGATGTGCAGCATTACTTTTAGTTATTATGGAACGGGGACGTGCAGCATTACTTCTAGTTATTATGGAACGGGGATGTGCAGCATTACTTCTAGTTATTATGGAACGGGGACGTGCAGCATTACTTTTAGTTATTATGGAACGGGGATGTGCAGCATTACTTTTAGTTATTATGGAACGGGGACGTGCAGCATTACTTCTAGTTATTATGGAACGGGGACGTGCAGCATTACTTCTAGTTATTATGGAACGGGGACGTGCAGCATTACTTCTAGTTATTATGGAACGGGGACGTGCAGCATTACTTCTAGTTATTATGGAACGGGGACGTGCAGCATTACTTCTAGTTATTATGGAACGGGGACGTGCAGCATTACTTTTAGTTATTATGGAACGGGGATGTGCAGCATTACTTTTAGTTATTATGGAACGGGGACGTGCAGCATTACTTTTAGTTATTATGGAACGGGGACGTGCAGCATTACTTCTAGTTATTATGGAACGGGGATGTGCAGCATTACTTTTAGTTATTATGGAACGGGGACGTGCAGCATTACTTGTAGTTATTATGGAACGGGGAAGCATAGGGATACTTCTAGTAATTTTGGAAGGGGGACACGCAGCGTTACTTCTAATTATTATGGAACGGGGACACGCAACGTTAATTCTAGTTATTATGGAATGGATAGGCGCAGCGTTACTTGGAGTTATTATGGAACCGGGACGCAAAGCGTTACTTCTAGTTATTATGGAACGGGGACACGCAGCATTACTTGTAGTTATTATGGAACGGGGACACACAGCGCTACTTCTAGTTATTATGAAACAGGGACTTACAGCATTACTTCTAGTTATAATGGAACAGGGAAGCGCAGTGTTACTTCTAGTAATTTTGGAAGGGGGACACGCAGCATTACTTCTAATTATTATGGAACGGGGACGCGCAACGTTAATTCTAGTTATTATGGAATGGATAGGCGCAGCGTTACTTGGAGTTATTATGGAACCGGGACGCAAAGCGTTACTTCTAGTTATTATGGAACGGGGACACGCAGCGCTACTTCTAGTTATTATGAAACAGGGACTTACAGCATTACTTCTAGTTATGATGGAACAGGGAAGTGCAGCGTTACTTCTAGTAATTTTGGAAGGGGGACACGCAGCGTTACTTGTAGTTATTATGGAACGGGGATGCGCAGCGTTGCTTGTCCTCATTATGAAACGGGGACGCACAGCGTTACTTGTAGTTATTATGGAACAGGGACATGCAGTGTTACTTGTAGTTATTATGGAACAGGGACAGGCAGCGTTACTTGTAGTTATTATGGAACGGGGACAGGCAACGTTACTTGTAGTTATAGAATGTGGAGGCGAAGCGTTACTTATAGTTATTATGAAACGGGGATGCACAGCGTTACTTGTACTCATTATGAAACGGAGACGCACAGCGTTACTTGTAGTTATTTTGAAATGGGGATGCGCAGCGTTACATGTAGTTATTATAGAACGGGGACGCACAGCGTTACTTGTACTCATTATGAAACGGAGACGCACAGCGTTACTTGTAGTTATTTTGAAATGGGGATGCGCAGCGTTACATGTAGTTATTATAGAACGGGGACGCACAGCGTTACTTGTACTCATTATGGAACAGACACACACAGCGTTACTTCTAGTTATTATGGAACGGGTGCATGCAGCATTACTTGTACTCATTATGGAACAGGGACGCGCAGTGATACCTGTAGTTTTTATTGAATGGGCAAGCGCAGCATTACTTGTAGTTATTATGGAACAGGGACATGCAGTGTCACTTGTAGTTATTATGGAACAGGGACAGGCAACGTTATGTGTAGTTATTATGGAATGGGGAGGCGAAGCGTTACTTATAGTTATTATGAAACGGGGACGCACAGCGTTACTGGTAGTTATTATGGAACAGGGACGCGCATCGTTACTTGTAGTAATTATGGAACAGGGACATGCGGTGTTGCTTGTAGTTATTATGGAACAGGGACAGGCAGCGTTACTTGTAGTTATTATGGAACAGGGACAGGCAGCGTTACTTGTAGTTATTATGGAACAGGGACGCACATGCAGGGGATGGTAGCTCACGAGGTAGAGGTGGTCGTCTAGTAATCTAAAGGTTGCTGGTTGGATCCCAGGCTCCTCCTGCTAGCATGCTGTAGTGTCCTTGAGCAAGACACTTAACCCCTAATTGCTCCTGATGGCTGTGTCCGTCGGTGTTTGAATAATTGTAAGTCGCTTTGGATAAAAGCGTCTGCTAAATGTAATGTAATGTAATGTAATTATGGAACAGGGACCCGCAGCGTTACTTGTAGTTATTATGGAACAGGGAGAGGCAACGTAACTTTTAGTTTCATAATAAGAGGTAATTGTAGTTATTTTGGAACAGGGATGCGCAGCGTTCCTTGTACTCATTATGGAACAGAGATGCGCAGCATTACTTGTATTTATTATGGAACGGGAACGCGCAGCGTTACTTCCAGTTATTATGGAAGACCTTCCTCTGTAGTCAGCCATTTTGAATCCGAGCAGCTTTGTGTTGGTGCTCCCTCTAGTGGCCATGTTGGGTGCGGTGCAGGACTTCGCTGTGTTGGAGGCGAGTGGACCAGAAGCTCAGGTGAGGCGGATGGAAGGCTGTGTGGTCACGGTTGTTGGTTACCGTCTTTACCATGGTTACTGTACTTTACTGAAGTTAGCAAATTCTAACTATACCCGTTTTCTCCTCCTCTCCGCAGGGTACAAGTTGTTCAGTCCGACAACGTTCAATTCAGCTCAGAGAATACGGTATGAGGAGGTTAGAGACACTAATACTACTATGACTACTGGTACTAGTACTACTACTAGTACAAGTAGTAGATAATAATACTAGTGTTATTAGTCGTAGTTTATCGTAATACTAGTATTAGTAGTAGTATTTTATAATAATACTACTACTTATACTAGTAGTAGATAATAATATTAGT
>NC_137192.1:37226289-37288789 GCF_960531495.2 Zeus faber
GAACCATTTGACTCTAACAGCCAATCGTACGGCAGAGAAACAACCATAAGACATTATTATTATTATTATTATTATTATCATTATTATTATTATTATCATTATAATATGAATAATAATGATAATTATTATTATTATTCTCATTATTCTTATTATCATTATCATTATTATTATTATTATTATTATTATTATTATTATTATATTAATAATAATAATAATAATTATTATTATTATGATTATTATTATTATTATCATTATCATTACCATTATTATTATTATTGTTGCTGTTATAATTCATAATAGTAATGTTATTTATTATTATTAATAATGTTGCTTATTAATAACAATATCATCATAATTATTTATTTTCATATAATTATTATATAATTATTATATACAGTATACTGTATCTAATATATTATACATACTGTATATTATAATAATATAATATATTATTGGGGTGTGTGAGCAGCCACACTTGTTGCTCATTGGTTGGTTGAGCAGCAGGTAAAACCCCCATCCTCACACTCACTCAGGAGAGGAGCCCTGTCATGACATGTTCCATCTGCTCCTGGCTTGTTCCAGCTAGCCTCCTCTTACAATAAACTGCTCCTGGCTTGTTCCAGCTAGCCTCCTCTTACAATAAACTGCTCCTGGCTTGTTCCAGCTAGCCTCCTCTCTACAATAAACTGCTCCTGGCTTGTTCCAGCTAGCCTCCTCTCTACATTAAACTGCTCCTGGCTTGTTCCAGCTAGCCTCCTCTCTAGAATAAACTGCTCCTGGCTTGTTCCAGCTAGCCTCCTCTCTACAATAAACTGCTCCTGGCTTGTTCCACCTAGCCTCCTCTCTACAATAAACTGCTCGTGGCTGGTTCCACCTAACCTCCTCTCTACAATAAACTGCTCCTGGCTTGTTCCACCTAGCCTCCTCTCTTCAGTAAACTGCTCCTGGCTTGTCCCAGCTATTAACTGATGTCTACAACCAATCATGTTCTATGTCTCTGTGCTACAGGGCCCTGAAACCACCACTTAGGTGCCATTGTGGCAGTTTATCCTACCACATGCCACAATTATATATACTGTATTATAAATCCATATTTCAATATTCTGTAAGTTTCTTAGTTGTCGTCTGGTTGACCTGACCACTGCCCTGCTCTGATTGGTTGACATGGAAGGCATGTTCCTCTTTGTTCCTGAGTGTCACTGTGGTAACACCCATCCTTTAGGTCCGGCTGCAGGGGGCGGAGTCAGCACAGCGGAGTGTGGTCCGCTCGCTGTGCAGCTTCATCGTGTTCCAGTGCCGCCGCCCACCCCCGCTCCACTCCAGAGTCCTGCACTCGGCCATCGTTGCAGCTTTCCACTGCCTGGAGCTGTGGATCCTTCAGCACCCCGCCTTGCTGGACCAGCCGGTTAGTCTGATAACTAGTCCTAACTAGTCTAATAACTAGTCCTAACTAGTCTGATAACTAGTCCCAACTAGTCTGATAACTAGTCTGATAACTAGTCCCAACTAGTCTGATAACTAGTCCCAACTAGTCTGATAACTAGTCTGATAACTAGTCCCAACTGATCTGATAACTAGTCTGATAATTAGTCCCAACTAGTCTGATAACTAGTCCCAACTAGTCTGATAACTAGTCCCAACTAGTCTGATAACTGGTCCTAACCAGTCTGATAACTAGTCCCAACTATTCTGATAACTAGTCCCAACTAGTCTGATAACTAGTCCCAACTAAGTCCTAACTAGTCTGATAACTAGTCTGATAACTGGTCTGATAACAAGTCGGATAGCTAGTCCCAACTGGTCTGATAACTAGTCTGATAACTAGTCCCAACTAGTCTGATAACTAGTCCCAACTAGTCTGATAACTAGTCTAATAACTAGTCTGATAACTAGTCCCAACTAGTCTGATAACTAGTCCCAACTAGTCTGATAACTAGTCCCAACTAGTATGATAACTAGTCCCAACTAGTCGCAACTAGTCTGATAACTCGTCCCAAGTAGTCTGATAACTAGTCCCAACTAGTCTGATAACGAGTCTGATAACTAGTCCCAACTAGTCTGACAACTAGTCTGATAACTAGTCCCAACTGGTCTGATAACTGTTCTGATAACTAGTCTGATAACTAGTCCCAACTAGTCTGATAACTAGTCTGATAACTAGTCCCAACTGATCTGATAACTAGTCTGATAACTAGTCCCAACTAGTCTAATAATTAGTCCCAACTAGTCTGATAACTAGTCCCAACTCGTCTGATAACTAGTCTGATAACTAGTCCCAACTAGTCTGATAACTAGTCCTAACCAGTCTGATAACTAGTCCCAACTGGTCTGATAACTAGTCCCAACTAAGTCCCAACTGGTCTGATAACTAGTCTGATAACTAGTCCCAACTAGTCTGATAATTAGTCCCAACTAGTCTAATAATTAGTCCCAACTAGTCTGATAACTAGTCTGATAACTATTCCCAACTAGTCTGATAACTAGTCCCAACTAGTCGCAACTAGTCTGATACCTCGTCCCAAGTAGTCTGATAACTAGTCCCAACTAGTCTGATAACTAGTCTGATAACTAGTCCCAACTAGTCTGATAACTAGCCCCAAATTGTCTGATAACTAGTCCCAAACTAAGTCCCAACTAGTCCGATAACTAGTCCCAACTAGTCTGATAACTAGTCCTAACTAGTCCCAACTAGTCTGATAACTAGTCCCAACTAAGTCCTAACTAGTCTGATAACTAGTCTGATAACAAGTCTGATAGCTAGTCCCAACTGGTCTGATAACTAGTCTGATAACTAATCCCAACTAGTCTGATAATTAGTCCCAACTAGTCTGATAACTTGTCCCAACTAGTCTGATAACTTGTCCCAACTAGTCTAATAATTAGTCCCAACTAGTCTGATAACTAGTCTGATAACTATTCCCAACTAGTCTGATAACTCGTCCCAACTAGTCTGATAACTAGACCCAACTAATCTGATAACTAGTCCCAACTAGTCTGATTACTAGTCCCAACTTGTCTGATAACTAGTCCCAGCTAAGTCCCAACTAAGTCCCAACTAGTCTGATAACTAGTCTGATAACAAGTCTGATAACTAGTCCCAACTAATCTGATAACTAGTCCCAACTAGTCTGATAATTAGTCTCAACTAGTCTGATAACTAGTCCCAACTAGTCTGATTACTAGTCCCAACTAGTCTAATAATTAGTCCCAACTAGTCTGATAACTAGTCTGATAACTATTCCCAACTAGTCTGATAACTCGTCCCAAGTAGTCTGATAACTAGTCCCAACTAGTCTGATAACTAGTCTGATAACTAGTCCCAACTAATCGGATAACTAGTCCCAACTAGTCTAATTACTAGTCCCAACTTGTTTGATAACTAGTCCCAACTAAGTCCCAACTACGTCCCAACTAGTCTGATAACTAGTCCCAATTAGTCTGATAACTAGTCCCAACTAATCTGATAACTAGTCCCAACTAGTCTGATAACTAGTCACAACTAGTCTGATAACTAGTCACAACAAGTCCCAACTAGTTCGATAACTAGTCCCATCTAGTCTGATAACCAGTCCCAATTAGTCTGATAACTAGCCCCAAATTGTCTGATAACTCGTCCCAACTAAGTCCCAACTAGTCTGATAACTAGTCCCAACTAGTCTGATAACTAGTCCTAACTAGTCTCAACAAGTCTGATAACTAGTCCCAACTAGTCTGATAACTAGTCATAACAAGTCCCAACTAGTTCGATAACTAGTCCCATCTAGTCTGATAACTAGTCCCAATTAGTCTGATAACTAGTCTGATAATTAGTCCCAACTAGTCTAATAACTAGTCCCAACTTGTCTGATAACTGGTCTGATAACTAGTCCCAACTAATCTGATAACTAGTCCCAACTAGTCTGATAACTCTTCCCAAGTAGTCTGATAACTAGTCCCAACTAGTCTGATAACTAGTCTGATAACTAGTCCCAACTGATCTGATAACTAGTCCCAACTAGTCTGATAACTAGCCCCGAATTGTCTCATAACTAGTCCCAACTAGTCTGATAACTAGTCCCAACTAGTCTAATAATTCGTCCCAACTAGTTTGATAACTAGTCTGATAACTATTCCCACCTAGTCTGATAACTCGTCCCAAGTAGTCTGATAACTAGTCCTAACTAGTCTGATAACTAGTCCCAACTGATCTGATAACTAGTCCCAACTAATCTGATAACTAGTCCCAACTTGTCTGATAACTAGTCTCAACTAAGTCCCAACTAAGTCCCAGCTAGTCTGATAACTAGTCCCAACGAGTCTGATAACTAGTCCTAACTAGTCCCAACTAGTCTGATAACTAGTCCCAACTAGTCTGATAACTAGTCATAACAAGTCCCAACTAGTTCGATAACTAGTCCCATCTAGTCTGATAACTAGTCCCAATTAGTCTGATAACTAGTCTGATAACTAGTCCCAACTAGTCTGATAACTAGTCCCAACTAGTCTGATAACTAGTGTGGATCCTAAGCTAAATGGTGTGTGTGTGTGTGTGTGTGTGTGTGTAGGAGTGCTTGATGGAGGTCCTGGAGATCGTGGAACAGGGCATTTCAGGAAGTAAGTCCCGGCAGGAACAGGAAACCAGATACAAGGATGACAAGGAGCACAGCCCCGCCTCGATGAGGGTGAAGGACGCTGCCGAGGCGACCCTGTCCAGGTGAGCAGGACCTTCCAGGACCTTACATGACCTTCCAGAATGTTCCAGAACCTTCTAGGACCTTCCAGGACGTTCTAGGACCTTACAGGACCTTACAGGAGCTTCCAGGAGCTTCCAGGACCTGAGGAGGAGGCAGTGGAGATGACGGAGGATAAGTCAAAGTCGTCAGACTCCAGGATGGAGGAGGAACCTGTTGAGAGCGAGAGTCAGACCCAGTGAAGGTCCCAGTGAACTGAAGACCAGAGGAAGCAAATCGTAAAAGGAGTTGTTTTGTTGTTTGTTGTTTATTATTTGTTGTTTGTTATTCATTGTTCATAGTTTATTGTTTGTTGTTCATTGTTCCTTGTTTGTTGTTTATGTGTTGTCTTTTGTTCATTGTTTATTATTTGTTGTATGTTATTTGTTGTTTGTTGTTCATTGTTTGTTATTTGTTGTTTGTTGTTTGTAATTTGTTGTTCATTGTTCATTGTTTTTTATTTGTTGTTTGTTGTTTATTATTTTTTTTGTTGTTGTTCATTGTTTGTTGTTTGTTGTTCATTGTTCGTTGTTCATTGTTTTTTGTTGTTTGTTGTACATTGTTTATTATTTGTTATTTGTTGTTTGTTGTTGATTATTTGTTGTTTGTTGTTCATTGTTTGTTTGCTCTTTGTGGTTTGTTGTTTGTTGTTCATTGTTTTTTTGCTCTTTGTGGTTTGTTGTTTGTTGTTCATTAGTCGTTGTTTTTTTCAGTTGTTTGTTGTTCATTGTTTATTTGTTGTTTATTGTTTTTTGTTTGTTTTTATTATTTGTTGTTTATTATTAGTTTTTTGTTATTTGTTTTGTGTTGGTCATTGTTTGTTATTTGTTGTTTGTTATTCGTTGTTTATTATTTGTTGTTTGTTGTTCATTGTTTGTTTTTTTGTTCATTGTTTGTTGTTCATGTTTGTTGTTTATTATTTGTTGTTTGCTGTTCATTGTTTGTTATTTGTTGTTTGTTGTTCATTTTTTATTGTTTGTTGTTCAGTGTTCAATGTTCGTTGTTTGTTGTTGTTTGCTGTTTGTTATTTGTTGTTTGTTCATTGTTTGTTGTTCAACTAATAACAAACAGCATACAACAACAAACAACGAACAGTGAACACCACTGTTCGTTGTTTGTTGTTGTATGCTGTTTGTTATTAGTTGTTTGTTATTTGTTGTTTATTATTTGTTGTTGTTTGCTGTTTGTTAATTGTTGTTTATTATTTTTTGTTCATTGTTTGTTATTTGTTGTTCATTCTTTGTTTGTTGTTTGTTATTTGTTGTTCATTGTTCATTGTTTGTTGTACATTTTTCGTTGTTTGTTGTTGTTTGTCGTTTACTTTTTGTTGTTCACTGTTTGTTATTAGTTGTTTTTTATTTGTTATTAGTTGTTTTTTATTTGTTTTTTGTTGTTTGTTATTTGTTGTTCATTGTTTATTAATTGTTGTTTGTTATTCGTTGTTTGTTTGTTGTTCATTGTATGTTGTTTATTATTTGTTGTTTGTTGTTTATTGTTTGTTGTTCTTTATTTGTTATTTGTTGTTTGTAGTTTATTGTTTGTTATATGTTTTTTGTTGTTTGTTGTTTGTTTTTCCATCTTCACTGCACTGGTGACTGGAGGACCAACCTGGACCATCCTGGCTCCATGGATCAGAGCCACGGAGCCAGGTTGGAGGTGGAGAACAACCACTCACCAGGACTTTCCAGGAGATTGGTTTCCACCAGGAACATCACACTACGTCACATAACGGATGCAGCAGGACCACGACTCCTCCACACCCGGGCAGCAGCTCAGCTACTACACCTCCAATCCACACGGTAACACAAGAGACATTCTCAGCAGGTGGAGTAAAAGACTTTGAGAGGAGCTGATGATGCTGAGGGACGATGGCAACGGAACAGAACTTCATGCAAAAATGATCCTTTTCCACAACTTTTTATTCCAGACGACAACACTGTGTCAAAGTGGCACGGTGGCGCAGTGCATTGCACTGCTGCCTCACAGCAAGAAGGTCCTGGGTTCGATTCCCGCCTGGGGCGCTGTTGGCACCGTGCTCCGGCGGATTATCTCCCAAATAAGAGGCTTTCTGTGTGGAGTTTGCATGTTCTCCCCGTGCTCACATGGGGTTTCCTCCACCTCACGTCAGTAAGGACCCCCACCAAAAACATGCCCCCATCATGGTCTGACCAGCGATGGACACTTATCACCTGGTCCCCGGGCGCGTCCACGTACGCTGCCCACTGCTCCTGGCTGTGGCCCCGGAGGAAGGACAAGCCAGGATGGTTCAATGCAGAGGAGCCATTTCACCAGCACCATCAAAGCATGTGTGTGTGTGCAAGCATGTGTTGTAGTGTGGTGTGTTGCGTGATAAATAAAGACTGTTTCTTCTTCTTCTTTCTGTTTCCAAAGAAAAACAGGCTAACCCTATCTCTTTCTGTTTGTCTCTCTCTCTACCTGTCTCTCTCCCTGTCTCACTCTCCCCCCATCTGTATCTCTCTCTCTCTCCCACACCTGTCTTACACTGACCACACCTGTCCAACACTGACCACACCTGTCTTACACTGACCACACCTTCTTTGTGTTGGGTCTTGTGATGTCTTGTTGGTGGACTGTGCTCGCTGAGCCTGTACTTGCTCACGATCTGTCTCTGCTTCATGGCTCTGACACTACAGACATATTGTGACGATGGATTTTCTCTTTTTAGCGCAGACATCAATGACGTTTGTTTAGTGTTTTGGTTTGTTGGTTCCAATGTTCCAGATCGCCCTTTTTGGGTTCTTAAACTATTTGTTTGACTGTGATGTGTGTTGGTAAAGCAGTGCTGCTCTGAGATGGAACCATGTTGGTGTTGGTTGCTCAGTAAGTCTTATGAGCAGCTGACTGAGCTACTCTCTCTCTCTCTCTCTCTCTCTCTCTCTCTCTCTCTGTTATTTCAATAACATTGATGTTGGTGTCTTATCCCTTGAGTAGGAGAAAGCTTTCAACCGTGTGGACCATGGCTTTTTATTTTCAACTTTAAAGGCATTTGGATTTGGGGAAGGGTTTCTTAATTATGTGTGGCTCCTTTATAAAGGAGCATCCTGCCTGATCAAGGTGGGTGGGGTGTTGAGCCGTCCACTCCCTGTACAGAGAGGGATAAGGCAGGGCTGTCCCATCTCTGGACAACTCTACTCCCTTGCTATAGAACCTCTTCTGCACATTTTAAGGAACAGGCTGAATACTGGGCTGCCACAGGGGCCGCCGCTGGTCACCTCCAATTGTGCAGACGATGTCAATGTTTTTGTTCCTGACCAGGACGATGTCCGGAGGTTAGTTGCTTGCTTAGGGATTTCAATGGATCAGCGTTCACGTCACGCCCCCCAGTCAGTACCCAGGCCTGCCCGGGGAAGCAAATGATCCTCCCAGCAGACTAAATTCTAAGAGACAACGCCTGAGAGCAAAGTCAAAGAATCCTAGTCACAGTCCCAAAGCCGACAGCAGACAGCCTTAAGAGCACCTTGCAGTGGGACCTGCCCTTCGAATACTACAACTAAACGTTGAAGGCCTTTCTGCAGCCAAGCGAAGCCTCATCGAAGTCCTCACTTCCCAACACTCGATTGACGTTACCTGCCTCCAAGAGACTCACATTGGCACAGAGGAAGCAGGCCGCTACACCATCAATGGCTTTGACCTCCTGTGTTACGCTCCACATGCCAAACATGGACGTGCCACCTATGTGCACTCTGACATAGCTGAAGCAAATCACTTGACAACAACACAATTCTCTGATACCATAACTATTGGTGGTTTCAACATTGTCAATGTGTACAAGCCCCCTAGTGCCAACTGGGATCTGCAGGTCCTACCCACCCTACCCCACCCATCTATGTGGGGGATTTCAACAGCCACCACCATGACTGGGGATATCCAGTAGTGGATAGTGATGGAGAGGCAGTTTCAGACTGGGCATCTAGAAATGACCTTGTTCTGATATATGATCCCAAACAATGAGGAACCTTCCACTCCGCCAGGTGGAAAAAAGACTACTCCCCTACCTGTGCTGGGTCAGCTCTTTGAATGGAACGCCCTATCCTGCTCAGATCCTCATTCTTGCTTGTACACGTTGGCCTACACCTCCCAGTCATAGACAGCCCAAGGAAGATGCGCTGGAACTTCCGCAAAGCCAACTGGAAGAAATACAGTGAAATCCTGGAGCGGAGTGTTGTTACCATCCCACTCCATACCATCACTATAGATGAAGCATACAACCGCTTCTGCAGCGCCATCTACAAAGCTGCCCACTCAGCAATCCCACGAGGCTACCGACCCCTCTACGTCCCATGCCTGGACGGAAAAAGTGCTGCATTCCTACAAGCCTACAAAACATCAGGGGACCCTGAGATAGCAGACCATCTCTGGCTAAATACAGCTCGGCGAAGGAAATGGGAGGAGACAGTAGCTGACCTGAACTTTACACACTCTAGCAGGAAATGTTGGAGCCTTCTCCGTCGTCTAGGAGCTGCACAGAAGCCCCCGAGCCAAAACCGAGCATCTGTCAAACCCAACCAAGTTGCATCCCACCCACTGACTATTGCAAAAGCAACCCAAGACAAACCCACCAGAAGAGCAGTTACAACTGAGCAAAAGAAAGCGCTAAGAGACCATAGAAACCCTGAACCTTTTGAGGTTGCTGAACTGGAGAAAGTCCTGCAGAAGCCTGCAATGTGGAAAGGCAGCAGGATATGATAACATCTCTCCAGAGTTCATGAAACACCTTGGCCCCCGAGCCCTAAACTGGCTGACACAATTGACTTCACCATCCAACTGGCTTGGAAAACAGAATGGGAGTCCAAGGAGGTCCCAAACAAACATCTGGTGTCAGACCCCAATCAACAGGTCCCTGGCACCAACCTCCCAAGGAGACAATGGTCTACGCTCAATCGCTTCAGGACTGGACATGGCCCCTGCTTGGCTCAGCCTTCACAAATGGGGCAGTAGCCCCGCTCCACTGTGTGCTTGTGGAGAGGAAGGTAGGAAGGAACTGAAAGGAGGATTCGTCACACTCCATACAGCAGACCAGGAGGCAACTGCTTGGCTTGGGGACTTTGCATTCACTAAATAAATAAAGGGATGTATCAGACGGCCTCCTTTCCTCCTCTAGCCTGCACTCCAGCTTGCTCAAGGCTGGGTGCGTCAAGCTGGATCATCTGCTGAAGGCATCTGTGGAGCAGCTCATGGAGACAACTGGCATCAGGTCCTCCAGACTGCTGCACAGGTTGTTGAATGAAGTCCATGCTTCCCTGCCAGTGCCCTATAGGGCTTTTATTGAGAACTGTACTCTGTCTGACCAATGGGAAAATGAGTGCGAATATGTGTGTCCTTCGCTAAAAGTCTCTCCTGCTGTGCAGTGGGAGGAGGAGCAAGATAGCCTCCTGACCTTTGCTCCTCCCAAGCTGGGGGTGTTTGAGGCAGTGGGCAAGAAAGGCGCCTACTACACTTGCGTCAAGGTGGCACACCAACGCTCTCTGGCAGGGGTGCAGGTGTCGGGATGGACCCAGTTCTTCTTCTTTCATCCCCTACTGGCTGCTGGTGTTCTCTGTACAAGCCCCCCCTCGACGAACGGGTGGGCACCTCCAATGGAGGATTGTGCATGGGGCGGTGGCCACAAACAGGTATCTGGCACGCCTGGATCCCAGCACGGGGGTGGGATGTGGCACCTGGATCCCAGCACAGGGGTGGGATGCATCTTCTGCTCTGAGGGGAGACGCTGCAGCACCTGTTTGTTGTGTGTCCTGTTTTGTTTTGTTCCAGTCAGTTTTACAAACTGACTGGAACATTGGACACATTCAGGAGAGTTTGGAGTGTTGGGAGGTGCTGTGCTCAGTCCAGGATGATTCCCTCGTTGTTAACCTGTGATTCTCCTGTGGTAGCTGTGATCTTCTCTGTCTTTCTCTCTCTCTGAGTGGTTGGAGGTGTGAGCGTGTGAGTGTTTGGTGGAGTGAGTGGTTTTCTCTCTAACGTTGCTATCAAATTCTATGTTTATAATTATTGGTGACGGTGTTAGTTTTGTTTCTACCGGTTTTAGGGTGTGCACAGAGCGGGTGGGGGGTGGTGGTGGTGGTGCGGGTCCGCAGCCTTGTCGGACCTCACCAAGCTAACAAGGAAGCACGGCATTAAGTTGACCGTTTCTTCCTCTGTCTGGGTGGAGGACTGCAGCCTGGCAGTGGGACAGGTTGTTGGCTATAGCAGCATCATGTCGTGGATGAACAGCGCGGTGGTCATCTTCCTGGATAGGGTGGAGAGGGTGAAGGCAGTGGTGGCGAGCGGCGTCACGGTGAACAAAATGTTTGTTCCCATCCTGCCTCTTTCCACACCGGCGAAGAGGGTGAACCTGGCGAATGTTCCGCCGTTTATGAAAGACGAGACCCTGACCAGGGAACTTTGGAGGCTCAGGAAGGTAGTATCGCCAGTTAAAAAAGTCCCATCAGGGTGTAAGTCGCTGCTGCTGAAGCAGGTGGTGTCGCACAGGAGACACGTCCTGATGATCCTGAACAACAGGGCTGCGGAGCTGAATGTCACCTCTAAAATCAGGGCGGATGAGTTTGACTAGGTGGTGTTTGTCAACTCTGACAACACCAAGTGCTTTGGGTGTGGTGGGGAGGGACACCAGGTCAGGGCATGTCCAGGAAAGAACTCAGACAGCAGGACAGGTGAGGGGCAAAAGGATGGACAGGCGAATGAGGGAGCACAGGAGGGGGCAGGTGAGGGTCAAGATGGGGAAAAACAGGTGAAGGTGGGGGCACAGGAGGGGGCAGGTGAGGGTCAAGAAGGGGAAAAACAGGTGAAGGAGGGGGCACAGGAGGAGACAGGTGAGGGGCAGAAAAAGGAAAAACAGGTGAACAATGGAGCACAGGAGGGGGCAGGTGAGGGGCAGGAAAGAAATAGGGGGAAACACAAGTGAATGTGGAGCCAGAGGAGGGAACGGGTGGAGGTCAACAGCACGGTCAGGTGAGCATGGTGACACGGGGGAGGGGGGTCTGGAAGGCAGGCAGGTAAAGGTGGGAGGACAGGAGGAGAAGGAGAAGGGTCCAGAAGACAGGCAGGTGGGTGTGGGGGGACAGGAGGGGACAGGTGGAAAGGAAGAAAGCTACAGAAAAAAAGAAAAGAGTGCAGTTGACGTAGCTGGGGAGGAGGAAGCACTGGAAGGAAGTGATTTTGAAATGGGGGATGAGGACAATAGTTTGAGAGTTCCTCATCTAAAGAGGAAGTCCTATAAAATGGGAGGAGACTCTCAGGCGAAGAGAGGGACAGCAAGCCAGAGGAAGGCAAGACAGGAGGTTGAGCAGGGAGGTTCAGAGTCTGAGTCCTGGATGGAGGAGGACTCTGCTGCAGACAGTGAGGGGCAGGTTTTTCTAGGTGTCAAGAAGAAAAGGGGCAAAAAAAGTTACAGTGTGGGCAAAATAAAAGCGTTTCTACACAGAACTAAGAACGTGAAAGGGATAAAGGTGGAGGATAAGGGTGAAGGACTACTTCTCAGACAAGGAGCTGTTGGCAAACGCTGCCCAGCAACAGATGATTCAAGATTCAAGATTAAAGATTTTTATTTGTCACATACATATACATACTTCCATACATATATGCAGTGAAATGTAATGCAACGCACCCGGTGATAGCACACAATATGTCCTAGGAAAAAATTAAAAATAAAATAAAATAAAAAGTAGAAAATTCCTTTCTAATAGACCGACTAACTGACTCCTACAACGTAATACAGTAAGTGGAATACTTATAGAATAAGATAAAAAATATATAGAATAAAATACAATAAAAAATAAATTGAAATAAAATGGAATAGGTTGAAGGAATATGCCTATGTATATACAGATATGTGCATTTAAAGTGGCATGTGAATTAAAGTGGCATGTGAATGTGAATAGTGTGAGGTAGTGTTTGGGATAATACAGCACAGTATACAACAGTACGGCGCAGCAATACGGCATCACGAACAACCCTGAACAGTGACACAGTATGCGGTACAGTATGCTACATACAGTACAGTAGGTAGTGGAGCCTAGTGCATAGCTCAGTTAGGACCCCTGGTGAGGTCAGCGTTGACAGTTCTGATGGCTTGAGGGAAGAAACTCCGTCTCAGTCTCTCTGTTCTCGCTGCGTGACTGCGGAGGCGCTTGCCTGACCGCAGCAGCTGAAACAGTCCGTTGTTGGGGTGATGAGGATCCTTCATGATCCTACGGGCTCTGCTACTACACCTCCTGGTGTATAACTCCTGCAAGGGGGGGAGGGTAGTTCCAGTGGTACGTTCAGTTGAACGCACCACCCTCTGCAGGGCCCGCCTGTCCTGGGCAGTACAGCTCCCAAACCAGGCAGTGATGTTGCCTGTCAGGATGCTCTCCACTGCTCCAGAGTAGAAGGACTTGAGGATCCTCACCGAGACCCGGAATTTCCTCAGCTGCCTGAGGTGGTAGAGACGCTGCCTCGCCTTTCTCACCAGAGTGTCTGTGTGAACAGTCCATGTTAAGTCCTCTGTGATGTGGACTCCCAGATATCTGAAGCTGCTCACCCTATCGACAGAAGTCCCATTAATCCACAAGGGCGCGTGCGTCCTCGATTGTGATCCACGCCTAAAGTCCACAATCAGCTCCTTGGTTTTGCTGACGTTCAGGTGTAGGCTGTTGTCCTGGCACCAGACTGACAGGTCAGCCACCTCCTCGCGGTAGGCCTTCTCATCGCAGTCGGTGATCAGGCCCACGACCACGGTGTCGTCAGCAAACTTGATGATGGTGTTGGAGCTGGACCTGGCCACACAGTCATGTGTGTACAGGGAGTACAGTAGGGGGCTGAGGACGCAGCCCTGGGGGGATCCTGTATTCAGGGTGAGGGAGCTGGACATGTACTTCCCCACCTTGACCACCTGGGGGCGGCCTGTGAGGAAGTCCAGGATCCAGGTGCACAGCGGACCATTCAATCCGAGCTCCATCAGTTTGACAGCCAGTCTGGTGGGACCTATGGTGTTGAAAGCTGAACTATAATCAATGAACAGCATTCTCACATAGGCCCCCTTCTGGCCATCCAGGTGCGTGAGCGTGGTGTGCAGTACCTGGGAGACCGCGTCATCCGTGGATCTGTTCTGCCGGTACGCAAACTGCAACGGGTCCAAGGTGCGGGGGAGGGAGGCGCAGATGTAATCCTTAATCAGCCTCTCGAAACACTTCATGACCACCGAGGTGAGGGCCACCGGACGGTAGTCATTCAGGCAGGTCAGAGAGGCGATCTTCAGGACAGGAACAACGGTGGACCTCTTGAAGCAGGATGGGACCACTGATTCAGCCAGGGAGATGTTGAATATTGTGGTGAACACCGGAGCTAGCTGGTTAGCACAGGTCTTCAGCACTCGCCCAGATATGCCGTCTGGACCCGCAGCTTTCCTGGTGTTCACCCGCATCAAAGCCCTCCTGACCTCGTGCACGGACACTGAGTGTGCGCGCTCGTCCCCAGCGGTGTAGCTCCAATTCGGCGGCGAGCTAGCGGTGCTGTTGCCAGACTCGAACCGTGCATAAAAGGAGTTCAGTTGGTTGGCCAGGGAGGCGTCCACACTCGTGGCTGGGGAGGAGCTGCTCTTGTAGTTTGTTATTGTTCGCAGCCCCTCCCACAAGCGTCTGGTGTCCCCCCGCTCCATCTGTAGCTCCACGGTCTCTCTGTGCGTCCGTTTAGCGTCCCTCACCGCCCTCCGCAGATTGTACGACGCAGCTTTGTAATTGTCCATGTTACCAGATACAAGTCCGTCGTTGTAAGCGGCCGTGCGCGCATTCAGAGCGCAGCGGATGGATTTATCAACCCATGGTTTCTGGTTTGGAAATATCCGAACTTTCACCGTGGGAACGATTTCATCCGCGAGCGTAGCCACGAAACTTACTACAACCTCTGTAAACTCGCTGACGTCACTTGAACTCGCTTGGAACATGTCCCAGTCTACGTCAGTCAGAGCGTCCTGAAGCGCAGCCTCTGATTGGTCCGTCCACCGCTTCACCTCCCTCGTCATCACCAGATCCCGCGCGATCAGAGGCCTGTAAACAGGAAGCAGCGAGATCGCGGCGTGATCTGATTTCCCGAAAGCAGGAAGCGACACGGGCTTGTATCCGTTCTTGTAAGGAGTGTAACAATGGTCCAGAGTTCTGTCTCCCCTGGTGAGGAGTGAGGGGAGAGGAGGGTTTACGGACCAGGAGGTGTACAGGCTCAAGAAGATGGTGCAGAAAATCAGGAAGGAGCTGAAGAAAGGGGAGGAGGAGGATGATGATGATGATGATGATGATGATGATGATGATGATGATGAAGATGATGATGATGAGGTGTATGCAGTGCTGCTGTTTTTTTGGGAAGGTTTTAGAGTCTAGAAGAGCTGCTCTCACAGACCTACCAGGCACCAAGGCGCAGGGGGCGCTGGTCCACTCTCGCTTCCAGAGCGCAGCGCTGATGGACGTACCATCTAAGTTCTTTTTTAGCCTGGAGAAGAGGAACAGGCAGAGCAGGTTCATTCACGCCCTGAGATCGGACACAGGACAGGAGCTCAAGAGGCCGGAAGAGATCCGGAGACAAGCCGTGAACCTTTACACAGAACTGTAAGAAAGTGAGTACGAGGAACAAAAATAACTGTTTTACTCATTTTGTGGGAATCTGCCCAGGGTCCCAGAAGACGTCAGTGCAGTGCTGGGGGACCTCTGACCCTGTAGGATTTTAAGTCGTCGATGCCGGGGCCCCGGCATCGACGGGATTCCTGCGGAATTTTATAAAGAGTTCTGGGAGGAGTTAGGGGAGGATCTTTTAATAGTTTTTAATGAAGGTTTTAAAGACAAACTATTGCCATTCAGCTGCAAGAGAGCAGTCATCACTCTCCTACCAAAGAAAGGAGACTTGCAGGAGATCAAGAACTGGCCTCCTGTGTCCCTTCTGTGCGCAGACTATAAGGTCCTGTCGAGGGCGCTGAGGGAGGTGATGGACCTGGTGGTCCATCAGGACCAAACCTACTGTGTGCCTGGTTGGCCTATTCTGGATAATGTGTCCTTAATTCAGGACATTTTGGACGTCTCTAGTCCTTTGGGCAGTGAAACTGGGCTAATTTCGTTAGACCAGGAAAAGGCTTTTGACCGGGTTGAGCATCTTTACTTCTGGAAAACTCTGGAGGCTTTCGGCCTCAGCCCTGGTCTGATAGCCATGATCCAGGTTTTGTACCAGGACATTGAGAATGTACTGAAGATCAATGGAGGGCTGAGCGGCCCTTTTAAAGTGTGTAGGGGGGTGAGACAGGGCTGCTCCCTCTCAGGGACGCTGTACTCTCTGGCCATCGACCCGTTGTTGTGTCAATTAAGGACAAACATTGAGGATGTGTTTTTAAATGGTCTTAAAAGAAGCCACATTTTATCAGACGACGTCATTGTTTTAATAATGAAGCAGGATGAGGTCAACAAACTGGAGGGGATCGTCAGGGATTTTGGGCTGATATCAGCAGCAAAAGTCAACTGGGACAAAAGTGAAGTGTTGGCTGTGGGCGGATAGAGGGAGGGACTTTTAAAACTGCCAGGAGGCTTACAGTGGAGAAGAGATAGTTTTAAGTACTTAGGAGTGTTTTTAGGGAATGAAAGTATGGTGGGGAAGAATTGGGAAGGGCTTTTAGAAAAGATACAGGGCAAGCTAACGAAATGGAGGTGGGCACTGCCACAGCTGTCCTACAGGGGCAGAACACTCAATATCAACAACCTGGTGGCCTCACAGCTGTCGCACATAGTGGCCTGTGTCCAACCACCGGGCCTGTGAGTGAGGAAGATACAGGCTGAGCTAATGGACTTCTTTTGGGGGGGGGGACTTCCACTGGGTTAGGAAGGAAAATGTCTTTCTGCCAAAAGAGGAAGGGGGGCAGGGTGTGGTGGACATCAAAAGCAGAGTGGCCACTTTTAGGTTACAGTTTTTACAAGGTTTTTAACAGGTTACGTGGCGGGCTTGGTCTTAAAAAGCACTGGGAGGATGGGGCTTGACAGCTTGTTGTTTATAATGGACACAAGTCTTTTAAACACGTCGGGCTTACCCCGTTTTTATCAGGAACTTTTCAAGGCATGGAGTGTTTTTAGGAAAAGGAAAAGGGAGGCCGCTGATTCCCTCCAGTGGCTCCTGGAGGAATCGGTGATCGGAGGAGCCAGGCTGGACGTGCAGGACGGGGCCACTCCAGGACTGAGGAGTATCCTGAGGGAGGCGGGGGTCCTGACCCTGAGGCAGGTGTCGGCGCCGGCGGTGGCGGGGAGCGACCTGCAGGACGGCGAGGCCATGGTGGAGCAGCTGGGGGTGAGGTCCACCAGGATCGTGCACCTGGTGCTCAAGAGGTGGAGGAAGAGACTCACGGAGGAGGAGCTGGCCCTGCTGAAGGAGTATGGGGAATGGGCGGAGGAGCCGAACCCGGAGGATCCCTTCCCGGAGATGACTCTGACCCCTAAACTGGAGGGGTCCTCTGGGAAGCTGCTGCACAAGGCACTTTGGACAGAACTGGACCTGCAGGCAGCGGGAAGGCTTTTTATAAAGTGTGTCGTAGTTTTAAACAGGAAAGGACTGGAGGGGACGGCTCCAGATGGAGGGACAGGAGGAGCCGTGATGGAGGAGCTTGTACAAAGCTCCCTCCAAGAAAAGGACGGGGGACCTCCAATGGAGAGTCCTACATGGAGCCTTAGCTGTCAATAGTTTTGTTTCTGTTTTTAATCCCACTGTCACAGATGAACGTCCGTTCTGTAAAGTGCCAGAGTCGATTTTTCACTGTTTTTCAGAGAGCGACAGACTTTTAGAGCTTTTTAGTCTTTTAAAGGAAAGTTTGAAGCTCTTTAAGGAGGAGTGGTTCAAAAATACTTTTATTTTGGGGGTTAGATATTACAGGGCCAACGCAGAGAAATGGCGACTGTTGAACTTTTTAGTAGGGGAAGCAAAGACGGCAAAGATCTACCTCACGAGAAGAAACAAACTGAGAGGAAAGGAAAGTGTTTAAGGAAAAGTGTTTGTAGCGCTGGTCAGGGCCAGAGTCTGCATCCATTTTAACTTTCACAGACTGATGAAGAGTCTGGATGATGTCATCAAGCTGTGGTTCTTTAATGACATCATCTGTTTGCTGGTGGAGGACGACCTGTGCTTCTAGGCTGTTTTTAACGTGTAGAGAAAAATCTAAAAATCTGTGTCTCTCTGTCTCTGTCTCTCTCAGTATCATGCAGATTGTGGGGGTGTGTCCTCCCCCCGATGGCTCCGCCTCCCCCTGCAGCCAGCTAGATGAGAGCTCTCTGATTGGCTCCTGTGGTTTGACTGACAGCAGCAGGTTCAGATATTTTGTTCTGGACAAATCAGTGATGGTAGCGATGCTGGAGCAGCCACCATCTAACCAGCTAACCAGTTAGTACCACACAGTTACAACTACCAACTACCAACCCTACTACTACTAACAAGCACCCATAGTACCACTAACTAGAACACCTACTACCACTAACTAGCACCCCCACTACTCCTAACAAGCATCCATAGTAGACTAACTACATCTACTACTACTAACTAGAACCCCTACTATGACTAACTAGCACTCCCACTACTACTTACTAGAACCCCGACTGCAATTAACTAGATCCCCTACGGCTACTACCAACTAGCACCCATAATACTACTAACTAGAACCCCTTCTACAACTAACTAGAACCCCTACTACTACCAACTAGAACCCGTACTACTACTAACTAGCAACCATAATACTACTAACAAACACCCTACTACGACTAACTAGCACCATAACACTACCAACTAGCACTCATAGTACTACTAAATAGCACCCATACTACTACTAATACTAACTAGCACCCCTACTATGACTAACTAGCACCCATATTACTACAAACTAGCACCCATAGTATTACTAACTAGTACTATATATACTGTGTACTATGTATACTGTGTACTATACAGTCTGTACTATATTTACTGTTTACAATGTATACACTGTGTGTTCTGTGTATACTTTGTGAGTACTTTGTGTGTACTGTGTGTAATGTGTGTACTTTGTGTGTACTGTGTGTACACTGTGTGTACCTTGTGTGTACTGTGTGTACTTTGTGTGTTCTGTGTATACTTTGTGTACTTTGTGTGTACAGAGTGCAATGTGTCTACTCTGTGTGTACAGTGTGTACTTTGTGTGTACTTTGTATATTTTGTGTATACCTGTGTATACTGTGTACACTGTATGTACTTTGGGTGTACTGTGTGTACTTTGTGTGTACTGTGTGTACACTGTGTGTACTTTGTGTATACTCTGTGTGTACTGTGTTGAATGTGTGTACTTTTTGTGTACTGTTTGTACTTTGTGTGTACTGTGTGTACACTGTGTGTACTTTGTTTGTGCTGTGTGTACTTTGTGTGTACTGTGTATGCTTTGTGTGTACTGTGTCTACTTTGTGTGGACTTTGTATACTTTGTGTGTACTTTGTGTGTACTTTGTAGATCCCCGCTTAGTGATGCTGGTCAGAACCGCTTCAGGTCGACGTGTTTGGAACTTGCAGCTGAACCAGCAGCTCAGAGGCACTAAGGTAGCATGTCCTAGCCTAGCCTAGCCTAGCCTAGCATCATCTTGTTCCCTCCTTCTATCCTCTCACCGCCTGTCTCTCTCTCTCTACCTGTCGCTCTCTCCAGGTGGTCTCTGTTCCAAAGCACCCTCCATCTGCCCAGGTGCATGCTGGGAAACGGTCCTTTCCACACGTAGCAAACATCCCTGACGTTGAAGCACATTCCAGCGTTGCTCATCAAAACAAGATGGCCGCCCAGGAAGTAAGAGACCACACCCACTACTGGACAGTCGACTATTAGTGCGCGTGGTCCCCTACAAGTAGTGGGCGTGGTCCCCTGCTAGTAGTGGGCGTATTCCCCTGCTAGTAGTGGGCGTATTCCCCTGCTAGTAGTGGGCGTATTCCCCTGCTAGTAGTGGGCGTGGTCCCCTGCTAGTAGTGGGCGTATTCCCCTGCTAGTAGTGGGCGTGGTCCCCTGCTAGTAGTGGGCGTGGTCCCCTGCTAGTAGTGGGCGTGGTCCCCTGCTAGTAGTGGGCGTGGTCCCTTACTAGTCAGTACTAACCAGGTTAGTCCCTCCCACAGGTGGAGCGTCTCAGGGCGGAGCTGGAGAAGCAGCAGGAGGTGGAGGAGCAGAGGAGCCGCCTCCTTAAACCTCCAACACGGTGCAGAGCACCTCCTCCTGCAAGGAGCTTCCAGACCGCAAGGATGCTCCTCTCACACCTGGGACTCCTCTTCACGGAGGTAGAGGAGGAGTAGGAGGAGGAGGAGGAGAGGAAGAGAGGAGCAGAGGGGGAGAGGAGAGGAGGAGGAGGAGAGGGGGAAAGGAGGAGGTGTAGAAATGATGATGTTATCATCAGCGTTGCGGTGGAGGTGGAGCAGGAGGAGGAGGGGGAGGAGAGGGGGAGAGGAGGAGGTGCAGACATGATGATGTCATCACCAGTGTTGATTGTAATTGGTGGTGTCTGTGAAGGGGGCGGGGCCTAGCGCTCCTCCTGGCCAGCTGGTGGCGCTGGACTCGTCTCTTCCAGGTTTCCAAGACGACCTGGTTTCACTGGACCAGCTGACCTGCAGGTCACATGACTCCGCCTCCATCTTCTACGTCAAGCGCGGACAGAAGACAGCAGCCCAGGTCCCTGTCTGTCAGTCTCAACTAGTAATGTCTGACTACCTGACTATCTGACTCACCTGTCTGTCCTACAGGTTCTTAGTAACATGGACGACAGCTCTGGTCTTCCTCAGTCTTTCTTTCACTTCCTGTGTTCTCTGGGTCTGCCGGTGGAGGTGAGACCAGCTGAGAGAAAGACAGGTCAGTAGAATATTAGTTATCATCAAAAGTGGCCGCTGTCTGTTGCCACAGGCAACCACTTTGCCAATGCTAATGCTAATGCTCTCTAGTAGCACGACATAGGAAACTATTGATCATCCATTTGTAGGACAAGAATTACGATGTTGCTGTGACTAGTTATACAACTAGTCATACAATTTATAAACTAGTCATACTAATAATAAACAAGTCAATCCAGGTATAAACTTGTCATGCTAGTTAAAACTAGTCATACAGTCATAAACTAGTCATCCCAGTTGTAATCTAGTCATCCCAGTTGTAATCTAGTCATACAGTTATAAACTAGTCATACCAGTTATAATCTAGTCATACAGTTATAAACTAGTCATACTAGTTATAAACTAGTCATAGTAGTTATAATCTAGTCATACAGTTATAAACTAGTCATACCAGTTGTAATCTAGTCATAACAGTTATAAACTAGTCATAACAGTTGTAATCTAGTCATATAGTTATAAACTTGTCATAACAGTTATAATCTAGTCATACTAGTTATAAACTAGTCATACTAGTTATAAACGAGTCATACAGTTATAATATAGTCATACAGTTGTAAACTAGTCATACCAGTTGTAATCTAGTCATACAGTTACAAACTAGTCATAGCAGTTATAATCTAGTCATACAGTTATAAACTAGTCATACCAGTTGTAATCTAGTCATACAGTTACAAACTAGTCATAGCAGTTATAATCTAGTCATACAGTTATAAACTAGTCATACCAGTTGTAATCTAGTCATACAGTTATAAACTAGTCATACCAGTTGTAATCTAGTCATACAAGTATAATCTAGTCATAGAGTTATAAACTAGTCATACCAGTTGTAATCTAGTCATACAGTTATAAACTAGTCATACTAGTTATATTCTAGTCACAGTAGTTATAATCTAGTCATACCAGTTGTAATCTAGTCATATAGTTATAAACTTGTCATAACAGTTATAATCTAGTCATACTAGTTATAAACTAGTCATACTAGTTATAAACGAGTCATACAGTTATAATATAGTCATACAGTTATAAACTAGTCATACCAGTTGTAATCTAGTCATACAGTTACAAACTAGTCATAGCAGTTATAATCTAGTCATACAGTTATAAACTAGTCATACCAGTTGTAATCTAGTCATACAGTTATAAACTAGTCATACCAGTTGTAATCCAGTCATACAAGTATAATCTAGTCATAGAGTTATAAACTAGTCATACCAGTTGTAATCTAGTCATACAGTTATAAACTAGTCATACTAGTTATATACTAGTCACAGTAGTTATAATCTAGTCATACCAGTTGTATTCTAGTTATGCAGTTATAAACTAGTCATGTTAGTTATGATCTAGTCATAGAGTTATAAACTGGTCATACCAGTTGTAATCTAGTCATACAGTTATAAACTAGTCATATTAGTTATTATCTAGTCATAGAGTTATAAACTAGTCATACTAGTTATGAACTAGTCATACCAGTTGTAATCTAATCATACAGTTATAAACTAGTCATACCAGTTATAATCTAGTCATACAGTTATAAACTAGTCATAGCAGTTGTAATCTAGTCATACAGTTATAAACTAGTCATACTATTTATAAACTAGTCATACCAGTTATAATCTAGTTATACAGTCATAATCTAGTCATACAATTATAAACTAGTCATACTAGTTATAAACTAGTCATAGTAGTTATAATCTAGTCATACAGTTATAATCTAGTCCTATCAGTTGTAATCTAGTCATACAATTATAAACTAGTCATACTAGTTATAAACTAGTCATAGTAGTTATAATCTAGTCATACAGTTATAATCTAGTCCTATCAGTTGTAATCTAGTCATACAGTTATAAACTAGTCATACTAGCTATAAACTAGTAATACAGTTATAATCTAGTCATACAGTTATAAACTAGTCATACCAGTTACAATCTAGTCATACAGTTATAAACTAGTCATACTAGTTATGAACTTGTCATAGTAGTTATAATCTAGTCATACAGTTATAATCTAGTCATAGAGTTGTAAACTAGTCATACTAGCTATAAACTAGTCATACTAGTTATAATCTAGTCATACAGTTACAATCTAGTCATACCAGTTATAATCTAGTCATGCAGTTATAAACTAGTCATACCATTTATAAACTAGTCATACTAGTTATAAACTAGTCACTCTAGTTATAATCTAGTCATACTGTTATATGCTAGTCATACCAGTTGAAATCTAGTCATACAGTTATAAACTAGTCATACTATTTATAAACTAGTCATACTAGTTATAAACTAGTCATAGTAGTTATGATCTAGTCATACAGTTCTAATCTAGTTATACTGGTTGTAAACTAGTCATACTAGTTATAAACTAGTCATAGCAGTTGTAAACTATTCATAGCATTATTCAACTTGTCATAGCAGTTATAAAGAACAAGAAGAACAGAGCAATCTTTAATCGTCACACACTACACTTCAACACATGCTTTGGGTGGTGCCAGTGAAATGGTTCCTCTGCGTTTAACCATCCTGGCTGGTCAGACCATGATGGGTGCATGTTTTGGGTGGGGGTCCTTACTGACGTGAGGTGGAGGAAGCCACATGTGAGCACAGGGAGAACATGCAAACTCCACACACAAAGGCTCCTATTTGGGAGATAACCCACCGGAGCACGGTGCCAACAGCGCCCCAGGCGGGAATCGAACCCAGGACCTTTGCTGTGAGGCAGCAGTGCAATGCACTGTGCCACCGTGCATCAGTCGGTTGTTGTTGTTGTTGTTGTCTCAGAGAACTTGGTTGCCATGGACGAGGGAGGAGGGGATGTGTCCAGAGGAAAGAACCAGGTGTTTCAATATCGTGACGCTCTGTCTGAAGTGGACTTCATCATCCCCTGTCTCTCCTCTTCCTCAGGTGAGACTCCCTGTCTCTCTCTCCCTCTCTCTCTCTGTGTATATCGAATGTAGTATGAAGTACTACATAGTATGAAGTATGTATAAGTATAGTAGTATGTAGTATATTCTACGTAGTATGAAGTATATATGTATAGTAGTATTTAGTATGTTCTACGTACTATGAAGTATATATAGGTACTGTAGTATGTCGTTTGTACCAAATAGTATGTAGAATATAGTATGTACTACGTAGTATGAATTATATTTAAGTATAGTAGTATGTAATATGTACTACCTAGTATGAAGTATATATAGGTTTAGTAGTATGTAGTATGTAGTATGTACCACCTAGTATGTGGTACATAGAATGTAGTACATAGAATGTAGTATGCAGTACATAGTATGAAGCACATTTAAGTATAGTTGTTTGTAATATGTACTAAGTAGTATGAAGTATATATAGGTATAGTATCATGTAGTATGTACCAAATAGTATGTAGAATGTAGTATGTAGTATGTAGTATGTACTACGTAGTATGTACAACATAGTATGAAGTATATATAGGTATAGTAGTATGTAGTATGTACTATGTTGTATCTAGTGCATAGAAGGTAGTACATAGAAGGTAGTATGTACTATGTTGTATGAAGTACATATAGGTATAGTAGTATGTACTACTTCGTACGTAGTATGTTCTACGTTGTATGAAGTATATATAAGTATATTTATATGTAGTATGTACCACGTAGCATGAAGTATATATAAGTATAGTAGCATGTAGTATGTAGTTTATCGGATGTACTCCGTAGTATGTAGTACACTTTTACAGACCCAGCATGTGTTTGCTTCTCTTCATGATTTTGTACTTCCTGGTTGTGGCCCCTCCCACCTTGATCCTCATTGGCCAGAGAGTAGCCTGGAGGTGGGGCCTTCACCTGAGCAGCTTGCAGACCTGCAGAACCAAGCTCCACCACCAGGGGTCAGTAGCTTCTATTTACTGATCTGTTCAACTCAATTAATTTCCTTTTCAGTTATCTCACTGTCCTTCTCTCTACTCCCTACCTGTGTTTCTCTCCTTCTCTACCTGTCTGTCCATCTCTCCTCCTTCACCTGTCTGTCCCCCCAGTATTCTCCAGCTAACAGCAGTAAGACAGCTGCTTCCTGTCTTCCATTACTCGGGTTCAAAGTTCTTATTGTGTGGCTTGAGAGCTTTGAAGATCTAGGTAACTATTACCAACTAGACTAGTAACTAGTAGAATGTAACCAACTGGACCAGTAACTAGTAGCATGTAACCAGCTGGACTGGTAACTAGTAGAACGTAACAAACTGGACTAGTAACTAGTAGAAGGTAACCAACTGGACCAGTAACTAGTAGCATGTAACCAACTGGACTGGTAACTAGTAGAACGTAACAAACTGGACTAGTAACTAGTAGAAGGTAACCAACTGGACCGGTAGAAGAAAGAAGAAAGAAGAAACAGTCTTTATTTATCACACAACACACCACACTACAACACATGCTTGCACACACACACACACACACTTTGATGGTGGCCGGTGAAATGGATCCTCTGCATTGAACCATCCTGGCTTGTCCTTCCTCCGGGGGCACAGCCAGGAGCAGTGGGCAGCGTACGTGGACGCGCCCGGGGACCAGGTGATAAGTGTCCATCGCTGGTCACACCATGATGGGTGCATGTTTTTGGTGGGGGTCCTTACTGACGTAAGGTGGAGGAAACCCCATGTGAACATGGGGAGAACATGCAAACTCCACACAGAAAGGCTCCTGTTTGGGAGATAACCCACCAGAGCACAGTGCCAACAGCGCCCCAGGTGGGAATGGAACCCAGGACCTTCTTGCTGTGAGGCAGCAGTGCAATGCACTGCACCACCGTGCCACAACTAGTAGCATTTAACCACTGGACTAGTAACTAGTAGAATGTAACCAACTGGACCAGTAACTAGTAGCATGTAACCAACTGGACTGGTAACTAGTAGAATGTAACCAACTGGACTGGTAACTAGTAGCATTTAACCACTGGACTACTAACTAGTAGAATGTAACCAACTGGACCAGTAACTAGTAGAATGTAACCAACTGGACTAGTAACTAGTTGAATGTAACCAACTGGATGAGTAACTAGTAGCATGTAACCAACTGGACTAGTAACTAGTTGAATGTAACCAACTGGATTAGTAACTAGTAGAGTGTAACCAACTGGACTAGTAACTAGTAGAATGTAACCAACTGGACTATTAACTAATATGATGTGACCAACTGGACTGGTAACTAATAGCATTGAACCAACTGGACCAGTAACTAGTAGCATGTAACCAACTGGACTGGTAACTAGTAGAATGTAACCAACTGGACTAGTAACTAGTAGAATGTAACCAACTGGACTGGTAACTAGTAGCATTTAACCACTGGGCTACTAACTAGTAGAATGTAACCAACTGGACCAGTAACTAGTAGAATGTAACCAACTGGACTAGTAACTAGTTGAATGTAACCAACTGGATGAGTAACTAGTAGCATGTAACCAACTGGACTAGTAACTAGTTGAATGTAACCAACTGGATTAGTAACTAGTAGAGTGTAACCAACTGGACTAGTAACTAGTAGAATGTAACCAACTGAACTATTAACTAATATGATGTGACCAACTGGACTGGTAACTAATAGCATTGAACCAACTGGACCAGTAACTAGTAGCATGTAACCAACTGGACTGGTAACTAGTAGAATGTAACCAACTGGACTAGTAACTAGTAGAATGTAACCAACTGGACTGGTAACTAGTAGCATTTAACCACTGGACTACTAACTAGTAGAATGTAACCAACTGGACCAGTAACTAGTAGAATGTAACCAACTGGACTAGTAACTAGTTGAATGTAACCAACTGGATGAGTAACTAGTAGCATGTAACCAACTGGACTAGTAACTAGTTGAATGTAACCAACTGGATTAGTAACTAGTAGAGTGTAACCAACTGGACTAGTAACTAGTAGAATGTAACCAACTGGACTATTAACTAATATGATGTGACCAACTGGACTGGTAACTAATAGCATTGAACCAACTGGACTGGTAACTAGTAGAATGTAACCAACTGGACTAGTAACGAGTAGCATTTAACCAACTAGACTAGTAACTAGTAGAATGTAACCAACTGGACTGGTAACTAGTAGCATTTAACCAACTAGACTAGTAACTAGTAGCATTTAACCAACTAGACTAGTAACTAGTAGAATGTAACCAACTAGACTAGTAACTAGTAGAATGTAACCAACTGGACTGGTAACTAGTAGAATTTAACCAACTGGACTAGTAACGAGTAGCATTTAACCAACTAGACTAGTAACTAGTAGAATGTAACCAACTGGACTAGGAACGAGTAGCATTTAACCAACTAGACTGGTAACTAGTAGAATGTAACCAACTAGACTAGTAACTAGTAGAATGTAACCTCCCGGATTAGTAACTAGTAGCAATTAACCAACTGGACTGGTAACTAGTAGAATGTAACCAACTGGACTAGTATATAGTAGAATGTAACCAACTGGACTGTTAACTAGTAGAATGTAACAAACTGGACTAGTAACTAGTAGAATGTAACCAACTGGACTGGTAACTATTAGAATGTAACCGACTGGACTAGTAACGATTAGCATTTAACCAACTAGACTAGTAACTAGTAGAATGTAACCAACTGGACTAGTAACGAGTAGCATTTAACCAACTAGACTAGTAACTAGTAGAATGTAACCTCCCGGACTAGTAACTAGTAGAATGTAACCAACTAGACTGGTAACTAGTAAGTAACCGGAGCGCCGGCGTAGTAGAATGTAACCAACTTGACTAGTGACGAGTAGCATTTAACCAAATAGACTAGTAACTAGTAGAATGTAACCACCTGGACTAGTAACTAGTAGCATTTAACCAACTGGACTAGTAACGAGTAGAATGTAACCAACTGGATTAGTAACTAGTAGAATGTAACCAACTGGACTAGTAACTAATAGAATGTGACCAACTGGACTGGTAACTAATAGCATTTAACCAACTGGACTGGTAACTAGTAGAATGTAACCAACTGGACTGGTAACTAGTAGAATGTAACCAACTGGACTGGTAACTATTAGAATGTAACCAACTGGACTGGTATCTAGTAGAATGTAACCGACTGGACTAGTAACGATTAGCATTTAACCAACTAGACTGATAACTAGTAGAATGTAACCAACTGGACTAGTAACGAGTAGCATTCAACCAACTAGACTAGTAACTAGTGGAATGTAACCAACTCGACTAGTAACTAGTAGAGTGTAACCAACTGGACTAGTAACTAGTAGCATTTAACCAACTAGACTAGTAACTAGTAGAATGTAACCAACTGGACTAGTAACTAGTAGCATTTAACCAACTAGACTAGTAACTAGTAGAATGTAACCAACTGGACTAGTAACTAGTAGCATTTAACCAACTAGACTATTAACTAGTAGCGTTTAACAAACAAGATGAGTAAATAGTATTGTTTAACCAACTGGACAAGTAACTAGACTCGTTTAACCAACTAGCCTAGTAACTACAATCATTTAACCAACTGGACTAGTAACTAGAATCATTTAACCAACTAGACTAGTAACTAGTAGAATGTAACCAACTTGACTCGTAACTAGTAGCATTTAACCAACTGAACTGGTAACTAGTAGAATGTAACCAACTGGACTAGTAACTAGTATAATGTAACCAACTGGACTGGTAACTATTAGAATGTAACCAACTGGACTGGTAACTATTAGAATGTAACCGACTGGACTAGTAACGAGTAGCATTTAACCAACTAGACTAGTAACTAGTGGAATGTAACCAACTGGACTAGTAACTAGTAGGGTGTAACCAACTGGACTAGTAACTAGTAGCATTTAACCAACTACAGTAGTAACTAGTAGAATCTAACCAACTGGACTAGTAACTAGTAGCATTTAACCAACTAGACTAGTAACTAGTAGAAGGTAACCAACTGGACTGGTAACTAGTAGCATTTAACCAACTAGACTATTAGTAGCGTTTAACCAACAAGATGAGTGAATAGTATTGTTTAACCAACTGGACAAGTAACTAGACTCGTTTAACGAACTAGCCTAGTAACTAGAATCATTTAACCAACTGGACTAGTAACTAGAATCATTTAACCAACTAGACTAGTAACTAGTAGAATGTAACCAACTGGACTAGTAACTAGTAGCATGTAACCAAATGGACTGGTAACTAGTAGCATGTAACCTACTGGACTGGTAACGAGAAGCATGTAACCAACTGGACTGGTAACTAGTAGCATGTAACCAACTGGACTGGTAACTAGTAGCATGTAACCAACTGGACTGGTAACTAGTAGCATGTAACCAACTGGACTGATAACTAGTAGCGTGTAACCAACTGGACTGGTAACTAGTAGCATGTAACCAACTGGACTGGTAACTAGTAGCATGTAACCAACTGGACTGGTAACTAGTAGCATGTAACCAACTGGACTGGTAACTAGTAGCATGTAACCAACTGGACTGGTAACTAGTAGCATGTAACCAACTGGACTGGTAACTAGTAGCATGTAACCAACTGGACTGGTAACTAGTAGCATGTAACCAACTGGACTGGTAACTAGTAGCATGTAACCAACTGGACTGGTAACTAGTAGCATGTAACCAACTGGACTGGTAACTAGTAGCATGTAACCAACTGGACTGGTAACTAGTAGCATGTAACCAACTGGACTGGTAACTAGTAGCATGTAACCAACTGGACTGATAACTAGTAGCATTGTAATGTGTGTGTGTTTGTGTGCAGGAAGCTTTCCCGTGTCTGACTTCCTTCCTGGGACACTAGAGCAGTAAGAACACACACACACACATTACTAAGACCACCTGTCTGTCTCTCCAGGGTTTCAGACAGACATGTCTAGGTGTTCCTCTAACCACCTGTCTGTCCCTCCAGAGTTTCAGACAGACATGTCCAGGTGTTCCTCTAACCACCTGTCTGTCTCTCCAGGGTTTCAGACAGAGAGGTGCAGCTGATCTTCATCCATCCTCTACGAACCGGTCTGTTCCGCCTCTGTTTCCATGGAGACGCTGTCAGCAGCTTCAGCCCGGGAGACGGGGCCATCGTCAGTAGAAGGACTCTCGGTAACTGTCTCTCTGCCTGAGTCATGTTTACATCTACATAGTATATACATACATACTCTGTCACTGTGACAGGTGTACAGTCAGTGTAACATGTATACAGTCAGTGAGACAGGTATACAGTCAGTGAGACAGTGGGCAGCATACAGCGACCGCCGGGGACCAATTACAAGTGTCCATCGCTGGTAAGACCATGATGTTCTGCATGTTTTGGGTGGGGGTCCTACTGCTGTTACATGGAGGAAACCCCATGTACCCACACCCAGGTATACAGTACAGTCAGTGAAACAGGTATACTGTCACTGTTACATACTGTATATAGTCAGTGAGACAGGTATACAGTCAGTAAGACAGGTATTGATCTTATTTTAATCATAGAATAAATGAGTCTGTCTGTCTCTCTGTCTGTCTGTCTCTCCAGGGTTTATGGTCAGAGAGACAGTTCTGAACAGTTGCCATCGGCGACGGTTGGACAGTGACTCCGCCTCCTCCCACGTCCGCCGGAAGCAGAAGATCAGTGAGATGCTGCAGCGCTACGGCATCGACCAATCAGAGGCCAGCTTCTATACCGCCCTGTTCCAGCAGCCCTGACCTCTGACCTGTGAACTAAGTCAAGAAATGTCTGTTGTCAAACTAACATGATCAGTGACCAGTGATCAATAATCTGTGATCAGTAATCTAGTGATCAGTGGTACTGTGATCGGTAATACTGTGATCATTAATCCAGTGATCAATAATCGAGTCATCAGTAATAGTCATCAATAATTCAATACATTTAATAAATGTTTAAATGTTGAATAAATGTTGAATAAATGTTTAAATGTTGAATAAATGTTTAAATGTTTAATAAATGTTGAATAAATGTTTAATAAATGTTTGATAAATGTTTAAATGTTTAATAAATGTTTAATAAATGTTGAAATGTTTAATAAATGTTTAAATGTTTAATAAATGTTTGATAAATGTTTAAATGTTTAATAAATGTTTAAACGTTTAATAAATGTTTAATAAATGTTTAAATGTTTAATAAATGTTTGATAAATGTTTAATAAATGTTTAAATGTTAAATAAATGTTGAATATTTTTTGATAAATGTTTAAATGTTTAATAAATGTTGAATAAATGTGAATAAATGTTTAAATGTTTAATAAATGTTTAATACATGTTTAATTAATGTTTAAATGTTTAATAAATGTTGAATAAATGTTTAAATGTTTAATAAATGTTTAAATCTTAAATAGATGTTTAATAAATGTTTAATAGATGTTTAATAAATGTTTAAATGTTTAATAAATGTTGAAATGTTTAATAGATGTTTAATAAATGTTTAAATGTTTAATAAATGTTGAATAAATGTTTAAATGTTTAATAAATGTTTAAATCTTAAATAGATGTTTAATAAATGTTTAATAGATGTTTAATAAATGTTTAAATGTTTACTAAATGTTGAAATGTTTAATAGATGTTTAATACATGTTTAATAAATGTTTAAATGTTTAATAAATGTTTAATCAATGTTTAATAAATGTTTGATGAATGTTTAAATGTTTAATAAATGTTTAATAAATGTTTAAATGTTTAATAAATGTTTGATAAATGTTTAAATGTTTAATAAATGTTTGATAAATGTTTAATAAATGTTTAAATGTTTAATAAATGTTTAATAAATGTTTAAATGTTTAATGGATGTTTAATAAATGTTTAAATGTTTAATAAATGTTTAATCAATGTTTAATAAATGTTTAATATCAGTTTAACATTAAATGATTGGACCTATGTAAATAGTACCTAGCAGCAGTGTGTAGTACTGTTGTACAATGCAGGGTATGTAGTAGTACTGTAGTACTATGCAGGGTATGTAGTAAATATGTATACAGTATGTAGTGAGGTAGTAGCAATGAATTGATCAAACCAATGATCAGATCGATCATATGATTGATTACATGATTAATCAATTGATTGATCAGTTGATTCATCAGTTGATTGATCAGTTGATTCATTAGTTGATTGGTAGATTCCCTATCTGTTTTTCCTACACATGACCGGAAATAGGAATCTGCTGCGGATCTCTCCCTCCACCCTCCCTCCCTCCACCTATCCATCCCTGCTTGTCTCTCCCTCCACCCTCCCTCCCTCCACCTATCCATCCCTGCTTGTCTCTCCCTCCACCCTCCCTCCCTCCACCTATCCATCCCTGCTTGTCTCTCCCTCCACCCTCCCTCCCTCCCTGCCTGTCTCTCCCTCCATCTCCCCCTCCTCTCCTCTCCTCCTTCTTGTGGTACTTAGCGGTTATTTGTCTCCCCCTCCATCCCTCCACCCCTCCATCTCTCCTCCTCTCCTCCTCCTCCTCCTCCTGCTCAGCGGTTCTCTCGCTCTGCTCCGGTTCTTCACCGGGATGCTCCGTGCGGCTCAGGACGCACTGAGGCTACGGTGTGCCGGATCTCCGTGAGGCTCTCCCCGGTGCTCGGCAGCTCCTTGCCCGGTACTCAGCGGCTCTGTCCCCGGTGTGCTGCTGCGGTCCGGCATGGTGCAGAAGTCCCGGAACGGCGGGGTGTACCCCGCGGCCCAGGCCGACCAGAAGAGGCTGAAGGTCGGCTTCGTGGGTCTGGAGGCCGGAGGCACCGAGTCCAGCCGGGATGGAGCGCAGCTCATAGCAGGTAGAGGAACATCTGGAGCGATAGGATATCGGTCCAGATGGACATAACAAACAGAATATGCATAAATAATATGAAAAATAACAATGACACAAATCATATCAGACAATATCAATACGCGAGTAACCGACTCACTATAATAGAAAAGCATGTTATCGGTGTCACTCGCCGTCTGTCCACCGGGGGCAGCATCATGCATCTAACCACAAAGATACATGAACTATGTCACTGTTTTTAATACATAGATACTTTTTTATCCTTCAAAATATGAAAACATTATGTTTACAAACGATGTGTCTGCAGCTTGGCGCATGTTTTATATTGTTTTATATTTAATATAATCAACACCCAACAGAGTGGTCTCACTGTAATACTATAATGCTAAGAAATGTCAAATATACCAAATAATCAAAGTATACTAAATAAGCCAAATATACCAAATATGCCAAATATAACAATCATGCTAAATATGTCAAATATGCCAAAAATACCAACTATGCCAAAAAAATGCCAAATAGACCAAATAGACCAAATTTGCCAAATATACTTAATATGCCAAAAATACTTAATATGACAAATAAACCAAATATACTAAAATATTCCCAATATTCCAAATATGTCAGTATACCAAATATACTAAAATATTTCCAATATACCAAATATGGCAAATATACCAAATATGCAAGATATGCTAAATATACCAAATGTAAACAATATACCAAATGTGCAAAATATACTAAATATGCAACATATGCAAAATATGCTTAATGTGCAAAATATCCCAAATATACAAGATATGGGAAATATACAAAATAAACCAAATATTCACAATATACCAAATATGCCAAATATACTAAATATGCCAAATACACCATATGTGACAAATATACTAAATATGTCCAATATACCAAATATGCCAAATATACCAAATATGCCAAATAGACTAAAATATTCCAACTATACCAAATATAGCAAATATACCAAATATGCCAAATATACCAAATATATTATAATATTCCCAATATACCAAATATGCCAAATATACCAAATATGAAAAATAAAACAAATGTAAAAAAATATGTGAATTATGCGCAATATACCAAAAATGCGACATATGCAAAATAAGTGAAATAGGGGAAATATCCCAAATATAAATAATATAGGAAATATGCCAAATATACAAAATATGCGAAATATGCGGAATACGCGATATATCCCAAATATACGCAGTATAGGAAATATGCCAAATATACCAAATATACAAAATATGCGATATATGCCAAATAAACCAAATTTGTACATATAGTATAATAATACTACATATACTAAAGGCGGGGCTTGGTCCTCACCATGTTGTCCTGCGTCTCCCCCAGGGGGTGAGGAGGGGAGGCGGCCTCGCAGGGGCGTGGCAGGGGGGAGGCGGCCTCCCAGGAGGAACGCCCTCTATCGCCGTCTGCAGAACTTCCTGTACAACGTCCTGGAGAGACCACGCGGCTGGGCCTTCATATACCATGCCTACGTGTGAGCACCGTCTGTCTGTCTGACTGCCTGTCTACCTGACTGTCTGTCCCACTGTCTACCTGCCTGTCTGTCTTGCTGACTGCCTGTCTACTGTCTGCCTTCCTGCCTGTCTGTCTGACTGACTGTCTGTCTGTCTGCCTGACTTCCAGTCTACTTGTTTGTCTGTCTGTCCCACTGTCTACCTGTCTGTCTGCCTTCCTGACTGTCTGTCTGTCTGACTGTCTACCTCTCCCACTGTCTGTCTGACTGTCTACCTGTATGGCACACTGTCTACCTGTCTGTCTGTCCCACTGACTACCTGTCTGTCTGTCCCACTGTCTGTGTGTGTGACCAGCTCCCTGTCTGTCACACACACACACACACACAGACATTGTTTCCTCCTCAAACAAATCAGCTGCAACTTGAGACAGCACTGCACCTCCTCCGCCTCCTCCTCCTCCTCCTCCTCTTCACCTCCTCCTCCTCCCCCCTTACCTCCTCTCCACCTCCTCTTCAGCTCCTCCTTCTCTCCTTCTCTTCACCTCCTCTTCACTTCCTCCTCCTCATCCTCTACCCCCACATCTTCACCTCCTCCTCCTCCTCCCCCCTCACCTCCTCTTCACTTCCTCCCTCTCCTCCTCTTCCCCTCCTCTTCACACCCCCTCCTCTTCACCTCTTCTTCACCTCCTCCTCCTCCTCCCCCCTTACCTCCTCTTCACCTCCTCTTCACCTCCTTCTCACCTTCTCTTCACCTCCTCTTCACCTCCTTCTCACCTTCTCTTCACCTCCTCTTCGGCTCCTTCTTCTCACCTTCTCTTTACCTCCTCTTCACCTCCTCCTCCTCCTCCCCCCCTTACTTCCTCTTCACCTCCTTCTTCACCTCCTCCTCTTCACCTCCTCCTTCTCTCCTCTTCACATCCTCTTCACCTCCTCATCCTCTTCCCCCTTCTCTTCACCTCTTTCTCCTCTTTGCCTCCTCTTCCTCCTGATGATCTGTAAAGATGCTGTCTGACATAACCCAACCTCTCTCTTTCCTCCTGTCTCTCTCTCTCTCTCTCTCTCTCTCTCTACCTGTCTCTCTCTTCCTAGCTGTCTCTCTCCCTACCTGTCTCTCTCCTTACCTCTCTCTCTCCCTCCCTGTCACTCTCTTCCCACCTGTCGCTCTCCCTACATGTCTCTCTCTCTCTCAACCTGTCTCTCTTTCCAGGTTCGTGCTGGTCTTCTCCTGTTTGGTTCTCTCTGTGTTTTCCACCATCAGAGAATACGAGAAAAGTTCTGAAGATGCTCTATACATCCTGGTACTAATACTGCAAATATACCCCTAATAATACTACTAATATTACAAGTACACCTCTACTAATACTGCAAATATACCCCTCCTAATACTGAAAATATACCCCTACTAATACTAACATGCACCAGGATCTCACCTTCCACCATAAGGTTCCTATCGTCACCTCAAACACCTATATAATATAACATATAAAATAACATATAAAATAACATATAATATAACATATAATATAACATATAATATAACATAATATAACATATAAAATAACATATAAAATAACATATAATATAACATATAAAATAACATATAATATAACATATAAAATAACATATAATATAACAGGTAATATAACATATAAAATAACACATAATATAACATAATATAACATATAATATAAAATATAATATAACATATAAAATAACATATAATATAACATATAATATAACATATAAAATAACATGTAAAATAACATATAACATATAATATAACATGTAATATAAAATATAATATAACATAATATAACATCTAATATAACATATATAACATAGAATATAACATAGAATATAACATGTAATATAGCATATAATATAACATGTAATATATCATATAAAACAACATAAAATAACATATAATATAACATATAAAATAACATATAATATAAATTAAAGATAACATATAAAATAACATATAAAATAACATATAAAATAACATATAATATAACATTGAAAATAACATATAATATAACATATAATATAACATATAATACAACATATAAAATAACATATAAAATAACATATAATATAACATATCATATAACATATTATATAACATAATATTACATATAATATACCATATACTATTACATATAATATAACATATAATATAACATAATATTACATATAAAATTACATATAATAATAAATATAATATGACATAATATAACATAAAATATTACATGTGATATTACATATAATATTGCATATAATATTACATGTAATATAACAAATAATATTACATGTAATTTTACATATAATATTACATATAGCATATAATATTACATGTAATATAACATAATATTACATGTAATATAACAAATAATATTACATGTAATTTTACATATTATATTACATACAGCATATGACATTACATATAATATAATATAATATTACATGTAATATTACATATAATGTAGTAGATAATATTACATATATTAAATATAAAAAACATAAGACAATAATAATTAATATAATATATAATATTACTAAATACCCCAAACAGCTCTCCATACATTTTGGGATAAAACATTTAGTCAGTTAATGAGCAGCGGTAATCACAGCTAATTATCATATCAAAAAATTAACATAACCATACATTAGCATAATATCTAATAAGCACAGTGGCTAAATAACATAACTGCTTATTAACACAGCACTTAATTAGCATAGCAGTTAATAAACACATTTGCTAATTAAAATAACAGCTAATTAACATCACAACGAATTAGCATAACAGCTAATAAACAGGGGCTAATTCACACAGCAGCTAATAAACATAACACCAAATTAACGTAACATCCAATTAACATAACAGCTAATTACCATACCGATAAACTCCGCTCAACTTTCTGCCGCCACTGAGTATTCCACACAGTGTCGGGAAAAAATACACTTCCTGTTCCCTGTTGAAACAGAACACTTCCTGTTCCCTGTTGAAACAGAACACTTCCTGTTCCCTGTTGAAACAGAACACTTCCTGTTCTCTGTTGAAACAGAACACTTCCACACAGTGGTGTGATGTCAACAGGAAGTGCTGTGATGTAAACAGGAAGTGAAGAGATGTAAACAGGAAGTGTTCTGCTGTTTACAGGAAGTCGTGTGATGTCAACAGGAAGCATTTTGATTTGGACAGGAGGTGGTGTGATGTAAACAAGAAGAGTTCTGAGTAGACAGGAAGTGTTGTGGTATACAGGAAGTGTTGTGATGTAAACATGAGGTGTTGTGAAGTGAACAGGAAGTGGTGTGATGTCAAAAGGAAGTGTTGTGATGTAAACAGGAAGTGGTATGATGTAATCAGGGAGTGTTGTGATGTGATGTCAACAGGAAGTGTTGTGGTGTAAACAGGAAGAGTTCTGATGTAAACAGGAGGTATTGTGATGTAAACAGGAAGTGTTTCGATATAAACAGGAAGTGATGTCATGTAAACAGGCAGTTGTGTGATATCAACAGGAAGTGTTCCGCTGTAAACAGGTGGTGTTGTAGTGTAAACAGGAGGTGATGTGATGTAAGCAGTAAGTTGTGTGATGTAAACAGGAATGGTGTGATGTCAACAGGAAGTGGTGTGATATCAACAGGAAGTGTTTTGGTGTAAACAGGAAGTGTTGTGATGTAAACAAGAAGTGTTGTGATGTAAACGGGAATTGTTGTGGTGTAAACAGGAAGTGGTGTGATGTCAACCAGAAGTGGTGCGATGTAAACAGGAAGTTGTGTTATGTCAACAGGAAGTGGTGACCATTGTGGTGTTCGGGGTGGAGTACATTGTGCGCATCTGGGCGGCAGGATGCTGCTGCCGCTACCGAGGCTGGAGAGGGAGACTGAAGTTCGCCAGGAAACCCTTCTGCGTCATTGGTACCTGTCTGTCTCACACATCATAGTGCTGATAGCCTCCAATCCCTTTCTCGCTGCCTGTCTCTCATCCTGTGTGTCTGCCTGTCTCTCTCTCAGACATCATGGTGCTGATAGCCTCCATATCGGTGCTCGCCGCGGGGACGCAGGGGAACGTCTTTGCGACCTCGGCGATCCGCAGTCTGCGCTTCCTGCAGATCCTGCGCATGATCCGCATGGACCGACGAGGAGGCACCTGGAAGCTGCTGGGCTCCGTGGTCTACGCCCACAGCAAGGTAGACATGCTAACTGACGGGCTAACTGACTGGCTAAATGAGTGTGTATCTCGGGGTTATTGATCCTCAGTTTTGATCAGGATTATCGATCCTGCTTCAGCGTGACCTCTGCTGTCTCCTCTCTTATGTTAAAGAGAAAGATTACTCTGTGTGTGTAGCGTGTAGTGTGTGTAGTGTGTGTAGTGTGTGTGTAGTGTCTGTAGTGTGTGAAGAGTGTAGTCCGTGTAGTGTGTGTAGCATGTGTGTAGTGTGTGTAGTATGTGTGTAGTGTGTGTACAGTGTGTGTAGTGTGTGTAGAGTGTAGTGTGTGTAGTGTGTGTAGTGTGTGTGTAGTGTGTGTGTATAGTGTATGTAGTGTATGTAGTGTGTGTGGTGTGTGTAGCATGTGTATAGTGTGTGTTGTGTATGTAGTGTGTGTGTATAGTGTGTGTAGTGTATGTAGAGTGCAGTGGGTGTAGTGTGTTAAGTGTGTGTGTAGTGTGTGTGTATAGTGTGTGTAGTGTATGTAGTGTGTGTGGTGTGTGTTTAGTGTGTGTATTATATGTGTAGTGTGTATAGTGTGTGTAGTTTGTAGTGTGTGTAGTGTGTGTGTAGTGTGTGTGTGTGTATGTATAGTGTGTGTAGTACGTATGTAGTGGGTGTGTAGTGTGTTTAGTGTGGGTAGTGTGGGTATGTATAGTGTGTGTAGTGTATGTAGTGTGTGGGTAGTGTGTAGTGTGTGTGTAGTGTCTACAGAGAGGAGTTTTCCCCTCTTGTGCAGAAAGGGGTGGATTGCTCCATTGAGATGTGGAGCTTTTTGGTCAATGCGTTTGCATATGAATGGGATAGGTGTGAAGGCTTCCATACCTGTCGGGTGACACAATGATCGGCCGTTACGCGTGAACATTTACATTTACATTTACATTTGGTCATTTGGCAGACGCTTTTATCCAAAGCGACTTACAAGGGAGAATAACATTCAAGCTACATTGCGACAGAGATTAGTGTAACAACAACATTAGTTTAACAATAAATACTGCAAGGTGGTGCTAAGTAATTGTAGGTTAGGACAGGAGTTACTCACTGAAGAGCTGGGTCTTCAAGTGCTTCTTAAAGACAGAGAGGGAGCTCCCCGCTCTGGTCATTTTTGGCAGCTCGTTCCACCAACGTGGAACTACAAATGAGAATAACCTGGATTGCCGTGGCTGTACGGCCGGCAGAGCCAGGCCACGCTCATTTGATGAGCGCAGCATCCGGGGGGCAACATGTGCTCTTACAAGAGCATTTAAGTAGGCGGGAGCATTCCCAGCAATCACTCTGTAGGCCAGCATAAGAGACTTGAACTTGATGCGGGCGGCTACAGGTAACCAGTGGAGCTCGATGAGCAGCGGAGTGACATGTGCCCTCTTTGGCTGGTTGAACACCAGTCGCGCCGCCGCATTCTGTATCATCTGTAGTGGCTTCACCGCACAGGCCTCAAGCCTGTTAAGAGGGCGTTGCAGTAGTCGAGACGGGACATCACCAAGGTTTGTACCAGCAGTTGAGTGGTACACAAAGTGGTAAACAAAGAGATATCCCAAGGCCTTGTCTGCGGTCTGCTTTGTAGTCACTCAAAAAATGTGTACTGCGGCAATTAGAGACAAGTAATGTATCCTTGTGTAAAAGTTGTAGACTGGAAAGCTCAGATACAAATGATTATTAAAAAAAAACAGAAAGTGAGAAGCAACAGGTAAAACAGCATTAACATGTGATAAACGATAAAGGGTGATGCAGCAATACAGATAAAAATGATACAATACCCATACAATCAGTAGTCATAATGTACAGATGGTCAATTACACTTGTGTGTGTGCGTGTGCATTAGTTGTCGTTCTGAAAAGCAACAGGGATTGATAGATACTAATAATGTACTTCAAAAAAGTATTTCCATGGAGTAGTAGTAATAAGTAATGATAACTTATAAGGTGCGCACACAGCACACTATAGGACAAAAATAAACCCCCTCCAATTCTCAGAGTAAGCTTCACCCCTCACATAATGAGTTGAAGACAACAAAGTGTTGAAGATAGTATTTGATTGTATTCATGAATTTATCAATTGACAGTAAAGCAGCAGAACCGGCATACACATGCTGTGTAACAGGCGTACTGTACACATGCTGTGTTACAGGTGTACTGTACACATGCTGTGTAACGGCGTACTGTACACATGCTGTGTAACAGGCGTACTGTACACACGCTGTGTAACAGGCTTACTGTACACATGCTGTGTAACAGGCGTACTGTACACATGCGGTGTAACACACATACTGTACAGACGCGGTGTAACAGGCGCACTGTTCACAGGCTGTGTAACACACATACTGTACACATGCGGTGTAACAGGCGTACTGTACACATGCGGTGTAACAGGTGTACTGTACACATGCGGTGTAACAGGTGTACTGTACACATGCGGTGTAACAGGCGTACCGTACACACGCTGTGTAACACACATACTGTACACATGCGGTGTAACAGGCGTGCTGTACACACACGATGTAACAAGTGTACTGTACACACGCGGTGTAACAGGCGTACTGTACACACACGGTGTAACAAGTGTACTGTACACATGCGGTGTAACAGGCGTACTTTACACACGCTGTGTTACACACATACTGTACACACGCGGTGTAACAGGAGTACTGTACACACGCTGTGTAACACACATATTGTACACACGCTGTATAACAGGCATACTGTACACACGCAGTGTAACAGGTGTACTGTACACACGCTGTGTAACAGGCTTACTGTACACATGCTGTGTAACAGGCGTACTGTACACATGCAGTGTAACACACATACTGTACACATGCGGTGTAACACACATACTGTACAGACGCGGTGTAACAGGCACACTGTTCACAGGCTGTGTAACACACATACTGTACACATGCGGTGTAACAGGCGTACTGTACACATGCGTTGTAACAGGTGTACTGTACACATGCGGTGTAACAGGTGTACTGTACACATGCGGTGTAACAGGCGTACCGTACACACGCTGTGTAACACACATACTGTACACATGCGGTGTAACAGGCGTGCTGTACACACACGATGTAACAAGTGTACTGTACACACGCGGTGTAACAGGCGTACTGTACACACGCTGTGTTACACACATACTGTACACACGCGGTGTAACAGGCGTACTGTACACACGCTGTGTAACACACATACTGTACACACGCAGTGTAACAGGCGTACTGTAGAGACGCTCTATTACACACATACTGTACACACGCGGTGTAACAGGCATACTGTACACACGCTGTGTAACACACATACTGTACACATGCTGGGTAACAGGCGTATTGTACACACGCTGTGTCACACACATACTGTACACTTGCTGTGTACAGTATGTGTGTTCCCCTCACCCCTGAAGACTTTATTTGTTTGTACTGACCTCACCCCCGGCATTCATGAGAGGCCTGGTTTTTATTTGAGCAATTGTTTATATTTGAGGAAATATGGAAACCCAAATACATGAATTATCTAATATTCTAAAGCTTACCCTGTGATGATGTCATTATCAGCTCAATGCCAAGCTGCTAGTTGTTGTGTATCATTCATTGTCTCAAGCTCATTCAGTCGTCACAGAGAAGACAAAGGAATGTTCTGTTTTACCTTTTGTGACTGTGTGTGTGTGTGTGTGTGTGTGTGTGTGTGTGTGTGTGTGTGTGTGTGTGTGTGTGTGTGTGTGTGTGTGTGTGTATGTGTGTGTGTGTGTGTGTGTGTGTGTGTGTGTGTACGTGTGTGTGTTTGTGTGTGTGTGGTGTAGGAGCTGATCACTGCCTGGTACATCGGCTTCTTGTGTCTGATTCTCGCCAGTTTCTTGGTTTATCTCGCGGAGAAGGAAGATAACGAACAGTTTGAGACGTACGCTGACGCCCTCTGGTGGGGGCTGGTAAGACACACATACACACACACACACACACACACACACACACACACACAGTCACACATACACACACACAGTCACACACACACAGTCACACACACTGTCACACACACACAGTCACACACACACACACACAGTCACACATACATACACACACACATACACACACACAGTCACACACACACACACACACACACACACACAATCTCTCACACACACACACACACACAGTCACACATACACACACACACACACACAGTCAGTCACACACACACAGTCACACACACACACACACACAGTCACACGTACACACACACACACACACACACACACGCAAAGTCTCACACACACACACACACACAGTCACACACAGTCACACACACACAGTCACACACACACACAGTCACACACACAGTCACACACACACAGTCACACACACACACACAGTCACACATATACACTCACACACACTCACACACACACACAGTCACACACACACAGTCACACATATACACACACACAGTCACACACACACACAGTCACACACACACACGCACAGTCACACACACACACACAGTCACACACACACACACAGTCACACACACGCACAGTCACACACACACACACACACACAGTCACACACACACACACAGTCACACATATACACACACACAGTCACACACACACACACAGTCTCACACACACGCACAGTCACACACACACACAGTCACACACACACAGTCACACACACGCACAGTCACACACACACACACACACACACAGTCACACACACACACACAGTCACACACACACACGCACAGTCACACACACACACAGTCACACACACACACAGTCACACACACACACACAGTCACACACACACACACAGTCACACACACGCACAGTCACACACACACACACACACAGTCACACACACACACACAGTCACACACACACACACGCACAGTCACACACACACACAGTCACACACACACACACAGTCACACACACACACACAGTCACACACACACAGTCACACACAGTCACACACACACACAGTCACACACACGCACAGTCACACACACACACAGTCACACACACACACACAGTCACACACGCACAGTCACACACACACACAGTCACACACACACACACACACACACACACAGTCACACACACACACAGTCACACATATACACACACACAGTCTCACACACACACAGTCACACTCACACACACACACAGTCACACACACACAGTCACACACACACACAGTCACACACACACAGTCACACACACACACAGTCACACACACACAGTCACACATATACACACACACAGTCACACACACACAGTCACACATATACACACACAGTCTCACACACACACAGTCACACTCACACACACGCACAGTCACACGCACACACACACAGTCACACACACACACACACAGTCACACACACACACAGTCACACACACACAGTCACACACACACAGTCACACTCACACACACGCACAGTCACACACACACAGTCACACACACACACACACACAGTCACACACACACAGTCACACACACACAGTCACACTCACACACACGCACAGTCACACACACACAGTCACACACACACACAGTCACACACACACACACACAGTCACACACACACACACAGTCACACACACGCACAGTCACACACACACACACACACAGTCACACACACACACACAGTCACACACACACACACACGCACAGTCACACACACACAGTCACACACACACACACACAGTCACACACACACACACAGTCACACACACACAGTCACACACAGTCACACACACACACAGTCACACACACGCACAGTCACACACACACACAGTCACACACACACACAGTCACACACGCACAGTCACACACACACACACAGTCACACACACACACACACAGTCTCACACACACACAGTCACACTCACACACACACACAGTCACACACACACAGTCACACACACACACAGTCACACACACACAGTCACACACACACACAGTCACACACACACAGTCACACATATACACACACACAGTCACACACACACAGTCACACATATACACACACAGTCTCACACACACACAGTCACACTCACACACACGCACAGTCACACGCACACACACACAGTCACACACACACACACACACAGTCACACACACACACAGTCACACACACACAGTCACACACACACAGTCACACTCACACACACGCACAGTCACACACACACAGTCACACACACACACACACACCGTCACACACACACACACACAGTCACACACACACACAGTCACACACACACACAGTCACACACACACACGCACAGTCACACACACACACACAGTCACACACACACACAGTCACACACACACACACACACACACACAGAGACACACACACATCACACACACACACACACACACACACACACACAGTCACACTCACACACACGCACAGTCACACACACACAGTCACACACACACACACACAGTCACACACACACACGCACAGTCACACACACACACAGTCACACATATACACACACACAGTCTCTCACACACACAGTCACACTCACACACACGCACAGTCACACACACACAGTCACACACACACAGTCTCTCACACACACAGTCACACACACACACACACACACACAGTCACACACACACACAGTCACACACACACACAGTCACACACACACACACAGTCACACACACACAGTCACACACACACAGTCACACTCACACACACGCACAGTCACACACACACAGTCACACACACACACACACACAGTCACACACACACACACACACACAGTCACACACACACACACACAGTCACACACACACACGCACAGTCACACACACACACACAGTCACACACACACACACAGTCACACACACACACAGTCACACACACACACACAGTCACACACACACACAGTCATACACACACAGTCACACACACACACACAGTCACACACACACACAGTCACACACACACAGTCACACACACACACACACACAGTCACACACACACAGTCACACACACACAGTCACACTCACACACACGCACAGTCACACACACACAGTCACACACACACACAGTCACACACACACACACACAGTCACACACACACACACAGTCACACACACGCACAGTCACACACACACACACACACAGTCACACACACACACACAGTCACACACACACACACACGCACAGTCACACACACACAGTCACACACACACACACACAGTCACACACACACACACAGTCACACACACACAGTCACACACAGTCACACACACACACAGTCACACACACGCACAGTCACACACACACACAGTCACACACACACACAGTCACACACGCACAGTCACACACACACACACAGTCACACACACACACACACAGTCTCACACACACACAGTCACACTCACACACACACACAGTCACACACACACAGTCACACACACACACAGTCACACACACACAGTCACACACACACACAGTCACACACACACAGTCACACATATACACACACACAGTCACACACACACAGTCACACATATACACACACAGTCTCACACACACACAGTCACACTCACACACACGCACAGTCACACGCACACACACACAGTCACACACACACACACACACAGTCACACACACACACAGTCACACACACACAGTCACACACACACAGTCACACTCACACACACGCACAGTCACACACACACAGTCACACACACACACACACACCGTCACACACACACACACACAGTCACACACACACACAGTCACACACACACACGCACAGTCACACACACACACACAGTCACACACACACACAGTCACACACACACACACACACACACACAGAGACACACACACATCACACACACACACACACACACACACACACACAGTCACACTCACACACACGCACAGTCACACACACACAGTCACACACACACACACACAGTCACACACACACACGCACAGTCACACACACACACAGTCACACATATACACACACACAGTCTCTCACACACACAGTCACACTCACACACACGCACAGTCACACACACACAGTCACACACACACAGTCTCTCACACACACAGTCACACACACACACACACACACACAGTCACACACACACACAGTCACACACACACACAGTCACACACACACACACAGTCACACACACACAGTCACACACACACAGTCACACTCACACACACGCACAGTCACACACACACAGTCACACACACACACACACACAGTCACACACACACACACACACACAGTCACACACACACACACACACAGTCACACACACACACGCACAGTCACACACACACACACAGTCACACACACACACACAGTCACACACACACACAGTCACACACACACACACAGTCACACACACACACAGTCATACACACACACACACAGTCACACACACACACACAGTCACACACACACACACAGTCACACACACACACAGTCACACACACACACACACAGTGTACTTTAAAGTACTTTGAGGCGACACAATGAAACAGCTTCATCAATCAAACTTTATTGATCAATAAAAATTATCCATAAAAGTCGTGACGTCTGATTTGAATCAGGAAACATCGTCACCGTCACGTCTTCTGGGCTCTGACATCGAAACACGTCTACTTTCACAAGCTCCTCTGGCTCAGTTCAAACAGGAAGTTGCCTGGTGTCATTTCCTGTTCCAGATCACCTTGACAACCATCGGCTACGGCGACAAGTTCCCCATCACGTGGAACGGACGCCTGCTGGCCGCCGCCTTCACGCTCATCGGAGTCTCCTTCTTCGCGCTTCCTGCCGTGAGTCCCAGCGCCCGGCGCTAACGCTTACGCTGACGCTCTGCCCAGAGGTTCTGAGGCCACGCCCATTCGGGTCCTCCACCTTCCAGACGCCTGGCTCCGCCCTCCATCCCTCCACCTTGGAGACGCCTGGCTCCGCCCTCCATCCTGAGCCGCACGGTGGGCGGGGGCAGCGCCGAGGTTCAGGGCACGTCCGGGAGACCGCGTGTCGTTGAGCGTTGCTGTGGAAACAAGCTGGCTCTGTTCCTTGTTTCCATCCACAAAGTGTTGACCCGTCTCACCCTCTGTCTGTCTGTCTACCTGTCTGTCTACCTGTCTGCCTGTCACTCTCTCTACCTGTTTGTCCACCTGTCTCTCTGTCTGTCTGTGGTTCAGGGGATCCTGGGATCAGGTTTTGCTCTAAAGGTCCAAGAGCAACATCGACAGAAACATTTTGAGAAGAGGAGGAACCCTGCTGCTGGCCTCATCCAGGTACTACTGCAGTACTACTGCTACACAGTACTACTACTGCATAATACTACTACCCTGCTGCTGGCCTCATCCAGGTACTACTGCAGTACTACTGCTACACAGTACTACTACTGCATAATACTACTACCCTGCTGCTGGCCTCATCCAGGTACTACTGCAGTACTACTGCTACACAGTACTACTACTGCATAATACTACTACCCTGCTGCTGGCCTCATCCAGGTACTACTGCAGTACTACTGCTACACAGTACTACTACTGCATAATACTACTACCCTGCTGCTGGCCTCATCCAGGTACTACTGCAGTACTACTGCAGTACTACTACTACACAGTATTACCACTGCATAATACTACTACCCTGCTGCTGGCCTCATCCAGGTACTACTGCAGTACTACTGCAGTACTACTACTACACAGTACTACTACTGCATAATACTACTACCCTGCTGCTGGCCTCATCCAGGTACTACTGCATTACTACTACTACACAGTACTACTACTGCATAATACTACTACCCTGCTGCTGGCCTCATCCAGGTACTACTGGAGTACTGCTAGTATGGTATCAGAGTGCTAGTACGGTACTAGAATACTACTAAAGTACCATATGGTAATACTATTACAGTACCATATATTACCATATAGTAATTATACCACAGTACCATATCGTAATACTACTACAGTACCATATAGTACCATATTATAATACCGGTACAGTACCATATAATAATACTACTACAGTACCATATAGTACCATATAGTAATTCTGCTACAGTACCATCTCGTAGTAATACTGCAACAGTACCATATAGTACCATATAGTTATACTATTACAGTACCATATATTGACATATAGAAATACTACTACAGTACCATATAGTACCATTTAGTAATACTGCTCCAGTACCATATAGTAGTAAGACTGCTACAGTACCATATAGTACCATATACTGTAGTAATACTGCTGTCTCTCTCCAGGCGGCTTGGAGGTTCTATGCTACTAATCTGACCAGAACAGATCTGAGTTCCACCTGGGAGTACTATGAGAGAACTGTGTCTGTTCCACTGTACAGGTACACGCAGTAAACACAGTACACACAGTACACACAGTACACGGTATACACTGGTTTCTGGCTGTAAACCAGATGGTAACATCCTCCAATCGAACAGGCCGTTGTGGTGGTGGCCATGTTCCATGACAGATCTGGTCTCGACCATCGACCGTTATCGACTCCATTGATCCCATTGATCCCGTTGATCCCATTGACATTGATGACGGAGGTTTTATTGATGTTTTTATTGGTTTTTACCATATGTTGAAACTGGAGGCTCAGAGCTGTACAGTAACCACTGCTGAGGGGTCTCATTTCCCCTCTACAGTCCCACACAGAGACTTTGAGGGGCAGGTGTTCAAAGAAAAATAAAAGGCACATGGACCCCCAGCTCTGGTTGTAGATACTACACACTACACAGACACTACACACACATTGTACTACTACACATGGACCCCCAGCTCTGGTTGTAGATACTACACACTACACAGACACTACACACACATTGTACTACTACACATGGACCCCCAGCTCTGGTTGTAGATACTACACACTACACAGACACTACACACACATTGTACTACTACACATGGACCCCCAGCTCTGGTTGTAGATACTACACACTACACAGACACTACACACACATTGTACTACTACACATGGACCCCCAGCTCTGGTTGTAGATACTACACACTACACAGACACTACACACACATTGTACTACTACACATGGACCCCCAGCTCTGGTTGTAGATACTACACACTACACAGACACTACACACACATTGTACTACTACACATGGACCCCCAGCTCTGGTTGTAGATACTACACACTACACAGACACTACACACACATTGTACTACTACACATGGACCCCCAGCTCTGGTTGTAGATACTACACACTACACAGACACTACACACACATTGTACTACTACACATGGACCCCCAGCTCTGGTTGTAGATACTACACACTACACAGACACTACACACACATTATACTACTACACATGGACCCCCAGCTCTGGTTGTAGATACTACACACTACACAGACACTACACACACATTGTACTACTACACATGGACCCCCAGCTCTGGTTGTAGATACTACACACTACACAGACACTACACACACATTGTACTACTACACATGGACCCCCAGCTCTGGTTGTAGATACTACACACTACACAGACACTACACACACATTGTACTACTACACATGGACCCCCAGCTCTGGTTGTAGATACTACACACTACACAGACACTACACACACATTGTACTACTACACATGGACCCCCAGCTCTGGTTGTAGATACTACACACTACACAGACACTACACACACATTGTACTACTACACATGGACCCCCAGCTCTGGTTGTAGATACTACACACTACACAGACACTACACACACATTGTACTACTACACATGGACCCCCAGCTCTGGTTGTAGATACTACACACTACACAGACACTACACACACATTGTACTACTACACATGGACCCCCAGCTCTGGTTGTAGATACTACACACTACACAGACACTACACACACATTGTACTTCTACACATGGACCCCTAGCTCTGGTTGTAGATACTACACACTACACAGACACTACACACACATTGTACTACTACACATGGACCCCCAGCTCTGGTTGTAGATACTACACACTACACAGACACTACACACACATTGTACTACTACACATGGACCCCCAGCTCTGGTTGTAGATACTACACACTACACAGACACTACACACACATTGTACTTCTACACATGGACCCCCAGCTCTGGTTGTAGATACTACACACTACACAGACACTACACACACATTGTACTACTACACATGGACCCCCAGCTCTGGTTGTAGATACTACACACTACACAGACACTACACACACATTGTACTACTACACATGGACCCCCAGCTCTGGTTGTAGATACTACACACTACACAGACAATACACACACATTGTACTACTACACATGGACCCCCAGCTCTGGTTGTAGATACTACACACTACACAGACACTACACACACATTGTACTACTACACATGGACCCCCAGCTCTGGTTGTAGATACTACACACTACACAGACAATACACACACATTGTATATATATATATATATATATATATATATATATATATACAGATATAGCTATAGATTCATACAGATATAGATTCATACAGATATAGATTCATATAGATATGGATTCATACAGATATAGATTCATACAGATATAGATATAGAATCATACAGATATAGATTCATATAGATATAGCTATAGATTCATACAGATACAGATATAGAATCATACGGATATAGATTCATAAAGATATAGATATAGATTTATACAGATACAGATATAGATTCATACAGATATAGATTCATACAGATATAGATATATATTCATACAGATATAGATTCATATAGATATAGATATAGATTATACAGATACAGATATAGATTCATACAGATATAGATTCATACAGATATAGATATAGATTCATTCAGATATAGACTCATACACATACAAATGTAGATTCATACAGATACAAATATAGATTCATACAGATATAGATTCATACAGATATAGATATAGATTCATATAGATATAGATTCATACAGATACAGATTCATATAGATATAGATTCATACAGATATAGATTCATACAGATATAGATATAGATTCATATAGATATAGATTCATACAGATACAGATTCATATAGATATAGATTCATACAGATATAGATTCATACAGATATAGATATAGAATCATACAGATATAGATTCATATAGATATAGATTCATATAGATATAGAGTCATACAGATATAGATTCATATAGATATAGATATAGATTCATACAGATACAGATATAGAATCATACAGATATAGATTCATATAGATATAGATATAGATTTATACAGATACAGATATAGATTCATACAGATATAGATTCATATAGATAAATATTCATACAGATATAGATTCATACAGATATAGATATAGATTCATACAGATATAGATTCATATAGATACATATTCATACAGATATAGATTCATACAGATATGGATTCAGACAGATATAGATATAGATTCATACAGATATAGATTCATATAGATATAGATTCATACAGATATAGATTCAGACGGATATAGATTCATACAGATATAGACATTGATTCATACAGATATAGATTCATATAGATAAATATTCATACAGATATAGATTCAGACAGATATAGATATAGATTCATACAGATATAGATTCATATAGATACATATTCATACAGATATAGATTCATACAGATATGGATTCAGACAGATATAGATATAGATTCATACAGATATAGATTCATTTAGATATAGATTCATACAGATATAGATTCAGACAGATATAGATTCATACAGATATAGATATTGATTCATTCAGATATAGATTCAGACAGATATGGATTCAGACAGATATAGATATAGATTCATACAGATATAGATTCATATAGATATAGATTCATACAGATATAGATTCAGACGGATATAGATTCATACAGATATAGATATTGATTCATACAGATATAGATTCAGACAGATATAGATTCATACAGATATAGATATAGATTCATACAGATATAGATTCATACAGATGTACAGTGGGGGAAATAATTATTTGATCCCTCACTGATTTTTTTAAGTTTTCCCACTGACAAAGAAATGAACGGTCTATAATTATAGTGGTAATTTTTGGAAGGTTTATTATAACAGTGAGAGACAGAATATCACAAAGAAAATCCAGAAAATCACATTAAATAAAAGATATAAATTATTTTGAATTTCATTGAGTGAAATAAGTATTTGATCCCCAATCAAATCATGACTTAGTACTTGGTGGAGAAACCCTTGTTGGTCAGACGTTTCTTGTAGTTGATAACCAGGTTTGCACACATCTCAGGAGGAAAGTTGGACCACTCCTCTTTGCAGATCCTCTCCAAATCTTTAAGGTTTCGAGGCTGTCGCTTGGCAACTCCAAACTTCAGCTCCCTCCACAGATTTTCTATAGGATTAAGGTCCAGAGACTGGCCAGGCCACTCCATGACCTTAATATGCTTCTTGTTGAGCCACTCCTTTGTTGCCTTGGCTGTATGTTTTGGGTCATTGTCGTGCTGGAAGACCCATCCATGACCCATTTTTAGTGTCCTGGCTGAGAGAAGGAGGTTGTCACCCAGGATGTCACGGTACATGGCCCCATCCGTCTTTCCCTCGATGCGGGGAAGTCGACCTGTCCCCTGAGCAGAGGAACACCCCAAAGCATAAAGCTTCCACCTCCATGCTTGACGGTGGGGAGGGTGTTCTCGGGGTCGTAGTCAGAATTCCTCTTCCTCCAAACACAACGAGTCACATTGATACCAAAGAGCTCGATTTTGGTCTCATCTGACCACATATCCTTGTCCCAAGCATTCTCTGAATCATTCAGGTGTTCATTGGCAAACTTCAGACTGACCTTTACATGTCCCTTCTTGAGCAAGGGGACCTTACGGGCGCCGCAGGATTTTAATCCATGACGGCGTAGTGTGTTACCAATGGTTTTCTGGTGACTGTGGTCCCAGCTGCTTTGAGATCATTAACAAGCTCCCCTGTGTAGTTCTGGGCTGGTCCCTCACCTTTCTCATGATCATTGATGCCCCACCAAGTGAGATCTTGCGTGGAGCCCCAGAGGGAGATTGACGGTCATTTCGTGTTTCTTCAATTTTCAAATAATCACGCCAACGGTTGTCTCCTTCTCACCAAGCTTCTTGCCAAGGGTCTTGTAGCTCATTCCAGCCTTGTGCAGGTCTACAATCTTGTCCCTTCTTTGTCAGTGGGCAAACTTACAAAATCAGTGATGGATCAAATAATTATTTACCCCACTGTAGATATAGATTCATACAGATATAGATTCATACAGATATAGATATAGATTCAGCCAGATACCAATATAGATTCATACAGATACATATTCATACAGATCTATATCTGTATGAATCTATGACTGTATGAATCTATATCTGTATGAATCTATAGCTGTATGATTCTATATCTGTATGAATCTATATCTATATCTGTATGAATCTATATCTGTATGAATCGATAACTATATCTGTATGAATCTATATCTATATCTGTATGAATCTATATCTGTATGAATCTATATCTGTATGAATCTATAGCTGTATAATTCTATGTGTATGAATCTATATCTGAATGAATCTATATCTATATCTGTATGAATCTATATCTATATCTGTATCTCATCTAGTGATCTAAAGGTTGCTGGTTGGATCCCAGGCTCCTCCTGCTAGCATGCTGTAGTGTCCTTGAGCAAGACACTTAACCCCTCATTGCTCCTGATGGCTGCGTCCGTCACTGTTTGAACAATTGTAAGTGGCTTTGGATAAAAGCGTCTGATCAATGAAATGTAATCTGTAAGAATCTATATCTGTATGAATCTATATCTATATCTGTATGAATCTATAGCTGTATGTTTCTATATCTGCATGAATCTATATCTATAGCTGTATGAATCTATAGCTGTATGTTTCTATATCTGCATGAATCTATATCTATATCTGTATGAATCTATATCTGTATGAATCTATAGCTGTATGATTCTATATCAGCTGTATAATTCATAAATATTCATACAGATATAGATTCATACGATATAGATTCATACAGATATAGATTTAGATTCATACAGATATAGATATAGATTCATACAGATATAGATTCATACAGATATAGATTTAGATTCATACAGATATAGATATAGATTCATACAGATATAGATTCATACAGATATAGATTTAGATTCATACAGATACAGATATAGATTCATACAGATATAGATTCATACAGATACAGATATAGATCCCTACAGATATAGATTTCGATTCATACAGATATAGATATAGATTCATACAGATATAGAATCATACAGCTATAGATTCATACAGATATCGATTCATACAGATATAGATTCAAACAGATATAGATATAGATTCATGTAGATATAGAATCATATAGCTATAGATTCATACAGATATAGATTAATACAGATATAGAATCATGCACATATAGATTCAAACGATACAGATATAGAATCATACAGCTATGGATTCATACAGATATCGATTCAAAGAGATATCGATTCATATAGATATAGAGTCATTTAGATATAGAATCATACAGCTATAGAATCATACAGATATAGATTCATACAGATATAGATATAGATTCATGCAGATATAGATTCATACAGATACAGATATAGATATAGATTCATACAGATATAGATTCAAACAGATACAGATATAGAATCATACTGCTATAGATTCATACAGATATAGATTCATACAGATATAGATTCAAACAGATACAGATATAGATTCATACCGCTATAAATTCATACAGATATAGATTCATACAGATATAGATATAGAATCATAAAGCTATAGATTCATACAGATATAGATATAGATTCATAAAGATACAGATATAGATTCATACAGATACAGATACAGATTCATACAGATACAGATATAGATTCATACAGATACAGATTCATACAGATATAGATATAGATTCATACAGATATAGATAAAGATTCATAGAGATATAGATTCATACAGATATAGATTCATACAGATATTGATTTATACAGATATAGATTCATACAGATATAGATATAGATTCATACAGATACCAATATAGATTCATACAGATACAGATATAGATTCATACAGATACAGATATAGATTCATACAGATACAGATTCATACAGATACAGATATAGATTCATACAGATATAGATTCATACAGATATAGATATAGATTCATACAGATATAGATTCATACAGATATAGATATTGATTCATACAGATTCAGATATAGATTCATACAGATACAGATTCATACAGATATAGATTCATACAGATATAGATATAGATTCATACAGATATAGATTCATACAGATATAGATATAGATTCATACAGATATAGAATCATACAGCTGTAGATTCATACAGATATAGATTCATACAGATATAGATATAGATTCATACAGATACAGATACAGATTCATACAGATAAAGATATAGATTCATACAGATTTAGATATAGATTCATACATATATAGATTCATACAGATATAGATTTACACAGATATAGATTCATACAGATATAGATTCATACAGATATAGATTGACACAGATATAGATTCATACAGATATAGATTCATACAGATATAGATATAGATTCATACAGATACAGATATAGATTCATACAGATATAGATTCATACAGATACAGATATAGATTCATACAGATATAGATATAGATTTATATAGTTAAGCTTCTTAATACACCATGTGGTGCTCCTTGGACACGTCCTCTTAGGGTGTTTCGGCTCTTTAACCACAGACACCCTCACCCGGGCGACCCAGCCAGGAGTGATCCTCTGTCAAAGCGCTGAAGGGAAGCTGCAGCTTCCCCTACAGGGCGAGGCTGCATTGGGACCGAGGGAGCCCCAACCACCTCCGCAGGGACTGGCAGATGGTTTTCTCCAGAGCCTCCACAGTTGTCACGGGCACCTCATAAACAAGAAGGTGCCAGAGTCACCTCGGCAGGACTCCATGTCGGTACATCCAGGCTTTGTCTTTCCCCGGGAGCCACGACTTGTGGATTGCAGTGAGCCAGTTTGCCAGGTCGCTCCTGGTTTGTTGGAGTGCGGCCGTGTCCCTCAGGGAGCTGTCAAAGATCTTCCGTAGGCTCTCGACTGGTCTCTGTCGCCGGTGGAATCTGTGTCCCTCCCGCGGTGAAGTGGAACCGGTCAACCACTTTACCTTTCTTCAGGACAAGAGACCTGGACTTGGCTGCCTCGTAACTCATCCTTGCCCATGAGGTGCTTGGTTCAAGGCCCTGAAGGAGCCATCTGCACCCGGGAACAGCTGTTGCCGTCACCGTAAAGTCGTCCATGAATGCTCTTTTCGGAAGCTGCCGAGCAACAGGTCTCCACGGGGGGTCTCTGCATTCCACCTCCGCTGCTCTGACATCATGTTCATGACCAGTGAGAAGAGTGGCACTGACATTTTACTGATGACGCCCCCTCCAGCTGCTCATGCATAGATTCATACGGATAGAGATATAAGGCCTTTCTCAATCTGCGTTCTTGTGTGTACTTGTGTTCTTGTGTGTATTTGTGTTCTTGTCTGTACTTGTGTTCTTGTGTGTACTTGTGTTCTTGTGTGTACTTGTGTTCTTGTCTGTGATTGTGTTCTTGTGTGTACTTGTGTTCTTGTGTGTACTTGTGTTCTTGTCTGTACTTGTGATCTTGTGTGTACTTGTGTTCTTGTGTGTACTTGTGTTCTTGTCTGTACTTGTGATCTTGTGTGTACTTGTGTTCTTGTGTGTACTTGTGTTCTTGTGTGTACTTGTGTTCTTGTCTGTACTTGTGATCTTGTGTGTACTTGTGTTCTTGTGTGTACTTGTGTTCTTGTGGACTTGTGAAACGTCATCAGTCGCAGCCCAAGTACTGTTCCAATTCAAAGTACGCATCAAGCCAAGTCCAGTCCAAATGCCAGGATGTGGACTTGCTCCGCCCATTTGATGGAGGATGCATGGGTGGTGACTTGTGTGGACTTGGGACAGACAAGTATCCCACAATGCATTTGGCACCAAGCGAGTCAGTACTCCCTGTCAGTACACCCCAGTCAGTATCCCCACTCTGTACTCCCCAGTCAGTACTCCCCAGTCTGTACTACCCAGTCTGTACTCCCCACTCTGTACTCCCCAGTCAGTACTCCCCTGTCTGTACTCTCCAGTCAGTACTCCCCAGTCTGTACTACCCAGTCTGTACTCCCCAGTCAGTACTCCCCAGTCAGTACTTCCCACTCTGTACTCCCCAGTCTGTACTCGCCAGTCTGTACTCACAGTCCAACTTGCAAAGTCTGAACTACCAAGTCCGCAAGTCCGGACTTGGCGTACTTGGTATTGAGAAACGACCATAGATTCAAAGAGATACAGATATAGAATCATACCGCTATAAAGTAATTTCCCCCTGGGATAATTAAAGTATTTCTGATTCTGATTCTGATTCTATAGATTCATACAGATATAGATTCATACAGATATAGAATCATAAAGCTATAGATTCATACCGATATAGATTCATACAGATACAGATATAGATTCATATAGATATAGTTATAGAATCATACAGATGTAGATTCATACAGATATAGATATAGAATCTTGGAGACATAGATTCATACAGATATAGCTATAGATTCATACAGATATAGATATAGATTCATACAGATATAGATTCATACAGATATAGATTCATACAGATATAGATATAGTTTCATACAGATATAGATTCATACAGATATAGATTCATACAGATATAGATTCATACAGATATAGATATAGTTTCATACAGATATAGATTCATACAGATATAGATTCATACAGATATAGATTCATACAGATATAGATTCATACAGATATAGGTATAGATTCATATACCTATAGATATAGATTGATACAGATATAGATTCTTACAGATATAGATATAGATTCATACAGATATAGATTCATACAGATATAGATTCATACAGATATAGGTATAGTTTCATACAGATATAGATTCATACAGATATAGATTCATACAGATATAGATTCATACAGATATAGGTATAGATTCATATACCTATAGATATAGATTGATACAGATATAGATTCTTACAGATATAGATATAGATTCATACAGATATAGATTCATACAGATATAGATTCATACAGATATAGGTATAGATTCATATACCTATAGATATAGATTGATACAGATATAGATTCATATAGATTGATACAGATATAGATTCATATAGATATAGATTCATACAGATATAGATTCATACAGATATAGATGCATATAGATATAGATTTATACAGATATAGATTCATATAGATATAGATTCATACAGATATAGATTCATATAGATATAGATTCATATAGATATAGATTTATACAGATATAGATTCATATAGATATAGATTCATATAGATATAGATTTATACAGATATAGATTCATATAGATTCATACAGATATAGATTCATATAGATGAATCTATATAGACCTGGACCTGGAATTGGTTCTGGACCTGGTTCTGGACCTGGACGTAGTTCTGGACCTGTACTTGGTTCTGGACCTGAACTTGGTTCTGGACCTGGTTCTGGACCTGGACGTAGTTCTGGACCTGGACTTGGTTCTCGACACGGTTCAGGACCTCGACGTAGTTCTGGACCTGGACTTGGTTCTGGACCTGGACGTATTTCTGGACCTGGACTTAGTTCTGGACCTGGTTCTGGACCTGGACTTGGTTCTGGACTTGATTCTGGACCTGGACTTGGTTCTGGACCTGGACTGCTCCTCATGACATAGATACAAATATACCCTCCTCCCCCCCAGGCTGATTCCACCTCTGAACCAACTGGACCTGTTGAGGAACCTGAAGAGTAAATCTGGACTTTCCTTCAGGTACTATTACTGCATAATACTACTACTACACAGTACTAATACTTCATAATACTACTACTGCAGAATACTACTACTGCATATTAGTACTACTACACAGCACTAATACTGCATAATAATACTACTACACAATACTAATACTGCATAGTACTACGACTACACAGTATTACTATTACTACACAGTACTAATACTACATAATTCTACTACTGCACCGTACTACTACTACTACACAGTACTAATACTGCATAATAATACTACAACAATTTACTACCACTACTACACAGTACTACCACTACTACTACACAGTACTACTACATAGTAATAATACTACTACACAATACTACTACTGCATAATAATAATAATACTACACTGTTTTACTACTATTACACAGTACTGCTACTACTACACAGTACTACAACTACATAATAATACTACTACACAGTACTACTACTGCATAATAATACTACTACACAATACTACTACCACATAATAATACTAATACACAGTATGACTGCTGCATATTAATTCTACTTCACAGTACTAATACTGCATAATAATAATAATACACTGTACTACTACTACAAAGTAATACTACTACTACTACATAATACTACTACACAGTTCTACTACTGCATAATACTACGTCTACACAATACTACTACTACACAGTACTACTACTGCATAATACTACTACTACACAGTACTACTACTACTACACAGTACTACTACTGCATAATAATACTACCACACAGTACATATACTGCATAATAATACTACTACACAGTACTACACAATAATAATAATATTCTACTACGCAATACAAATACTGCATAATACAACTACTACATAGTATTACTACTACTACACAGTACTACTACTACTACTGCACAGGACTACTACTGAATTATAACACTACTACACTGTTAATTATACCAATGATAATACTAATACACAGTATTACTGCTATTACTACACAGTACTTATACTCCATAATACTACTACTACACTGTACGACTACGACACAGTACTAATACCCCATAATACTACTACTTCACAGTACTATTACTACTACTACTACATAACACTACTCCACAGAACTACTACTGCATAATAATACTACTACACAGTACTAATACTGTGTAATAATACTACCACACTGTAATACTATTACACAGTACAACTACTACTACATAATACTACTACACAGTACTACTACTGCATAATAATACTACTACACAATACTACTACAGCATAATACTACTACTACACAGTACTGCTACAGTGGTACCTGGACTAAGAACTGTCATTTGTTGAAATGTCCAAGCAGCTTGTCCCTTATGAATGAATATGAATGATGACATCATGAATAAACAAAATACAACAAAGACAGTGACTAGGAAAGAAATATGGATGAAGCCCCCACTACCTGCACACACCATGGAGGTCGCCCGCTGACTGACTGCTGACTGACCGCTGACTGGCTGCTGACTGGCTGCTGACTGACTGCTGACTGACTGCTGACTGACTGCTGACTGGCTGCTGACTAGCTGCTGACTGACAGCTTACTGGCTGCTGACTGACTGCTGACTGACCGCTGACTGGCTGCTTACTGGCTGCTGACTGACCGCTGACTGGCTGCTTACTGGCTGCTGACTGACTGCTGACTGGCCGCTGACTGACTGCTGACTGGCCGCTGACTGGCTGCTGACTGACCGCTGACTGGCTGCTTACTGGCTGCTGACTGACTGCTTACTGGCCGCTGACTGGCTGATGACTGACTGCTTACTGGCTGCTGACTGACTGCTGACTGACCGCTGACTGGCTGCTGACTGGCTGCTGACTGACAGCTTACTGGCTGCTGACTGACTGCTGACTGACCGCTGACTGGCTGCTGACTGACTGCTGACTGACCGCTGACTGGCTGCTTACTGGCTGCTGACTGACTGCTTACTGGCCGCTGACTGGCTGCTGACTGACTGCTGACTGACTGCTGACTGGCTGCTGACTGACTGCTGACTGGCCGCTGACTGGCTGCTGACTGACTGCTGACTGACTGCTGACTGGCTGCTGACTAGCTGCTGACTGACAGCTTACTGGCTGCTGACTGACTGCTGACTGACCGCTGACTGGCTGCTTACTGGCTGCTGACTGACTGCTTACTGGCCGCTGACTGGCTGCTGACTGACTGCTGACTGACTGCTGACTGGCTGCTGACTAGCTGCTGACTGACAGCTTACTGGCTGCTGACTGACTGCTGACTGACCGCTGACTGGCTGCTGACTGACCGCTGACTGGCTGCTGACTGACTGCTGACTGGCTGCTGACTGACTGCTGACTGACTGCTGACTGACTGTTGACTGCACATTTCCACGGTCGTATCTTGGAGCAGTCGGTCGTAAGTGCTTACAGATGTTGGTGACTATCACTACTGGTATCTTGGATTAGTCCTAAGTAGATGCAGTCGTCAGTCCAGGTACCACTGCACTAATATTATTATATACTACTCCTACTAATACGATTATTATTATAAACTACGACTACAAATACTAGTATTATTATATACAGTACTACTAATCATAATACTAGTATTATTATATACTACTAGTACTTGTACTCATATTATTATCGACTACTGCTACTTATACTTGTATTATTATATAATACTACTACTAATACTAGTATTATTATATACTATTTGTACTCGTATTATTATATACTACTAGTACTAGTATTACTATATACTACTAGTACTAGTATTACTATATACTACTAGTAGTAGTATTATGATATACTACTCATATTATTATATACTACTACTACTTATACTACTATTATTATATACTACTACTACTACTAATACTAGTATTACTATATCCTAAAAGTACTAGTATTATTAATAATACAGCTGTACCTGGACTAATCTGTAGGTCGCCTGCTGACTGACTGCTGACTGGCTGCTGACTGACTGCTGACTGACTGCTGAATGACTGTTGACTGCACATTTCCACGGTCGTATCTTGGAGCAGTCGGTCGTAAGTGCTTACAGATGTTGGTGACTATCACTACTGGTATCTTGGATTAGTCCTAAGTAGATGCAGTCGTCAGTCCAGGTACCACTGCACTACATAATAATTCTTCTACACAGTACTAATACTGCATAATAATACTACTACACAGTACTACTACTGCATAATAATACTACTACACAGTACTACTACTGCATAATAATACTGCTATTGATTCTCTTTATATAAAATGTTCTGTCTTCCTGCCTGTCTGTCTGTCTGTCTGTCTGTCTGCCTGCCTGTCTGTCTGTCTGTCTGTCTGTCTGCCTTCCTGTCTTCCTACCTGTCTGTCTGCTTGTTTGTCTACAGGAAGGATGTTCAACCTGAGCCGTCGCCAAGGTGAGGCTCCACCTCCACATCTCCTAATTCACCATAGCTCCTCCCACTTCCATCACAGCCCCTCCCATATAAGTAAAGCCCCTCCCACTTATGAAACGCCAGCTCATCCCACACAGACGGTTGCTAGTTTGAATCCTCACT